>NC_090927.1:501781006-502094178 GCF_040938575.1 Ambystoma mexicanum | reverse complement strand
CACTTTGGGACCATAGAGTGCTCCAACCAACCATACATACGCGTTCCAGCTTCCCGTGCTGGAACGCACGCTCAATGGAAGGCAACGTCATCATTCCACTTGGGTTGCCGGCCGAGCAACATCTCTTCCGCTCATGGATGGACGCGGGACCTGTGCAGCCCACAAAAACGGAGCAGCTCCACCCGGACACTCTCTCCTTGGACATACAACACGGACCAACATCCTCTGTCGTGCTGGCAACCAGCTGGGCACTAGAGGCGACGCGCATTGCAAACACTGTTCTCCCTCCAGCACCGCGACAAGAGCTCACTCCCGTCCTGACACAGGATGCGTTACTTAGGCATCCGGTCCCAAATGCAGAACATGATCGTGGTTCCGCTCCGACACAGGGCCCGTCCGCGGCGGTGCATCGCCCGGCCTGCCAACCAACTCGAAAGTGCACACAGGCGCCCAAGACAGCGCCGCACACCGATTTGTGCACCGGGAGCCTCCGGAGTACTCCGCACACGACACGTGTGCCGAACAGTTTCCAAGGCACCAGCTGGGGATCTGCCAAGCACAAGCTCCACCCGGCCAGCTTGGTCCAGATGGCAGACGCTCCCCAGTTACCGCACACCGAACTGTGTGCCGATCAAAATACCGTCCACAGCACCACCCGGTAACTGGGACAGGCGGCCCACAATAGGGCAGCTGTTACTACTAGCACTGCCTAGTCAAAACAACTGTGGGCCCCTAAACCTGCTGAACTTCCTCAAGGACATGGATTCAATGGAGGGCAATGTTTCCTGGTTCTGGACTGCCCCCTCCACGACAGGATCCCATCCTCGTCGCCAGTGTAATAACTTGGAAGCTGATGAACACCCGAGCCAGCAGGTAAGTTATTAAGTAGATTTATTGTAGTTCAATGCCAGGAACAAAACATTGGCATGTCCTTTCCAGGTCAGCATAACTCCAACTGCCAAGCTTAGAACCCTCACACACCAACACTCCTCTCACACTGACATCACTACATTCCATTCAGCAGTGATGTCATCCACTCAGCTTGTAAGACACATTACAACAGAGACCTTTGACGTATGTAGGAGATACACTAGAGGTCGTTAATATTAGTATTGACCTAAGGAGTAGAGTGGCATTAAGGCTCTCCTCGTTAGTTTTAGATAGATGTACTTCTACGGGCAGCATACACCCAGGCTAAATATGTAAAATACTAGCATGTTTGCAACATGAATGATATTTCTTGATTGTGGACATGTTGTGTGTGATGCAGAGGGACCTTCTACACAAGAAGTCAGTGGAAGAAAGACTGGTTCGAATTTCCAGAGTATGAGTAGAAGATATGCTGCTGCATTTTGATTTCTCTTCTTGAGACTGAGGGTGAGATAGGAGAGAAGGCCATTACCCAGGTTGCTGCTCTACTCAAGTCACAATGGCAATGACAACAGTGAATTTATAGAAAGTACAAGCAACATATTTTTCCAGTGTATGGGTGGAAAAGCAAGAGCTAACCAATTTTTTTAATTTGTGTGGTGATATGATATTATATGATAATGAATTAGTGATATTTTATTTATATCGCACTCATACACAAGTGTTCCAGATAAGTCATTTATAACGCACCTGTACAAAAGTGCACAGTATATTCAAAACGGAAACCAAATGTAAGCAAGTCTGCATCTATCCTGGAATGAATGGCTTCCATGCATGAATCAATGCGAAGTGGAGAGTAAGTTATCATTCTCTCTTTGAAGGAATTGTGATTTACCAATGTAGGCTTAGATTATGCTAAAATCTCTAATTAGAGAGGCTAGGGGTAGTAGGCAGACATGAAAATAAGAGCACAGCATTAATAGCCTTTTGGGACACCAACAACCAGAGACAATGGATATGAGGGATTTCCATCTGGCAAGGGCTTGAAAGCCCCGGGTGTTTTGATTTGTATTAATCATAACATGGTGTGTCGAGTCCATTTCAGAAATGGTGGTCTGCTGACCAGAACCCTCTTTCAATAAATTCCATGCAAAAAGAATGGTGTATACCTAAACCCTCATGCAGCAGTACCCTGACCTGCAGCTCCTCTTCTCCAATAGCACATAGCGGGTTCAGAGGACATAGGTACCCTGTTTGACAGCTGCTGTGGCAGAAAGTCCACTGCAGTGCAAAGACTTCATTTAAAGCCTGCACCTTGGTTCCAAAACCATAACAACTATGGTAAACTATCGCCTGGTGGCAGGATAATCTTGAACTATAAGGCATCCTTATGTTTGGTATGCTGACCCATAGTTCACATGATTTTCATAGCCACATCTGATTTGTAGCATACCAGTGCAAAACTTGTGAGCACAGACCAGCTTTGAGAGGTGATGTTGATTCCAGGCACCAACTGTACCCAACCTTTTAGCATTCCAGTGTATGGGACAAAAGACAAGATACTTGCCTCTTTTGACACTGTTTGAGGATGGGGCTGTAAGGCAAATCCCTTTTGTATCAATCAAAATAATCCAAAGAGCCAGAAAATGCGATTCACGAGATATGAGAAAAACAAAAATGTATTGTAACTGCCAAGGCGGGGAAAAACCTAACAGACATTTGAATTCAAGTGGAGAAAACGGCTGGCTATATAGCAATTACATAAAGGAAAAAAACAACACATGTTGCGAATCTCTTCAATGTTCATTGCCTGGTGTGCTCAACAATAAAGGTGCTTCTATAAATGTTCTAACTGTGTTGGCCTATTCTAGCGACATGATAAAAGTGACGTGCTTGTTGGTTAACTCATGTACAGTGAATTCATTTCCATTCTCACGCGCTACGATTGGACAGAAGCATTAGACACATGTATCATTCAAAATCAGTTTACTATTGGTTGCTCCAGGAGGAGGAGATGCGGAGTGAATGATTATACAACTCTTGAACAATCATCATTGTGAGATGTGACAGTGTGACACAAAATATAACTTTTTAATTCTCTTCCTATTTACTTCAGTGGTTGGCACCATCATGCTGGCCTCATCATTGTGAACTGCTTACCATCAGTACGTGTTGCAACTATATTGTTGGAAAAATGACTTGCTCACGAGTTCACTTGACCTGCCTTTGCCCCTTTGCGCTGTGACTTTGCTGCTTGCAAGCTTTGCTCATTCGCAATGGCACAGATGTGTATATTTTATATGAATATAAGCGTTTGTGCAATGTACATTGTCATAAAATTGTCTTTGTTTAATACTATATTCATAAGGTGTGACTTATGTGTGAGTTGATGTACTAACCACTGGATATCAAGAAGTTCTTTGGAGGGGGCAATGGTGCTCTGCATGACCTCTTTCTAACAGGAAGTATTTTGTGATGCACTTTACCCTACAAGGTGCAGTGTGGTGCTGTGATTATTCTAATTCCATGACCATGCTTCTTCATGTCTTTCTGCTCAGCTCCTGCCAGATTGTGACCTTCATTAAGTTATGTTTGATTGTTCTGCCTATTAACATAGATTGTTATAATTCTATGGAACATGGCTGTGAGAACATCAGCAAATCTGATGTATTTTGACCAATCAGTGTACAGTGCCTTGTCCTTAACCCCAGGGGTGTAGTATCTTTTCTTGTGACTTCACTACTGCAAATGAAACCCTGGGAAAACATTTGCCCTCCTTGCGTTAACTAATCATTGTGCGGTTTTCAGCCTTTGGCTGTGTGAATTGTTGCAACTTGTAATGTGTTTACCTTTTGGTGTGGGTCTGGCTAATGTTCTCTACTGTGGCGTGTTGGGGAGTTTTTGTGCTTCATGAAAAGCTAACTGATTCTTGGGGCTTACGTGTATTGTGTATTCAGCTAATGCATGACAGCTGCAATCTATTGATCGCCATTATAAACACTTCTATACTTTCCTGATCTAAGTTAGATACAGCCGGGTTTGGTTGAGGGTACATGGTTATGTGCATCAACATGGTGTGTGTTATGGACTAAGCAAAGCATGGCTACTGGTGCCTTGTTGGGCCTGTGTGGAAAACCCTTCATTACATGGGGCTGCTCACTTCTTTATTACATGACTTTCATAGTGATTTTCGCAGCTTTTATTTGTGTGCACGTTCAGGACGTTGCATATATTCTCCCATATTTTCATACCCCTCTTCATTCCCCCCCTTTCATCCCATGAGGGGTGAATCTTTCTCTGAATTCTCTCTCATAGTCTTATTCATCTAACCGCCATTCATAGATACTTTTAGATATCCATATTTTCTCACATCCCTTAGGTCCCCTCACATTCACAAGTTATAATCCCATGGGGTGCATTGTAGGTAGCTGTTTGGCCATTCTAAATGTGTGTCAATGTATCATTCAAGGTAATTAGTGGGGTCAGAGGGGTGTAACCAAAGGGCATAGGCTGGGCAACAGAGTCTGTTCACTAGATACCTGTTTACTTCTCCTACTTGTGGTTGTTCATCTGTTTGACTGCATTCATCTTTCCAACAAGGAGTGGCACTACCTGTCATAACTGCAAGAACAGCATATTGTCATGGGGCACACAGCAGGTGATCATTACATGATACATGCACTATAGTAATACCAGGAGGATGGGAAACAAAATACGACAAAAATTCAAAAGCCAACAGGGCATCCATGCTGTAAACAGTGTTAGCCATTCGCCGTTTTAATGATTCACCCTTCTTTTTCCATGTCAGTGATCGATTTGGCCATCTGCTTGATAGCAAGAATCAATGTTCCATTATCTGCATTGTTTGGAGACATATAAGTGCAGCATGAACTCCCAATTGTCCTGCAGACCCTGCCCTCCATTGCTTTGATTAGATTGAGCACCATTCTGTTCTGAAGTGCCACGAGCCTCAGTGTACGAAGTTCCTCGCATATTGTATTGAGTCCATGCTCTGTTGCATTTGAGAGTTCCATCAAGTTCCAACGGATCAACTGCAGCCATTCAGAGTTGGTAGCAACTTGCAGTCCAGGAACTATCAATGAGGTGAAGAACACCTTTCTTTGTAAAAAGGCAATATTGTGCTGGCATTTGTTCTAATGCTCCGTCAGCTTCCTTTGAGAAGTAACCAGATCTGTTCTTTCTTTGAACCCTAGGTGAGTCCAAATGTCCTACATTTGTAGGGGGCTGTTTAGGGGAGTGGAATTCTTTTCTGGGCAAATCTAAGTGCTTCTTGGGAATTACCATAACAGCTGCATGTAAGGTGACTATATAGCAAAGCCCACTCTACGATGGGGGCACAAATTGGTAGCCCTTCTATCCACACTGCTGGATGATGTCCATTATTGTGCATGTGCCTTAGTTCAATTCTGGCATCTGATATGTCTGGTTGCAGTTGTTATTGCCGCCAATGTGCATGCTACTTTAACTCTGAAACAAAATGAAGATCGAGTGAGTTTCTGTACTTTTACAGGTTGTTCCTGCTGGTGCAGACTTGTCAACCTGTTGACATGAAATGCCCACACATCGCTACACAGTTCCTCTGTTAATTTTACTTCTTCTTCTTCTGTAAATCCCACTAGTCCCTTAGCGTTGAATACAGCTGCCCCTTAACCCACTTCTTTTTCCAAAATGTTGCACCTTCTGTGACCATGAATGGTTTTTCTGGACACTGCGTCCCTTCTTGTTTTCCCATCTTTTCACATTCATCTTGTGATCTCTTTTACATTCGTATGTAAACTGTGTGTCCCTGAAATTGGTCCTGAACCTTGCAAGTTATCAAATGTTCCAAGCACTATGCATCTAAAATCGGCACTTCCTGTGATAAGAACAGTCTGTGGGTGCCAACCGCATGTGGTATAAGCCCACATATATAGCATGATTCATTTACCTGTGCCCTACTGAATTCTTTCATGAGGTTGTAGAACGTGTTGGTACCTTCTGAATGATATTCATCCAAGATGCCACTTGCTCTGCATTCACTTGTCTAAGTCTAATCATTAGGTTATTTCTAAATGTGGATAGATTTTCTGTTTTTGTACCATTATATTAAGTACCTCTAAGTCCTAATCTTAGCAGCTCTGTTAAAAGGATAGAAAGAAGGAGAGAGAAAAACAAACAACACATCCCTAGCACCAAATTTTTTCACATTTCAGGGACTATTTTCTTGAGCTTTCTCCATATTGATTGTGGCACTTGTTCTGCTTTGCCCGAAAGGCATCAGTTTCATCTTATACTTGTTTCTACAGTCACTGGTTATACTCAACTTTCATTGCTTGTTCCTGTATTTCAGGTGTTTGTTTATCAGAGTTGAGGTGCTCTGCTTGTGTCCTTTTGCAGATCTGTCAAATGAACCCAGGCACAGCAGTGTTTGAGTTTTGAGGCTGTTGTGGCTGAATGTTCTACTTTGTAGGGCCCAGTGAATTTCAAATCATTCCACTTTTGCACGTACAGTCTTGTGTAGACCTTGTCACCTCATTGTAGCTGAAGTGGTTACTCTGTTGTGGCACCTTGTTGATCAATTGGGACCCGTTTACTTGTTCTGTTGTTCATCTGTGAAGAAATTACCGTTTGCAAAGGTTGACATATTCTTAAAATAGACATTGAATTCCTCTCCTGGCAACTTGGCACTCTGATGTGCGTCTGATACCATTTGTGAGGGCACTGCTGGGGCAAACATTCTCCTTCCTGTCTCCACCTCATGGGGTGTGAGTTTGTGATCTTTGCTAGGCTGATTCCATAGACTGAATAGCATCAGGGGTAGACAAAGTTGGCAACTCCTTTTAAGGGTGTCACAAAGTTTAGCTAACTCTAGTTTTAGAAGGCAATTCAGCTTCTCCATCATCCCATTTGACTGTGGGTGGTATGCAGTACAAAGCTTCTGCCTAATCTCTAGCAGTCGAGTGACCTTTCCCAGGAATTCATTCACAAAGTGGGAACCATTATCCGATCTGAAAGTCTCACAAATAGTCTTCCGTTACGAAGAACCTGGCAGCAGATTTAGTATTCTTCAATGGTCCTGTGGGGGGGGGGGGAGTAAGGGCAATGCTGCCTTCAGTGTTTTAGGTGTGTGTTCTGGATGAAATTTGTGACATGTATTGCAGTTTGCCATGAACTTGGAAACTTGTTCAGCCAGGTTTGGCATGAACCAGTCCTCTCATATGTCAGCAGCAATGTGCTGCTTAGGTGCATGTGTAGGGTAATGGAGCTGCTCTAGTGTGATGTTTAATAGCTAAATGGGCATCACCACTTTATCTGTGCTATTTTGTCGTCACACGATGTCGGTCGGTGATAGGATGCATCCTCTTTTTCCCATAAAGATTTTTCCTCTGCTGGGGCTCTTTCCTGAAACTCAATTATATGTTCCTTTGATAATGCACTATGCACTTCTGGTAACCCTCTTTGTTGGACTGCGGTAATAGGCATTTTGCTTGCTTCGTGAAAAGGAATATAAGCTGACTGCTTTGCAGCTGCGTCTACAGCTGTGTTTCCACATATAACAAAGTCTGTTCTTTTGGAGTGCACTGCACACTTTACTATGGCTACATGTACAGGAGCCTTTAATGCTTCGATTAGTCTTGCTAGTAAAATTGCATGCTTAACTGGCAGCCCATCTGCACATCTGTACCCTCGTCTTTTCTTGAGACAATCCTGAGTGGACTTTGGAGGACTGGAGTCAGTGTAAATGGAGGACTGAGTCAGTGTAAATGTTGACATCTTCATATGATTATATTTCTAAGGCTTCTATCAGTGCTACACCTTCTGCTGCTTGTGCTGAATTGTGTGAGGGCAGTCTCTGCTGAATCACTATATGGAATTCCTCTACTTGATTTTTCACATATTTCACTACTGCTGCTCCCATGTGCCTCTGGCCACTCTCCTGATCTATGCTTGATAACCCATCTACATAGAGTACTTCTCATGTGTCAAGGGGGTCTTCACTGATTCTACTGAACTTGTCTGATTCTCCTTCATATATTGCACAATCATAAACCTTGTCTTGTGGCTCAACTGGCTTGGCAACAGGAGTTGCTGGGTTAACTGTGTGGCATCTTCCTATGGTGATAGCTGGATTTGTCAAAATTACCTCATACCCACTTGCTCTCTGTGTGGTGAGTGTGTACCTGTTTCTCTCTAGAATGGAAAAGACTGCATTTTCAATGTATAAAGTGAGTGGGCACCCTATAACTTTGCTGGTGGACATCTGTACTGCAAAATCTGCTGCAGTTAATGCTTGTTCACATGGAAAGTTTCCTTGCATTAATGGGTCTACGAGACTACTATAGAATGCTAATGGCGTTTGTTTCTGTGGTGAGCGCTGGGTGAGTACTGCTGTCATGACTTGACCATTGGAGTGTGAGAATACGAAAAATAGTTTTTGTAATCTTGTGTTGCTAATACAGGTACACTGCTGATTGGCATTTTGAGATCCTCAAAATATTCTGACATTTCTTCTATCCATGCAATTGTACTCTTAATCTTTTGGGCTTCCTTAAGTGCCTGCAATAGGGGTCTAACATGTGTTGAGAAGTAAAATGCCCAAGTGTGCCAATAATTTCACAAACCCAAGAATTGTTGCATTTTTCTAATCGTGTTGGGCTTTGGTGTGTTTCTCACGGCGGTTGCTCTGTCTGGACTTATTTTCCTCCCTGTTGCTGAAATTATCTGACCCAAGTATACCACTTTTTTTGGCAGTACTGTAATGCATCTACATCCACCTTGTACCCTTCGTCTGCTAGGATTATCAGGAGCTATACTGTGTCTCTTTTGCACTGTTCTTCTGTGGTACTGCGTAAAATTGTACTGTCCATGCCGATTGTTCCCTAAATCCATCTGGAGGACTCTGTTTATGACACTGGGGGATTCAAAGTACCCCTGGGCGTAACAAGTATGTTGGAATCACTTTCCATGATATGAAAAAGCAGTAAACTATTGTGAGTCTGGACAAAATGATATGGTGAAGAATGCGTTTTTGAGGTCCACCAAAGAAAGTAGACCTCACTGGTAGGTATGTTGCACAATATTGATGCAGGGTTTGGCACTAGCGGATACTCTGCTTCCACTATGTTGTTTAGGGGTTAGAAATCCTGAATGCATCTCCATGATCCCCACTTTGATTTCTTCAATGGGAATTTGGCTATGTTTTGCACTGCGAGTCTGAAGTCACTATAATGCCTTGGTCAAGCAATGCTTTGATGGTGTTGTAAAAATCCCCTCATCTGCTTCTTTAGTCAGCGGGTATTGTTTTACTTTAGGGGGTATAGGACCTGGTTTCAGTTTGATTTTAACTGCCTCATGCTGGTCAGTCGCCCTACCTCATCTGGGTTGCTCATCCACAGTTGACCAGGCACCTGTGCTAAATTATCGTGTAACTGTGTAGGTGATGTCGTAGCAGTCAGTATTGCCTGGGGAATTTTCCTGTGTTGTATTACCAGATGATAGGGTGTGCTGATTTAAAGACTACTTCCTCATTCATGTCCAGATTTGTAAATAGCTGGTTATCTGTAATTTCTCTTAGTGGCAATGTGGCGTCTATGCATAGTACAATGCTCCACTCCATCCCTTCCTCTTCTGTGCCTGTTACAATGACTGTGTCTTTGCTCATAATCACTACATCAATGTGTAGTGTGAAAATTGTTCCTGTAGCTTCCTCGTGTGGTACTGCTGGTCTAAATAGGAATTCTGCTGGCAAATGTTATATTATGTTCTGCATTCTTGGTAACTAACCAATCAGAATGGTGACTGCATATGTAAACAGTGCCTCGTGCAGCGGTAATGCTCGAATTGTGTTGTTACTGCAAAGTGCCTGTATCACTTTGGCTATTCTCTTGTAATGCACGCCTGGTGCTGAACACACGATTCCCTTGTCAGTGAAGGAAATGGTCATGTTGAGCTTCTTAAGAAGATCCCTCCCTAATAAATTCACTGGTGAATCAGTACTGTACAGTAATGGTGCGACTATCGCTTGGGTCCCTATAGTGAGTGGTAAATCTTTGGTGAAAGGAGCCCTTACAATTGTCCCAGAAAAAACATGAGTATCCATACTTTTGTCTGTTAATAGAATCCGTCCATCCCTTATGCAAGATCGGGTGGCTCCTGAGTCTACCATGAAAGTAAACATTCTGTTCCCTATTTTCACCCCTACTTTGGGTTCTGTATCTGCATTCGGAGTGAGTGAGAGAACTGGGCCATGGTTCCTGGAAAAGGGAAAGTATTGCTGCTTATAACAGTGGCTCCAGTGTAGTGTGTGAGTGTTCCCTGTGGCAGGGCATTCTGTTCCCATGATTCTGCAATTGCTTGTGCTGGAGCTTTCTAGGTGATTTTCTGCATTGTATTTGGTGTGGGATACTGTATAGGTGGTCCCTCTGTGAGTCTGTTTGTATTAAACATGTATTTTGGGGCTGTGCTGATCCAGGCGCAAACATTGGCATTGGCGCTGTCGCTGGCTATGGGGCATAAAATCCCTGTGTTGTACCTTGTGCATAGTATGGGGCTGGGGGTGCGTCTGGATGATATTGCATGGAGGTATACTTGACCATCCTTAGACATGTGCCCCATCTTCCCGCATGTCCAACATGTTCCCCCAAATCATGGCCTTATTCCTCCAAATCCTCCCCTTCGTCCATTCTGTGAGTTACCTCTTGCTCCTTGGACCCCTCCCCTATTGCAATGACTATTGTAATGTGAAGTTGCCCAGTCCTGTGATGGTCCTGGCTGTTGTTGTTGAAGCCCCTCTGTGGAGCTTGTTACTCCTGCTCCTTCCATGCTAACCTTCGCTAGCTACTTCTTTGCTTCTGCGCACTGTGCTTTCTCGTCGGCTTCTCTTTCACCCTCATGCTTGCACTTGCAAAAATGTATTATGTGTGCCTGTATTTCTCCCCATCCCTTCGCTTCCATACCTACCATTATATCTCGCTCTGCTTACACTTCAGTGGGTTGGCACTTCCTTAATACATTATAGAAGAAAGGTATGTTCTGTTCCCACGTTTCCTCTGTCTCCTCTCATCCCACGTCCTGAATAGACTGAATATACAATGCCGGGTCTTCGTCATGTTGCGTTGTTCGTGCCATTATAGCACCTACATCAGGTCTTTCAGGGTATGTCCTTCTCAATGCATCCCATACACAGGCTCAGCAGTTATTAAACGGAGCACTGTCATGTGCGTCATTCTCTAATCGGACCCCAGGGTATCCTGCCCGCTCCCATATTGTGTTCGTCTGATCTCCTATTATGCTGACTAATATGCTTTTTATGTCCCCAATTGCTAGGATAGCCCCTGCTGTGATGTTTTACATTGTACTGATCCATTTATCCACCCCTCCTGTTGGTAGCATCTTAATGAAATTGTTCTTATCCATATGTGGCCATGGTATGTATTGTGATCTGTCCACTCCTGTTTGTATTAATGGGAACTGTCTTCCTCGCTTTAGGTTGTGCTGTGTTCTAGCCTTCTTCTTTCCTCTGACTACTGCCACTGTTATGGGGTGAGGTCTCAATCATCTCCCCCATGGAGTTCTTTCTTCCTGGTCCTTCCTCATCCGTTTCCCAGTTCTCCTCACCATCATCCTGCCCATCTTCAATCTCTGTTTCATCTAATCCATAACCTACATTCTGCGGCTCTAGTTCTTCAGTTTCTACTTTCACATCTCTTATTACTGGTGCAATTTCAACAATATTTCTCCTGCTGCCCACGTTTCTGTATCTACCATTGGACATGGCCCCTCCCTTCTCGTGGTCGAACCTTTGCAATCCTTCTTCAGTCTTGTGTATCGCAGCTTCTAAATCTTTGCACACTTTATTCGCTAATTTTACTATTGCTTGATCTCATCTGTTACAAGGTGCACTTGCTTCCTTCACTGGGTTTGTTTCTGAGTAAGCACGGGGGTTGTATTTAGGGATTGTGTATCCTGCAGCTTGCTTTAAAGGATAATTGCCTGCTATGTATGGGGCTGCGCAGGCGCTGGAGCCGGTGCCGACTGGGTGACTTTCTCGATAGTTGTCTAGGGCATTGACTGCGCAGGCATGGAAGCCTGTGTGGACTTTCGTGCTGTCTGACAGGGGTGGAGCAGATGTGCCCTTGACATTACCCTTTTATTTCAGGTTGCTTGCATCTTCCTTGTTGAGCTTCCAAAGCTCCGGTATACTCTGTCTCTTTTTCAACTTTTTGCCTTTATAGGTGGGAGGTAAATGATTATACATGTGCGCAATAATGTTTTTATCATGGGTGCCTTCAACTGCCAGGCTGTGAACATTCCTTCTTATGTTCCTACCGCCCACTCCTCTTTATACTTCACCTCTGATCTTTAGTAACTGTGTATAAATATGTACAATGCAAGCATGAGTACAAAATCACTGTTCTACAATGTTCTACTATTGGCTGTCACACGCTCCTTATTACAGGCAGAGGGTAAAGAACTTGCTCGCTAATGCAGGACCTTCCGATCATATTTCAAAAGCAGTACTGCCACCCTCCAAATCATGTGACTCACACCAGAATTCACTCTACTACTGCATTTATACTCACTTTCCCCGCAGTTCCCGTATCAGGTTCAACCGCCTTGCCACAGTCATCCGAGGCCTCCTGGACTACCTCTCGACTTAATGGCCTGCACTTGAGTGAGCTGGCCACAAGCCTGGAGTGGCCAGGCAGGTCTTCTGGTTTTACACTGGCCTCTGCTACCTCCTTGTGGCTCTTACACAGTCTTCTGTACCCTCCAGGCAGACCTCGATTGTCCCCAAAGTGCGGCGAAGGAGCCAACAGTTTCCAGGGGGAATCTGGATTCCCTGTTTGGGCCACCAAAATGTAAGGCAAATCTCTTTCGTATCAATAAAAATAACCCAAAGAGCCAAACAAATATGATGCATGAGATATGAGAAAAAAAATGTATTGTAATAGCCAAGGCAGAGAAATATCTAACAGACATTCAAATTCAAGTAGAGAAAATGGTGGGTTATATAGCAATTACAGAAAGGAAAAGACAACACATTTTGCAAACTTCTTCAATGTTCATTGGTTCTGGTGTGATCATCAATGTAGGTGTTTTTATACATTTTATAACTGCATTGGCCTATTGATATGATATGAAATGATAGGTTATTTATAACGCACTTAACACCCAGAGGTTCCTATCCGCAGACCCGGGGAAAGAACCTGTCTTTCTCTATGTCGTCTTACTTCCACGGCGAGCATGTTGCCCCTGAGCTATCTTCCCGAGACCTATCCTATCCTATTCTAGCCACGTGACAACAGTGATGTGCTTGCTGGTTAATGCATGTACAGTGAAATAATTTCCATTCTCATGCGCTATGATTGGATAGAAGCATTATACACGTGTATCAGTCAAAACTAGTTTACTATTGGTTGCTCTGGGAGGAGTAGATGTGGAGTGAACGATTACATACATCTTGACCAATCATCATTTTAAGATGTAACAGTGTGACACATAAAATATAACTTTTTAGTTCTCTTCCTATGTACCTCAGCGATTGGCACCATCATGCTGTTCTCATCATTGTAAACTGCTTACCATCAGTTGTTGGAAATATTACTTGCACGCTTCCTATTCTTATGAGTTTATCTGACCTGCTTTTGACCCCATGTGCTGGGGCTTTGCTACTTGCAAGCTTTGCTCTTTCGCAATGGCACAAATGTGTATATTTTATATGTAAATAAGCGTTTGTGCAATGTACATTGTCATAAAGTTGTTTTTGTTTAATATTACATGTGAGTTGATGTAATAATCACTGGATTTCAAGTAGTTTTATGGTGGAGCAATGGTGCATGCTGTGATTATTCCATCTCCATGACCATACTACTTGTTCTTGTGACCTGTATTAAGTTACATTTAATTTTTCTGCCTAGGAACATAGAGTGTTATAATTCTCTGGAATATGGCTGTGGGAACTTCGGCAAACCTGATGTGTTTTGACCAATCAGTGTACAGTGTCTTGTCCTTAAACTCCGGGTCTAGTATCTTTGCTTGTAGCTCTATTGTGACTTCACTACTGCAACCTAAACCCTGGGAAAGCATCCACCCTCCCTGTAATCAATCATTGCTTGGCATTCAGCCATTGGCTGTGTGAATTGTTGCAACTTTGAATGTGTGTGGATTGTTGCAACTTTTGAATGTGTGTCCCTTTCTGCGAGGGTCTGGCTAATGTGTTCTACTGTGGGATGATGGGGAGTTTTCGTGCTTCAAGTAAAGCTGACTGAAACTTGGGCTTACATGTATTGTGTATTCAGCTAATGCATGACAGCAGTGACCAATTGATCGACATTATGACACATCTTCTATATTTTCTGATCTAAGTTTGATACTGCAGGATCTAGTTATGGGTACATGGAATTGGTCATGTGTACCTACAATGTGTGTGTTATGCTTAAGTAAAGCAAAGTTCTTCCTTGATTCCATTTTGGACCTTCAAAGACCTCAGCTAGAATTCGTTTGGACCCTGTTCGGAGAGCAGTCCTTTCCAAAGCCCTTTGCCAGAGGTGAATAAAGGTGTTTCAAGGCAGAGGGAAGCTCTGCTAACTACCCATCCACAGGGCACATTGGGATGGCTTTGCCGAGGACCAAGGTCTGCCTCTCTGCTAGAAAAATGTACTCACCTTTCCCTAGAGACCCCCACCCCCTGCAGTAGGACTCATTGCATCCAGAAGGCCAAAGCAGTCAGGTTTCCTGTTGTCATCACTCGAACTGCATTCAAATCATATTCGCTGCTCTTGAACCACCAGGACCAACGGTGATACATTTGGCACTCACCTCCGAACTTTGAACCACTCCTGCTACATCATCGAACTGGCTCGATGCTGCATTGCCCCCGCAGAGTCTCATCATCTGTTGGGCTCTAGCACCAGAACACAGTGCAGATGGCTTCAAAATGCAGCATAATAAAACCGAGCAACAAACCAGCAGGACTATGCATCACAGCTCAACTCGAACCACTTGAGCTTAGTGTTATTCCTCAACCCGAACCAGTGGTACTCATCATTTTGAAACCATACTTATCAAACAGCTCATGGTGTTCCATATGTTCAACGATACATTTGAACCATATAAAGCACTGCTCGAATCTGAGTAGCCACCTGGGATCAGTGCAACGTGCCATCTTGAAACCCAGTTTGACACGCAAGCACTGCATCATGAATCCAGGTATGACCCTTTCAAACTGCTAAGAACTGAAATCAGGTACTATTGAGAGTCCATTTTGCCTTGGTACATTTTTGGGATTAAGGCACTTGTTTAATCTGATTCTGAAAGAACATATCCTTTTCAGTGACATTATTGTAATTCTTGCCTTTTCCCTCCGTGCTAACGTATCCAGAGTGGCTACACATATTTGTTCAGCCTTTTCTGTCGTCTTTTTGCAGGGTGTTTTTTTTTATGGTCTTTTAATAGTTAGTTGTATGATTGCTTTATTACATTAAAGTATGCATATTTTTATTGAACCTTGATTGAACATTCTTTTATTTTGGAACTTGTGTACTATTGTTGTTTGGGTTGTGCTTTCTCATATTCCCACCTTTCCTAAAATTAGTGCCCGCCCTCTGGCTATGTTACCACAAAAGGTAAAGAAGGTATATATCTTGAAGGGAGGTGTTTTACCTTTATGATTGGGATCACTGATGATTTGTAGAGACGTGAAGGCTGAATTGGTGGTTTAGCAACTTCTCATCCTTGAAGTACTGCAGAGAAGAAGTCACTTCATTACAGTACTACTATCTCTTGGTCGGAGGTACTGCTAAATGCACCTTAAATTTATCACGCACAATTCTTGCCTCCCTAGTACAAATAGCTGCTGCTCTGGCTGATGTTAAATAGCGTCTAGCTACAAACTGCCAGTTCCTTTGACATGCTTGTGTAACTCAAGATATTTGTTCGCCTTCTAATGACATGAAATCTCACGTTTCTGAATGCTGCTCATGGTGATCAATGGGAAATTCCCCTCCTTATTGCAAAGCTGCTGCACTTAGGCACAGCCACTGAACTTAATTTCTTCCTGCCTGCAATTAATTATACAACGTTTTCACTGCAATTAGTAGTTTTTCATGCCACAATAAGATGACACAGGCCCTCATTACGACCCTGGCGGAAAGGGGTTTACGCCGGCGTAAACCATGGCGCCCCTTTCCGTCTGAGTACGAGTTCCCTTAGCGCCATGGTGATTTTAACGCCTGCTTTTAGCAGGCGTTAAAATCCATGGCGCTAAGGGACCTTGTTGTTAATTACGCCACCGTAATTTACGGTGGCGTAATTAACGCCTTCCCCACTCCCATTATACCCTATGGGGCAAAAATGGGAATGGGGAAGGGTAAATGGGGATTGGGGACTTACCGCCCCGCCAAGGTCGGAATGGGGCGGTAAGTCCGCCAACCACCATGGCGGAGTTGGCAGCTTAGCGCCATGGACCATGGTGCAAATAGCACCATGGTTCTCCGCCAAGGTCGTAATGAGGGCCACACTCATTTACAGACACTCAATGCACTCTATTGACAAGAAAGAATTATAAAATGCGTTTATTTCCAACTTTGCAAGCAACACATATTTAGTCTTGTAACAAAACAGAGGGCACACTGATTGGCAGCTACTGAATTTAATCCCCACATTGTAAGACTTTTTATATGCAAAGAACAAGTACTTCATCTCCTCACAAAAAGATAGCATTCTCAGTTACAGCCATCATGGCAATGAGTGCCTTGGAAAGGGAGAAGGGACTAATGTGAAAGCCCTTGTGAACTGTCTAGGGCATAACCTGGCCCAGTAAAGCCCCCGCCCATCAGGGTTTATTGCTTAAGTATCCCGCAGAACTCTAAACTTGCCCTCTGACGGATTGCCATTTAGAAATGGTGTAGAAGCCCTATCTTTTTTGATTTTCATTAAAATAATAAAATGATGCAGGCAATTCCATCTCTGAAAGATAATTTATTTTATTGTTCATTCATAACACACTTAATACCAGCAAGTGCTTTCTAAGCTCGGGATTCGAACCAGTGTTGCGCCGCTTTGTCTTGCTTCTAAGACAAACGTGCTGTCCCTGAGTTATCCTGCCCCAGAACTCTGCTGATTAGATTCCCCTTTCACAAGCTCCATGCCAAAAGCATGGTGTGCACCTGTGTCCTGGTGCATCAGTATTCTGATTTGCAGCACCTGCCCTATGAGTGTCACAGAGCTAGTTCAGAGATCACAGGTGTCCATTTGATATCTGCAGTGACAGCCTAGCCTCTGCAGTACAGGGGCTGCATTTAAAAAGAACCCTGTTCCAAAACCCCATAACCTCCTGGTGGCAGAATCATTTTTAAATAAAAGCCATACCCGAGTGAGGTTAGGGTGGAGGGTACTCTCATAATTCTTACAGACACATCTGATATCACACATATGTCTGCTCCTGTGAGTCAGCTCAGCTGTGGAAGGTGATGTTTATTCTTTTCTTTAATGTTTTTATTTTTATTGTGCATTTGGTTAAAATATAATTAACCGTATGCACTAAAGTAAACATAGATGGTATGAAACGACATGCATAATAAGAAAAATATATCAATCACATTAAAAACCATTTCTATACATTTCCCTTTGACATAAAAACAATTCCATAGTTCCCAAGTGATAAATAAAAGCTAGAATTATTATAATGACAGATCAGAGCATTCTACATAGTATGACTTTCCATATATGAAATGCAGCTGCAGTGTATATAACAGATTCCTCACTATATATACAACTCCAGAACTGGTCTATACTTGCGTATTCCAATCTAGAAATTAAAGTGGTGTAGCCCCTGGTATACAAATCAGACAGCCTGGGACAGCTGATGAGTATGTGATGAATGGTCTCAACTTTACCAGCACAAAATCGACATACCCTATCCTCATAAGGAATCCCAGGTTGGCGGCCTAAGACCTCTCTGGTGGAGAGAATGTTAAAAGCATGTAATAAATCTCTTACGTTGATATGTTTGAAGCTCTGTCTAGAGAAATCAAAGAGGCTTGTCTTAGTATGGAGCCGGCACGGGTTGCAATTTGCTTCCCAAACCTCAGTGTGTCCCTTTAATTTTGTAATACTGGTGGGAGAGTTAATCAAATCTAGAATATATATATATATATACATATATATATATATATATATATATATATATATATATATATATATATATATATATATATATATATATTTCATTAAAGAAATTCATAGTAGAGGCTCTTAAATCCGGCAGGTATGAATTGGTAGTGCTTCGAATGTGATGCCCCGCAATAAGGCCTTTTAGGCAGTTAGTATTTAAATTAGCAAATAGAAGAGAAACCATGAATTTACAGCACAGAAAGGACCACTGCACTCTCAGCTAAGCCAGTCCTAGTTCCAATCACAGAGCTTCGATGGGAACCAAGTTAGGGACCCCCAATATGGAGCATACGATCTTTGCCTCCAGGTTCTCCACTCATTTCATTTTAGGCTCAGAGATGGCAACAGCCCCATATAGTATACCCGGCACAACACTGGTTCGGTATATTGATATCATGCCCTCATTATTACATCCACTTTTGCTGCTGACAAACTTCCTAAGGGTCCACCATTTTTTCAGGACCTTTGACATTACATATTCATCATAATACATGTTGTTATGACGATCTTTCACAGGTAAGCCTAGGTAAAAGTAGCTCTCAACAACCTCAAGGACCACTTCTCCAAGTTTACAAACAAAGGATTT
Source organism: Ambystoma mexicanum (assembly GCF_040938575.1). Taxonomy (NCBI): domain Eukaryota; kingdom Metazoa; phylum Chordata; class Amphibia; order Caudata; family Ambystomatidae; genus Ambystoma; species Ambystoma mexicanum. The sequence continues at coordinate 502,075,547 of NC_090927.1, read as the reverse complement.
CCTTTCTCTCGCATTAGTACCAAAAGTCACAATTTTATGTATTCTAGCCAGGTGAGCTGAGCCTGCCAAATGACCAGACAGGAACCTAAATGGCAATGCCTTTGTTTTGATCTCTTTGTGAGGGCAGGTAACAACCTCCACCAGAAAATAGACGCACAACAGGCCCAGACATCAAAAGAGCAAACCCATTCAAACAGAGTAGCTTCCCACCAGGGTGTCAGATTTCAAAAAGCTTTTGTTCTTAGTAAGAAGGGAAGTGGGAGAGGTTACGGTAAACAGACAGGAGAGCTCGGTACAGTGCAGGAAGACTTCCACCATCTTGTTTCTCTATGCCTATCTCTCTCCTTCCTATATCCTCCATTTCCTCTAGAGCAAAGCACTTTGAAGTGATATCAGAAGGGCAAAGTCCACTTCTTTCAAGAACAGAGATTGGAATGCTAAGGCAGGCTAGCTTTAGTCCAATCACCTACAGGCTTTTGCCTTTAAGAGAAGGGGTCTCCCACCACTTCTTTGAATCATTTTGGAATCATCTTTTAGACTCCAACCTTTCACAAAAATTTCATTGGACCTCATTTGGGAGAGTTGATCTTTCCAAAGACTTCCTCCAGTGAGTGATGTGAACACTGAGTGTCCAAGGCAGAGGCTCGCTTTGTGCCCTAACAATTCCGAGGGGCCAGTGGGGGTGAACAGCTGCTGAAAAAAGCACCTGCCACTCTGCCAGCCACAGTGGTGCCCAGGACCTCACTGTGTTGAAGGACCCCTGCAGTTGTGTGCCAGACTCATCATGACTCTTAGCTCCTGGATTGGGACTTACAGCCCCTGAAAGCAAAGGCACCTGGGATCCTAGTTTTTACTCTGTGCAACAGCTTGGTGGTGTGTTATTAAGAAACGTTCAACACATTCGACCCTCCAGGATCCGCCAATGCTGTCTTTTGCACTATTCCAATCTTCAAATCGCTTGTGCAGTGCCCAAAAGTCTGGTTGGGTTGTGACGTAAAAAAGCCAAGAACTTCAAAAAGGTACTATTAACTATTAACTGCCCCCTTGGCACAGCTCTGGGCCCCAGAGACTGGTCAGGTCACTAATTCTCTTTTTGCATACACGATACATATCCTTTTAATAGAACATTGTGTTTTTTACTTGCCTTACACCACTGATTCATTACTCAGAGTGCTGCTTTGCTCTATCCTTGCTTATTCCCTGTCCTTTCCTCATGGGTGGATTTTGTGCACTGTTTTTTTATTATGTTATTTTACAGATGTTCTGTTTTATTAAAGTATATCTATTTATAGAACCTTGAATGGACATTCCATTTATTCTGGACTTTTATGCTTAGCTATTTGGGTCGCTACTGAATCACATTCACGAGTATAGGCTTCCCTCTTAACAGTGCCCATTTTATCTTTATGATTGTGTTGGCTCCTGATTTGTAGAAGTGTGATGGCCACATCCCACAATGCCCAAGCTTTCCTTCCTCACAGAGAAAGAGACAGACATTTATTCTGATTCAGCATTTGGGGTTTGCAGATTGGAGGAACAATGACACTGGCGCTTGAATTAGGAGCTGAGAAGACACATCAAATATTACATTCTGGGCTTCGGTTTAGCCCACTGTAAAGGGTCTTATCAGCCTAGAGTGCAGAGCAACAGTGTCTGTTTTGAGCGCACACATACGTCTGCATTGTGAGTTTAGCAACCAGGACACATAGACATCTGTGGAGGCAAAACCCCTAATGTATTGCTCAAGTCATATGTCATGGTGTCCTTTAGGGTATTGCTTCGTAATGTAGCACCTAGTAATTAACTGGACAATAGTTGGCCTGTGAGGGTCCACAGTAATTAAGTCATTGCCAGCTTTGCTTTTCTAAAATAGTTACATAAGAGGTGTATTTGTAGAGCACACATTCACCCCCAGAGTCGCATCTTGGTGCTATTGACAGATAACAGATGTTTATTGTTACACAATTTAATTAGTGGCACTTACGTTATTGACCTCAGAGGGATGAAGGGCCGAGTAGACCTGATGGGATTCGAACCTGCGACCATGAGGTCAATCGCAGGCCCCTGTAGTGGATGCATTGGTCCACTGAGCCACATAGCCAGCTGATAAGCACAATCTGCTTATTGTACTTTGTCTTCATGCACAAATAATTCTCTGAGTTTCTCAGCCCCCAGAGTAGAGCAGTCAGGCCTGTGGGAAGGTGCAGTAATGTGGCCCTGGTGGAGGAGCGGCCAGAGATTTGGAGCAGCAAAGGTACACTCGCCAAATTAAGACTGTTTGCCTCATTACAGCTTCCTGCTTTTGCTCCGTGAAAGCAGGATAATATTTCAATATACCAGAATTAACACTGTCATTGCTGGATGTTGGAATATAAATATGTGTATCTTAACATAAAAAAACAGTAAGCACTGTTTCATTGGATGGAGATTGTTCTCTCACAGCCAGAGCAGTTAAGACGGTTTGTTGGTAATATCACGGTGCAATATTGGGTAGATTATATCATACACATCAGACCCATCCATCATTCGGTGCTATTATGTGAATATGTTATATCCTAAAGCAAGTCCTTCCTCGTCCTGTTTTCACCACAGTCACAGCATGTCATGTTCTGACCTAGTAATCATTTAATCATTGGTAAAACATAAAACACAAGGATAATAAGGTTTTTCCTGCATTTGCTTTTTATTGTTTGCTGTCACTCAGCATCCACTTTGATGTGGCTGGCACGCTGTACTACATTTTCAATTGTTTGTTTTTGTTCCGCAACTGCTTATCAGCAATTATTACAATATTAACCAACTGATAATATTCACCAAACTCTTTGGAGTGAAATACAGTAGCCTGCCCTCCCCCTTGCAGTTGGTAGTTTATGTTATCAATATGAGACACTGAACGGAACACATCCGATAAGATTATCCTGCAGGAATATGTGTAACCTGCACCGACCAACCCCATTGAGCAGCACCGAACCTTTGCCAGCCCATTCCTCGACGGGCCTGCACTCTTGGACCCACTTTAGTCTGAGACATTCATAATGGTGAAGGGGGTGGGCAGCTGATGTGAGCCTGGCATGAGGGAGTGGTGCCTAGAGTAGAGTGAGAGTATATGAGTAAGGAGTCGAGCTAGTGCTGCCCGGGCATGTTTACACAAGATCAAACTTCACATGCCGGGCTGGAGTTTCTTATCCGTGTGTCTGTCAGCCTTTTTTGAGGTGAGCTTGTTGCTATCAGATCTCCATCTACTATGAATTTAAATACCAAAACAGCATGCAGCATCCCCAAGCCTAAATTGAATGCCCATGGTTCAAGGAAAGAAAGCTGACTATTGCATATTTATAAAGACACAATGGACCTCATTCCAAGTTTGGTGGTGTCTTGGATTACTCGTTACCACCACTTGGTCCGAAGGAATTACTGTCGGATTACAAGTGGTGTTAGAGGGTGTTAGTCCACACTAATTGGAGTCCATAGGATTTCGACGGAATTCGTCCAGCTTTTCACCAGAATGTTTATTTTAGGGCCAGAAATTCATACCTGATGCATTAATATCCCATTAATACCCATCTTTTTAGTTCAAAATAAACAGAATGCCTGTCAAATTCTGCACTTTGTTCCAGTTTAGGCATTATTACAGGAGCCACAGTTGAACAGAGCAAACTATGAATTAATCATGTTGACCCATTAGCATTTCAAAACCTTGTCATTATCCTGTTCATAGTTTGACATTGTATGCACATTTCTACACACTGTAGCTTTGATTCAGCATGCGTCAGGCAGGGAGAAGAAAAGAAAACTCATAGCTGGATCAAGTGATGAGCCCATGCCAGCATTCGTTTGCATCGGCAGGCCTGTGAGAGTGGGTCGTGTTTCTCCGTCCTGGCCTGGTGAGGTACGTGCCCCCTCTGTGTCCCCACAAACATTTTTGATTTCTTTTGCACCTTTCTTGCTTTTTCTCTTCTCAACCCGATCCTCGTACCTTTATTCTCACCCAGATCCCTCCCTGTCCTTCTCCTGCCCTATTCCTGTGATTGGTTGGCTTCCTTTGGGAAGCCCAATTTCCATAAGCACAGAGACCAGGGCGGTCTTTCCATCGGCAGACTTGTGAGAGTGGGTCCTGTTTTTCAGTCCCATCCTGGTGAGGTAAGTGCCTCCTCTGTGCCCCGCCACCATTTGCGATTTCTTTTCCCCTTTTTTTGCTTTTTCTCTACCTGACCCATATACCTGTATTCCCTCTTCGACCCCCCCCGTCCTCTTCACGCCCATTTCCTGCCTTCCATGATTGGTTGACTTCCTTTGTGAAGCCAAACTTGCCTGAAACACTGAGACCAGGACAGTCTTTGCATTGGCAGGCCTTTGAGAGCGGGTCCCATTTCTCTGTCCTGGTCAGGTAATGCTCTCCTCTGTGCCCCACCTCCATTTTTTATTTTGTGTCCTCCTATTTTGCTTTTACTCTACCCCACCTGCTCCCTGTACCTGTATTCCCTCCCAGAACCCTCCCCTGTCCTCTTCCAGCCCTCTTCCCACCTCCCTTGTCTGTGATTGGTGGGTTTCTTTTGGGAAGCTGCCCTCTTTACAGAGGAACCCAGGGCAGCCTTGCTGGGCAGCCGACGAAAGGCCAGAGGCAAAGGGCAGCTCCCTTTTGGACAGCTCCCATCCTTGTTTGCCCCTGTTCACCAATGGACGCCGGACAGAACCTCCTGCAGCTACAGCAAAGGTAAGTTGGTACGGGTGCTGAGCACAGTCATTACTGTACTCTGGTAAAACCCTGCCACATTTATACTTTTTGGGGGTAGGTAGTATATTGCATTTAGATAAATAGTGGGGAAGGCAATGCATAGGTCTTAGATGGATAGTGGGGGTAGACAATGGGCCTCATTAGAAGTTTGCCAGTCCGGGATTTACGGTACCGGTAAGCTTGCTGGTACAGTAGTTCCCAAACTGGCAAACTACGAGTTGTGCTCGCAGGTGCCTTTTTGCCTGCCAGGTCGGACTTGGCGGGCAGAAATGCACCCATGAGCACAGCATGTCGGATGCACAGGCACAGTTAAAAATGGTGCCTGTGCATCCGACTTCCCCATACCCATTCAGCCCTATGGGGACAAATTAGAATGGGGAGCATCTTTTTTACAGAGCCCGCGAATGGGCAATTACCGGGTCAGGCGGGGCTGTAATGCCCTGGTACTTGCCCATTTGCGGGTGCCGGAAAATATTGCAAGTTTGGCCACAACCTGACGGTTTTACCGGCAAGGCTACTGCCAAACTTGTAATGAGGTCAAATGTATAGCAATCAGATGGATTGTGGGGGTAGGCAATGTATAGCACTTAAATGGATAGTGGGGGTAGGCAATGCATAGCACTTAGATTGATTGTGGGGAGTTAGCTATGTATCACACTGGAGATATTTATGAGGGTGGCCAATGTGGCAGACCACATCATTAGAAAGGTGGCCATTGCTTCTGCTCTTTCGATGATTTTTATGTGCAGCCAAGGACTTTGTGGTGGTAGCGATGTATTACACTTAGATGGATTGTGGGGGTAGGCAATGCATAGCACTTAGATGTATTGTGGGGTAGGCAATGTATCAGACTTAGATGGATTGTGGGGGATTAGCAATGTATTGCAGTTAGATGGATTGTGGGGGTAGGCAATGTATTGCACTTAGATCAATTGTGGGGTGTTAGCTATGTATCGCACTGGAGATATTTATGAGGGTGGCCAATGTGTCGGACCACATCATAAGAAAGGTGGCCATTGCTTCTGCTTTTCGATGATTTTTATGCGTAGTCAAGAACTTTGCTCTGTGACTAACCATTAGGGTAGCCAACATGGTACACTTAGAAGACTTGTGCAGTTGGCCAATGTGCTGCACTTGGAATAATTCGGGAGGGCAACCTGGGTGTTGCTCTCGGAGGATTTTGTGAGGATAGCCATTATATTGCACAGATTGTAGCCTTGCGGTGGAGGAGCTCTTGTCATAGCCATTGTATAGGACTTGAAACATTTGTGCATTTGACCAGGGTGCTGCACTCAGTTGAGTCCATGAGGGTGACTAAGTCCTGGATTGTAGGTGATTGTAGAATGTGTTCCACTACATGGAATGCAGGAGTTGTCAGCATACTGCCTTTACGGTTAAGTGGAGTCTTGAATGTAGACCCTTAATGATAGCTGGATGCACCCCCCATATTTTATCAGCCCAGAGGTTTTTTTTAATTGGAATTTTGTAAGGCCATGTTTATCAAAAAGGCCACCTGGTTGATGCTTTGCTCTACCCAGATAGGTAGTAACGTGTCATGGAGCAAAAGTGAGCAAGGTCCTGGGCTACCTAACTGCTGAATGAAGGGTGATCACACTCCTGTGTGGGTTACACCTTCGAGAGGTGGGCACACAAAAACTGTGAATGGATTCTGACAGAAATGTATCAGGACAATTCAGAGTACTGCAGTAGGTTTTTTTTATAAAAACTGCAGTTATTGTGTTAGAGATACACTTGACTTAGGAGTAACACGAGATTCAACAGTATTTACACATTTGGAAGGTATAGTAACCAATTCATAGGTAACAAATGTCAAATATCTATAGCGTCTTTTTAGTGCTTCCACGTCCACTGAGGGGTCCTTGGGAAGGAGGCCAGTGGACTTAGTGAGGTGATAGTATATTGAACAGCACAGATGCGTCAAAACAATGTAGGGTTGAACAACGATAACACACACAATATAACAAGTCAACACAACAGTGTTTCGGCCAGTTGGTGAGCTTGGATGAGCTCTGATGGTGTGGCCTTCATCAGGACGAGATATAGCATAGATGGAAGTATCTTGTGAGGTCTGTTGGAGTAAACAGACGAGAGAGTTTTAGGAGTGGGCACATTCGTATATATCTAGTAGAGGTAGAGGGCTAAGTACAGAAAGGACCGGTGCTTACTGGAACTTGGGAGCTCAGTGGCTCAAGGAGTCGCAGTGTCAGGAATACACTGAAGGATTTCAAGGTCCTAGGTGTGGCCGTTCCTTCAGAGTTAGGAAGGATACACGGGCTATGATAAGCCATAGAGGATTGAGGAGCAACTGGAAAAAAGGTATAGGTGGCTTACCTCAGGGAGACTTGTTGCCAGTGATAACTACGTGGAACAGTCCAGCGTAAGCAATACGCAAAGTAAACCGCAAGCGTAGATGGCTGCGGAAAGAGACATAGGAGGCTCAGACAAGGGTCTCAGGGTGTAATGAGTACCATAGTGCACGTGAAGGCTGGTGACGCGTGCATGGTCACGTGATGCCAAAGACAGTATGCCCTGGATAGTGGGAGAAGTGTCTGTGCCGGAATAAAAAATGGATGTGGGTCGGGATTAGCTCTGGCAGGAGTGCTCACAGTATCAAGTGTCCTTATTCCTTCAGAACAACATGGACACCTTTGTGCCTAAGTGGAGGAATTGCGTGATCCCACGAATCTGGTTATCATGCTGTGATACTAGGGGATGAAAATGGTCATGCACATATTTGTAAGGCCATACATGGTGTTTTAAGAATAATGCTGAATGGACTAATTCTAGGCTATAACCGATGCATTTTTCTCTCGCACTCCATGCTTTTGGAATTAGCCAAAGGCCGTACCAAACTCCTGCACGCATCTTCTTTCACATACAACTCAAATGACACTTTGCACAACACTACTGCCATAAGAATGTAGCTACCTTTCATGACAAACATGTGAACTGTAGCTACCAACAAAACTACCCTCTTACTCACCCCTTCCAGCTTATTTCCCTAGTGTACCTCTCTCACCCATACACAATCCAATTAGACATGGGTTGCTAGCAGGGACTCAGGATATCCCATATAACCTTTAATGGCCATTACGCACATACACATACTAGCACCTCCTAACTTTCCCATACTATGAACTTCGGAGGATTTCAACCTACAGCGCGATAGGACCATACCCACGGTGAAAGGCGCTATATCAATGGTGAAATTAAATGAAATGAAATTCCATAGGTTGTCTCTAACAAAACTGTGCAAGCACTGAGGTGGGCTTGGAAACCAGAGAGGCACACTGCTTTTCCTGGGCCTGGAATTGAGTCATTTGTAGCTGCAGCAGCATTCTGATAGAAAGCCTGCAGACGATGGCATTTGCATGACTTACCTCCCAAAATTGCTGGGAGACATTAACCTCCAGATGGTAGTCTAGAAGAAAGAACATGTTTACCTTTGCACCTATTGCTACCAGCAACTCATTTCGATTCCTGGTGCCATGCAAACATACTTATGCATCATTAACTCTATATTTGGGATGTCTCATAAAGGTGCAGCTTCCAGAAGTAGGACTGATAAAACGGACAAAATGCATTTTGTACATTACTCTTGTTCTCCTCTGTGACATGAAAACATACATTCATTTTCTTTTGCATTGACCTCCAGATTTCGGTTCTGCGGGTGACGATGCATTTGCGTCCATATGTACTTGGTGCCCGAGATATTCGAGTCAAACTTATCCATCAGAGTAGATGGAAATGTTTTTGTGGTACTTTATATAATACAGATTAGCTCTGTGGTTAAGTGAAAGGAGGCTCTTGGTAGAAGTCCTTTGAATGCCCATCCCAATACAGTACACATACGCTTTACAGCATAATTATTTTGCTGAAAAGTGTGTTTGCTGCATTAAGATTGGCATTCATGGGACTGCTTGTCCTGTGAATGAATGTGTGTTTGCATTCTCTGCTCTCCGGCAGTAACAAGGTTAAGCACCCAATCGGGGCTCCTGCTTAATTACTGCTGCAGGAGCAGAGAATTAAAGAAACAGATTATAATGCTTCTTCATACAAAATGATGCCCTCAAGTCCTTCAAAAGCAGGACTTTAGAGCAATGTTGCTGCTTATTTTATCTAGGAACTATTTTTAAAAACAATTTCAATATATACTTTTGGTTATGGGCAATATTTTTAAATGATAACATTTTTGAGAGAACCTGACATACTTGGCATCACATAGACATTCATTACAATAATTAAAGAGTAGGGATTGGAATGGGTACAGCTTAAAGGCACTGAGAAAGATGCTAACCTCTCTGTTGATGTTTCTTCATTGCCATTACACCTTAGTTTTGCCATTTTTAGTTTGACCTTACAGGCACAAAACATCTAACATTAGTGCATGAGAGACAGCGAGAGAGAGATGTCTAAACGTTGATGGACGCTTATGTTTTGAATATCTGTGTGCACAGTGCATACAATCTGCTTCATAGGTCAAGCGTTCTATTGCGACCTGAATACCTAACATTTTGAAAAATTAAGTTAAATGATTGGAACACAATAGACCTGAAATCAAAATTGAGCAGCCTGCGAAAGATCAGGGGTTAAATCTGAACATTTGCAAGAACCTTTTACATTAAAAAGAGATGACTTAATGGAAGCACATGTACAAATGCTCTGCTTTCCCTGCTTGCTGTTTGGTGATGAAGTGCCCTGCACCAAAATAGGAGTCGCTGACTTGAAACATCCATCTGACAATTTTTCTTTTTAAATATGATCTGTGCAAATCTCACTTGGACAACTATCTAAGGCTTGTTTCGGTTGATTGTGTTTACATTGCCACACAGTAGGACAACGGGTATCATTTGGGAATAAAATTACATGATGAGGCAATTAACAAAACAGGTACATTCTATCTAAATTAATTGAGAGTGTTTATTTTTGGGAGATTATTGAACAAGAATTATATGGCCACCATGATTTTGGGCTGGTAGATTTCGTCAGTAGTGTTGAAATATCTTTTAATTTGTTGCTCTTTTTAATAACTGTCTTTCACGAATGTAACACCCCCTGATAGAAAATCCTACCCCATTATTCTAGGGACAACATACTGCTGTGTTTGGAATCAATATTTTGTTGTGTTAAAGTAAAATGAATGCAACAGTGGTCCCTGACCTTTATGCAAGGCAAATCATCACAATATGATACATGAATATTAATAACTTGTTTAAACAATTGAGCTGGCCTTCCTGTGAACATCCTGTTAACAGAAAATACACACAAGAAGGCCTACCTTTTATCAAAATTAGATTTCAAATGACTTCTAAATGAAAATACCACATTGCTATCTCCAAACAGGTAAATTAAATTCTATGACAACATTACTTCCAATCAGGCAATGTATTAAAGCATTCTCTGTAATCCACACACTGCAGTCAACTTTGTAATTTTTGACCATTCATTCAGAGAACTTTCATTTCTCCAATATCAAAAACAGGTACTGTAGTCAGATAAAGGTTGCAGAGACTTGAACAGTATCATTGTTTAATAGAAATCAATTCTTCCATGTAAATATGGTGCTGTGGATTGCTAGCATGTGTTAGTAAATGAATACATTCTATGGTGAGCAGCATAGATTCTACAGAAGTGTTTAGGGACATGGTTCTTTCAACTCACAGTTGTAATGCATCAAAACTAGTGTTCTTCATCTGAGATGTCATGCCGCAAGAATATTGTGTGCATCTGTGGTTTCAAATCAAGGATGGACAGACCTGACCATTATTAGCCTGAATGAGTTGAGAGGGGTTTATTTTGTCTATTAATACCATTTCGTTTTAGTACTAAGGGAAACTTTACACCAGTGCAAAGATGCATTGAAAGTGCATGTTTTTACACTTGAATTCTGTTTGCCTCAGTGCTTATATAATTAAAAAATGCACTTGTTACAGTGCAAATGTTTTCTAATATGCCCCAATACAAACGTTGCCCTAGTGCTAATGCAGGGCAACTTTGCACTTGCACCAGTTCAAACGTGAAATCTGGTCCCAGATGGCCAGGCTCTAAAGCCCATATTGGGTTGATCAGAAGTTCAATTTGTTTTCATGTTAACTGAATGATCAGTAACACCTGCATTGGCCGAGCTACACCAGAGAACACATCTGTGTGTATATATCAAACATCAATCACTAGCATTTGGTAAATGTATCACAGTATTTTCAAAAATATATGTTGATAGAACAATCACGGTTTGAATTGCTGTTAGAAAAAGAAAGGTTACATTCTACTATGTTCGTAAAACTACTGGTGAATGCAGAGACTGCAATGGCATTCAATCTAGAAATTCAAAAACCTATGTTGTTTAAATGAGGCGTTGCTGTTTATTTCACAGGCACTTCTTGTTTTAGATTCCGCTAAAACGCATTGTTCTAGTGCAGCAATGCACTTTTTTTCATGCAGAGAGTGTTTTGGAACTGGGTCTTTTAGCATTTCCTGCTGTCAATACAAAATTGGTTAAGACCCAGTTTGTGGGCCTTCATCTCATGTTTACCTGTGCACTTCCAATGTTGACTCAAAGTTTGTGAGGAAAATCAGCAACATGTATTGGATGCAGTCTGTCAGGTGAGAGGTGACTACCTGAATTTTACAGGAACATCTTTTCAAAGCAAATGAAGACACATGAAATACATGACTGAGGTCAGACATCATCTGGCCCCTCTCACTTTAGATTCTTACCATCTCCACTTTCCACGGCAGCAGGATAGAGAATGCACTGCAAACACATGTTAAGGGCACATGCTATACAATGCAGCATACGCTTTTTTAACTGCATGCTGGGAACAACAAATGAGTTTTTGCTCAACATTTAAGAAAGACTGACTATGTAGTTGTCCAAGCTGATGACACAACCAAACCGATGTGCATAGATTACACCAGTGTAGTCTTTTACTATTTCAATGGCCATAGCAAAGATGTTTTTGGTTTAATCAGCTATGAGAATCTTCAGCAGAATAAATGTCCCAATTTTGCATATATAACTTCATTTAGTTTTCCTATACCACTATAAAAAAAGACATGTTTATCTCAAAGGTGGGGTCAGAAACAAAGATCAGGGATGTGTTTCAAATGCACAATTCAACCATTGCCGTGATAACCAGTTGAAGCATATGCAGGGGCAAGCTTTATCACAGGTATCTCTAGTTAGGGTCTTGTTTGTAAATCTGACTCATTTTCCAGCATTTTGTTCATGTCCCTCCCCTAAGGAATGGACGCAAGAAGACTTCCAAGAGGGGTTCTGCCTTGTTTGTAATTTCACATCTGTGCAATTAGAATGCTGTACAAGCTCAAAGAAGATCTAATAATATGCTTTGACATGATTTCAACAGGTCAGTTTAAGCTCAGTGATGTAGGTGAGGCCAAAGTATTTATCAGATCTCTTGGAGAATGAAGGGTCCTCTACTTCCTCTTCTTGTTTTAACAAATGTCAACAAGTTCTGCCTTGTTTGAAGTTTGATATCTGGACAATTAGTATCTTGTACAAGCTCATAGAAGATCCAATAAAATGATCTGAAATAGTTTTCAATAGGTCAATATGAAGTCAGTGCTGTAGGTGAGGCCATGCATTTATCTGATCTCTGGGAGACTGAATGCTCCTGTACTTCCTCTTCTTGTTTCATGATATAATACCCCGCGTTGAATCAGTTACATTGAGACATTGATGCTGTGTTCATTAAAATACGACTGCAGACTTTGGCATTAGCACCAGCAGTTATAGGAAGTAACCAAGCCATATAAATGTCACACTTGCAGAAGGATCTTTCTTTTGTTAAAACAAGGCTTACATTTGAGACCTTTCATCAAGCAGCAAAGCAAGTGTATGATACAGTCATTGTGGACATAAATAAATGTTTTGCATTCACAGAACATTTACTCAGTTGTTGTTTGTTACAGTGTGACCCATTTCAAAAATATGATCGCTCTTCCCTAGTGGAAGCACTGATTACAACGCTGGAAGCACGCTAAATAAGGAAACACTGCATACTGAACTATGTTCGGTTTGAATTTCAGTTTGCCAAGAGAGCGCTTCCTTTACTTGGGTTCTTTATAAAACAGTAATGTAAGGGGCACCTACTCAGAACCTAGTAGTTAATTGAAAATACTATTCACAACATCTGCAGGTCAGCCAAGAGATTCGAGATTTCAGTAAGGGATTTATTGAGAAGATTGCTAATATTATAGATTGATAGACAAATTGGGCCTCATTACAAGTTTGGCGATGTAGTAATAAAGTGGTGGTAATTCTGTTACTGCCACTTTCGCATTAATCTAATTACTGCCATTTTTCCTCAGATCAACAAATTATAACTTTGGAGTGAAATGAAGAATTTACCTCCAGCAAAAGGCTTGAAGTGTATCTGCCTCTTTGTCTCCAAAGAAATCTGTGAATTTACCATGCAGTAATTCTACAGGCGGGAAATCCACCAGGTCTGGTCCATTCACTGGTCACCTGGCCACCCTCTGAATTTGGGCCTAGTACCCTGCCTGTCCAGTTGCACCTCGCACTGCCTATGGCCCCCTGAGCACTTGTGGTCTGGATCTGTAACCCTACAGACCTCTCTCTCTGCACTTATGAGCCACGCGCTGCCTGCACCCTCTGATTGCCAGCACTTTGCCACACGCTGGGACCCCTCCATTACCTGCACTTCGCCATCCCCCTCCCTTTTGCACTTTTTCACCCCCCCCCTTTTTTGCACTTCTTCCATCCTGCCTCCCTGAGCTTGCACGATCTGAATGACACAAGGCCTAGTAAGATTGTTGTTTTGTCCACCCTTTGTTTCCCCCTCCTTGTCTTGACGCGCCTAGAAACACTTGTGTACAGGAGTGTTATAAATGCCATATCATATCATATCATATCAAGTATCACCATGGAGTCCTGTGGATTCCAAAAATGGCAAGTTGGCACAACTTGCAATTACATGGTAACTCCACGGGACCAATAGAGTTTGGTGGTAATTCTGCAGATTTACTGTAAAACTGGGATGGAGATTTTCTTTGTGCCAGTGCAGTGTAAAAGTATGCATGGTAATGCATAACTGGAGTAACACAAACATTGGAGCTGTGTTTAAACTATTATGTCATTAATAATGCATGATTACCTAGGCTGTAACATGCTGAAACTGATTTAGCAATGTTAAAACACTCATGCCAACTTTGTTACAGAGAATGCAGCAAATTGAGCAGAATTCTGTGAAATCGCGGAATACCCTGGTGTATGAAGCATTGCCCCTGGCAGACAGCACATGGCATATCGCTTGTCTACACATCTTAGTGGGTATCTGAAGATGGGTTGTGGAGTGAGCTTATTCATTAGGAACCCTACTCCAGTAACCCTACTCCAACCCCCTTCCCAAAAGGATGTAGAGAAGAGGATTGCAGAATTAGTGTGGATAGTTACTGGTGTTGCAGAGTTATGAGGGAAGATCCAGGTTTCTGTGATAGCAAGAATTGAAACCTGAAAGTCATGAGAGTCAACTTCCTCAGTGATTCAAAATGACTTGTTGCTGAGGACTGTGCATTCCGGAGGCTAAGTGAGAGTTATAAAATGTGAGGGGGAGGAGTAGATGTTTGGTAGGCAAGAGGTACAGCTATGGTTGGAGAAACTGGGCGAATGGGAGCATTGGGTTTGAGGGGTGCAGGTGCCAGGGCAGAGAAGGGAGAAGGGGGAGGGAGCGTGAGGTAGAAGTTAAACCCCTTTGTTCTTCAAGGTACAAACAGATCTGCTGTGAGTGGAGAGTCACTGAGAGTCACTGGGTCAAAGGATCCCTTTATGTGGAAGTAGGAGTCTGGAGAAGAGTGAGATTGGCAAAGTTCTGGTTTGAGCAGGCACTCTGGTTGCCTGTTGTTGCCCTTTGCTGCTTTTGACCCATAAGAGTTCTTGGTGTTGCCAGACCCTCAGATGTTGATGAAGACTCGTAAGAAAGGCTGGATGTGGCAAATAAATGACTTTGAAAAAAACTAACTTTATTCATATGATGTGCTCATATGACTGTCTTGGAGACAATCAGTTAAATTAAATTCAATACATTCAATAAATATTTATTACGGCCCGAAGACCAAAATAAACGTAACAATAATTATATACCACAAGTACTTTCTACACTCTAAGAATATTAATCATTACCATAATAGATAATTCATGAATTACTAAATAATGTTAAAAATTGTTCAATTAACAAATAAAACAGCTGTAATGAACAACAAAAAAATACATAAAAAGACACAAATCAGTTCAGTACATGAAAACAAATTATTTTCTCCTCATAGGCCAACAAATATTTGCATACATGGCCATGCACTTGTCAGTTAACTGGTCAGATAACAGCGGGCCAATACAGCCCCAGGTAATGCCCCCAGGGCCCCTAGTTACAGGCCCGAGCATATGGGGTACTAATAGCATTTCGGATCAGAAAAACAAAATGAGAAAAGTCAAATAAAACGGCAGTTGGGAAAGGGAAAACGTAGTCCATTTTCCCTTTCCATGGTGGCCATCGGGAGCGGACGCGCTGGGAACTGAAGTGTTCCCAGTACGTCAGCTACCGTGAAAAGACGAAAAAAGAAGGTAAGTGGGGTTGGGAGGGCCGGGAGGGGATAGTTTGCAGGGGACGGGGGTGGAGGAAAACAAACTTACCTGAGTCCCCGGCGGGGGACGAAGACAGCCTCCAGATGGGGAGACTCGGAGCGGGGGGAGCATCCTCATTGGCTAAGGGGCTGTCACGCCCCCCGCCAGGAATGAACGCAGGCAGTGAACATACATGCGTCCACGGGATTACACTGAGGTATGGCTCGGAAATGAGCCAATCACCTTTCAGTGTAATCCCGTGGACATGAGTGCCGGGTACTAATTCTTTATAATAACTTGATCCACTCTCTCAATGTTGTGCCTGAATCATGAATGAAGATTGGATATAACGTGGTGCTCATCAATCCTCCCCTCTTACCTCTTGGACAGTATCTTCACATATAGCCTCTCAAAGGAATCAGTAGAGGAAATCGGTTGATCATTGATAGGGTCAGCAATGCTCCCCTTTTTTTTTTAACTAGGAACTATTTCAGTCCCTAACCAGGTTTTTACCACCACAAACTGTGGGCTCATTTAAAATAAAAAATCTTTTTGGAAGTCATCTAAGCCTGAGCCCTTCCCAGCTTTTTAAGCAAGCAGTGCACATCTCACCTTGTGCGATGTAAGACTCAATGGTTCATCCTGGAGGACACTTTGTGATGTGCGAATCACATCTGAAGAGAGTATTACACTACAAATGGGGCAGACTTCTGTTTGACTATGCAAGCTACTAGAGTGCTTAAAGTGCTTAAACCATGGATTTGGCAGTATCATGGTTCACTTACATTAGTTCTAAAGCAAACCTCCCTTTGGCAGGCAACCCAGCTGTCCAACAGACTTTAGTAGACTGCGGGTCGATGGCCCTTGACTCCACCTTATGCACAGCTCCTCATGCCAGCGGGGATCGTTTACATGTCTACTCCTCCTCATGAGACCGCCAAGGACCCCAGGCTCACAGGGCTTGCAAGGCTTGCATTGTAGTTCACACTTCTGGTCCTGGCTCGGCCCCTTTGAATGACATTTCACACTGGTCGGCCATTTATGATATGCCTCTCCTGCTGAGAACGCCAATGCCAAGATCACATGGGTAGTCCACACTTCTGCTTGGTAACTGCCATTGGCTGCACCCTTTTTGCTGGCTGGATACTTATGAACGGCTGGTCTTCCTCCCCAGAATGCTGAATCCCCCCAGGGTGTATGGGGTTTGCAAAGCTCACACTGGTAGTCCACACTTTTCTGGGTGACTGCCCTTGACTCCACTCTTTGCGCCACGCTTCACTCCAGCTGGCCACTTATGAATTGCCTCCTCCAAAGAATGCAAAGGACCCTGGGCTTAGAGGACTTGCAAGGCTCACAGCGGTAATCCACACTTCTGCCAGGTAACTGTGATTAGTTGTGCCCTTTGTGCCGTGCTTCTCACCGGCTTGGCACTTATGAGTTACTGCTCCTGCTCTTTAGAGTGTCAAATGCCCCCAGGAATATGGCTCTTGCAAGGCTTGTATGGGTAGTGAAAGCAAGCGTCCCCAAACAGCACGATCCTCCCCGCAATGAGAGACAATGAAGGACTCTCCCAAAATGGGAATAAGGCCAAGATAGAGTGCGGGTGAGCGTAAATGGGAGTTTATCAATCAGAATTGGGCATGCAAAGAACTCTGCAAACTCCGAGAGCGCTCTGTCTGCCAATAGCAAAGACAGGCGTATATATTTACAAAAAACGTCATCAAAACCTACATACTATAGGGGGCACAAGTTCATTGGGATTGGGTGGCGACGACTAACTATAGGTGCTGCTGCGGTGTGGTTGGTCTTGGCTGGAGAACGTCACTGGTCACCCTCGTGGGTTGGGCTGGGCCTGGCAGGTCGGCTTGAGTTCATCCGGGCGGTGTTGGTGTGCTGAGGCGGCCTGTGGCAGAGATGAATGCCTTTCCTGACTTGCTTGCCCTCCGCCATGCACCCCGCAGTCATTCAGTCATTTACAGTTCTATTCTCTTTGGTAAATCTTTCAATAGGTTAATGCAACACAGGAGGAATGCACCTTGTGAGGGGTCTGGAGATAATATATCGAGGCCTGGTTACTTGTGATCTGTTGACCGGGACCGTGGGTCGTGGGGCTAAGCTTCGGGGACTGGGGCGGGTGGTACAGGTCTTTCTGTCTTGTTAGAAGTGGTTATAGATGTTTCGCTGTGTGTCGTCAAAGTGTTGGGTGTCCTGATTGCACAGGGCCATAAGTCTGAGGCAGTCCGGTGGGTTGTGGGGTTTACGAGGGGGCGCTTGAGTTTAAACTAAGGTTTACTGCTGTGCTGTAAATAATGCAGGTGGCTGGCCGCGGCCTTGGGTGCTGCAGTGGGGTTACAAGTCTTTGAAGCAGCTCCAGTCAGGTCGGGGGAGGCGTGATAGCACAGAGCGGGGCTCTGTTCTCATGTCTTGGCAGTCTTCTGAGGGAGGGAGGGGGAAACATCGAGACCTTGTACGCTTTCACAAAGGTATCTCCCTTGTGTGTTGCTGAATATAAGTGAAGACATCGCAAACATTTGAATACTCTCTATAATACTTATTTAAAATCACTTCAAAACATGCATTTAACCTTGGCTGGGTGTGTTTCCATTATACCCAGTCCGAGCACCATTTTTGTACATTACATTCTAGCAGCTACAGTGTTTTAGTTACATGCATATATATTTGCAGTAAATGAGGTAGTGGTTAGATCAGTGGAGTACATAGAAAACGATCCGCCCCTGTACGTGACGGTGGTAGCATATGAGGGGCTCAGATATTCACACATGATAAGTGCACGCTTGCGCATTCTTGACATGAGTTCATATTATAGTTGCATCCGCGTTCTCGCGTACTCTAGCAGCATTAGTTTTATTTATGGCGCGAAACCATGTGAGGTAGGCTGCCCAGTGATACACGCAACGAACAGATCCCTGGAGCGTCCCTTTATCATTAGCATCCACCTGCAATGGTGCGAGCTCGCCATAGCTTATATCATAGGAGCATACTCTCTCATTTTAATACATTCTACAGGCGTTTGTATTTTATGGAAGAAAGAAATAATGCAAGAGGTCTTGACATTAATATATACATATATATAAAGACTATCTGCCATCAGAGGACCATTTTACTGTTCTTCCCATTGTTCAGGCCTGCTGGCCGGGTCATGCTGATAGTGATGGTACACTGCGGGAGGTGAACTGTTACAATGTTAGCGTATTGCGCTAGCTCATGTCCGTCTTGTTCGTGGGAACGTGCTCGCAGCGGATCTGCCAGGGTGCTGCGGCAACAGGGATGTTCTCCAATGGTGGGGGCCGCGCTACAGTGCGCTGAGCTCACACCATCTTTGCTGGGCAGAGAATGGTTTTTGGGCCTAACTAAATTTGTGTTGTGATCAATAGATGTGGGCATTCGATACGTGTGGGCAATGTCTCCAGTGGGTGAACCCTCCACCACCTGGGCCCGGGTGGCATGAGGGAACGCCCAATGGGCCATAGCCCTCACCTGGGGAAGAAACGCAGGCGAGAGGGGTCTCTTGGACCAGTCCTCCCCTACATTTCCCCCCTTTCGTTACTTAAGTAACGAATTCTTTAACTCCTCTATCCTTCTACATTCTGCTTCGTCCATCACCGCCTCATCCCATGCAGGAGTTCCTTTGATAGGCATCCATGCTCTGCACACCCCCCTTAAACTCTCACCTCTCCTGGCGTATTCATCTGGAGTACACGTAAGATATATGCACCCACCATCTCCTTCCAAATCTACCCACACTTCCTCGTACCATTCTAGTATGCGGGGCTCTTTGATGGTGGTGTGCCAAAGCTTATCTACAATATCCTTGTCGTGGTACATGGGCACCAGTTGGTATCTTGGTGTGTTGTCTACCCCTGTTTGTACTTGTGCTTCTTGCACCGTTTTTATTGTACCGTGTGAGTTGTCCATTGTCACCATCATCATTGCACCATTCGGTACTGCGTTAGCACAGACTCGAAGACCCACCTGGCATAGGCAGAAAATCAAAAGGAGGAACACCACAGCTGGCATCAAAAGTTTCATCGTTGTTCCAAGCCATGAGGGGACCCAGGAGAAGAGGTTATCGAACCATGTACTATCTACTGCTCCGCCTTCCATCTTCATTTTTTTCTCCTAGGTTGTGGACTGCTTCGATCACATGGGACAGGGAGCCGTTTTCTGCGTCTTCAGAAGGTACGAAAGTGCAACAGGCACTTCCTATTTTTCGGCAAACACCGCCGTCCATCGCCGTCAACAGGTCCAGGACATACCTGTTTTGCATGGTCATCAGTCGCAAGGCTCTTAGTTCGACCTTTATTATGTTAAAACCTTCTTCAGTGTCGTTCGCCAGCTGAATTAATTCCCAGCGGGTTATCTGGAGCCATTTTGCGTTAGCCCTTGCTTGGACACTTGATACGAGCGAGGCAAAAAATGTTTCTGCTGAGCTGAATAATCGATATTTGTCTGGGATCTGGGCCAATAGTTCTGATGATGCCTTCGATATATAGTTTGATGCTCGTCTGTTGCGGGTCAGCACCTCTTCCTTGCTTCCAGAAGACAGGACATACATTCGTGGTTCTGTAGTTGGTTGGCCCACACTCTGTTGTGTGCGTTCCTGTGTCCTTTTGCTTCCATCGATGTGGCTTTCTGGTATCACCATTAGAGCTGATTGCAGAGTGGCCATTGAGCAGCTGCCACTCCACGACGGGGGGAGGTGTAGGTATGCCTGTTTTCCACATACCCAATACGTGTCCATAAGGGCCGCAGTCCCTTTTCTTAGGTCTGGGATAGTGAGGGTTTTGTTGCACTTCTTGTTCGTCCCCATGGACGTTCTCCCCTCTCCTTTGAAACATAGTTCATAGTCTATTTCATTCTGCAACTTGAAAGGCTTTTCGATGGGCGTGACCCAGGTTAGTTTTGAAATGTGTTCTCTCCATACAGGTGTGCATGTTTCTTCTATCCATTGCAATTTCTCCGGTGCCACACCCCTCAGTGCTTCAGCTTTACACATTACTTCTTCATTCTTCCACTTGTTATCAGAAAAAAGTGTCCCTTCGATTGCAAAAAATGGTTCTTTCAGACATACAACCCCTGACGGTTTTGGGTAGCACGTTTTCTCGTTCTGCAGCATTTGAAAAGTCACTTCATGTGCCTGGAAGGTGTTCTTAATTCTGCACAACGTGAGATGAAGGAGACATTGGGCATCTATAATCGGCAACTCTTTGGGTAACAGCACTTTGGGTGTACCTGATGCGTGAGGGATGAGGGAGCAAACATAACAGCTCTCGTTTGTTGTTTGTTTAGCTGTGGCACTCATGTCTGCATACCACTTATTTGTTTGGTGGGGGTGTCGTGGGTCTTCCATCTTATCTAAGCCTAGCCCATAGTACTCATCATACTTCCTCCTTCCTGCTTCCCTCTTCCGTCTATTGTTCTTATTCCTCATATTCTTCCCGATTCCCTGGGCAAGAGACAAAATAGACCCCCCTTTCTCATTCCCGCCCCCCTTCACCCAGTCATCATATAATATTTCATGTGTTTCTCTCATTCTTTGATTCTCTATGGCCGTGGGGGCAGGTTGGCTGGTGGGGGTATTATACAACCAGGATATGGCAGAGGGGTTTCGGTCGTTTAAACTGTGAGCATTGTAATTATCATGTGAGATGACAACATTGGGTGATGTAGTGTAGTAGCCCCACACAAGTTTAGTTCCATCCCATACCAAAAAATCACCTTCCCTTGTAGTTGCGTTGACACTTGCAGTTGTATTGGTCCCAATAGTTGCGTTGCTCCCTCCCCCCTCGTTCATCTCGATAGAGATGAACGCTATGAACCAGTATGTAACCAGACCAAATAATAATGTAAAAAACAATATAAAGCACGCAGATAGTCCACATTCATACGAATATATACATTTCACAGTTAACCATTCTCTAATTCTAGTAAATTTATCCGTTGCAGGCCGCCCGTTAGATGCCATGGAAGCTCCTGTATTAAGATATAAAAGTGCATTGAGTGCATACATGTAAACATTTTTGTTGGCACCATCAGTGCCAATATACATGTGACGGGGAATGGAAGCGGGTGGGGATACGGGGAGGGGTATTCACAGACAAGGGTGTATACAAACTCATAATATATATATATATATATTATATTCGCACTCAACAAGATAAGAGTTAAAACAAAATTTATCAGTTGTGCATTTCTTAAAATTCACTACCAGCACATACACGCAAGTTCATGTTCAGTCATTCTGTTCAGTCGCAGCGTTTGCTGTTGTCTGTGCCTCCTCATCTACCTCCTCTTGTACGTTGCTATATGCCTTCCGTACATCGGTCAAATGCACCCAGTACCTCAACCCTTTGACCTTTACCGCCGTAGGCGTGCAAAATATTACTTCATATGGGCCATGGAATCGTGGTGCATTCCACCGACGCACAAAACTTCTGACATATATCCAGTCGCCTGGCATTAGCTGCAGTTGTGGCTCTGGCTCCGTGACAGCGCCTGTTACATTTCCCTCTTCTCTAGTGAAGGGTGGGGACAATTGCTTTGCTATCACGCGCGCTGCCCTTGTCAGCTTCTTTAAATAGTCTGTGAACTCATCTCCCAATATCGCGGCGCTTCTGTGAGCGTCCGAGTGTTCGCGCAGTGGTGAGTGTGCTGTGTTCATCCGTCTCCCAGTCACGATCTCGTGCGGGGACAAATGGTGGTCTTTGCTTGGCTGGTTTCGCAACTCAAATAGCGCAAGCGGTAGGCAGTAAATCCAATTCTTTTTTAATGAGAAGCATAGTTTTGATAACCTGCCCTTCAACAGTCCGTTCATCTTTTCCACTACGCCATTACTTTGAGGATGATAAATTGAGCATAATTTATGTTTTATTCCCAGCAATGTAGTCACTTCCTTAAAAAGCTCATTCACAAAATGAGTGCCATTGTCTGAGCGGATCACGTCACAAATTCCCCAGCGCGGGAATACTTCCCTTACTAGGAACTTGGCGGCGCTCTTGGCATCGGGTCGCGCGCAGGGTCCTGCTTCCACCCACCTTGAAAATGGGCACACGACCACAATCATGTACCGTGCACCATTACACCTTTCCCCCATGTCTGCGTAATCTATGTGTAGTTCCTTGAATGGGCCAATGGGTTTAGGGATTATTCCCCGGAGAGTGCGTAATGTCATCCCTGAATTGTATATTTGGCATGTTGTACATTCCATTGCCAATCGAGACACGTGCTCCTGAAGACAGGGCACGAACCATTCTTCCTGTATTTCTGCTGCGATGTGTTGTTTGGTGTTATGTGCAGGGAAGTGTAGCTGTTGGAATGCAATCTCTAGTAGCTGAATTGGCATTACCACCTTTCCCGAGTTATTTTGCCTCCACAGTAGGTCTGTTCCTGACTTGCTGCACCCTCGTTTTGTCCACAAGAGTTTTTCCTCTGCACTGGCTCCTTCCTGTAATTCTATTATTTGTGGTATGGGCATGATATTATATCCCTCTGTGGGCTCTTCGTTTGTTTTGTCCTTAAGCATGTACTCACCTTTGTCATTTTTCTGAAAATAGGAAGCCTCCTTGGCGGCCGCGTCCGCTGCCGCGTTCCCTAAAGACACAACATCTGTGTTGGAAGTATGTGCTTGGCACTTTACTATTGCTACTGCAGTGGGGTTTTGCAGGGCCTCAATTAACTCTTTTAACAATTCTGCATGCTGTACAGGTGTTCCATCTGCCCTCCTAAAGCCCCTCCGCCCCCATCTTGCTAGTCCTCCATGTACTGTTGTTGTCATGTAAGCTGAGTCTGTGTATATCGTCACTGCACACCCCTTTGCTGCATGTAGTGCTTCTATGAGTGCAATCAGTTCTGCTGCCTGCGCGGAGTAATGTGATGGGAGACGATATTGTACCAGTGTTTCATACTCACCGTCTTCTAACCTCACCACTGCCATGCCAACGTGTTTTTCTCCCGTGTCCGTGTCAATAGATGCGGACCCATCTACAAAGTACACTTCCCCTTCGCTTAGAGCGTTCTCACACACCACTGTCTCTTCCCCACTTCCTCCTGTGTAGGTTGCGCAATCGTGGTTCTGCATGTCTTCGAGCGTGCACGCTTCTGTAATGAATGTGGCGGGGTTCACTGTCTTGCATCTCACTATATGGATGTTGGCACTGGACAGTATAATCTCGTAGGCAGTTGCCCGCTGTGTGGTCAGTGTGCTTTTTGATCTCTCGAGTATGGCAAATAATGAATGTTCCACAAACAATGTCACAGAACAGCCCATTACTATTGTGGCACTTTTCTCAATCGCGAACGCGGCTGCAGCGAGTGATTGCTCGCACGCGAAATGGCCCTGCATCACGGCATCTAAAGTGCCACTATAGTAGGCCAATGGCTTGTGCCCTAAAGATGTTTTTTGTGTCAAGACTGCTGTCATCAGTGTTTCCTTGCAGTGTGAGAATAGGTAAAATTCGCGTCCATAATCAGGGTTTGCGAGTACTGGGGCGCTTGAAATCAACTCTTTTAGTGTTTGGAAGGAGGAACTCATCTCTTCTGTCCACTCCATCTTCCTGTTCTCCTGTTGGGCCACATTTAATGCTTGTAATAAGGGCCTGGTGTATGCCGCATAATCTAATATCCATGCTCGGCAATAATTGCACATTCCCAAAAATTTCTGCATGTCTTTTACTGTTGTGGGTTCTTGTACTGATCTTATGGCTTCTACCCTGTCTGGTATTATTCTTTTCCCATCTCTTGAAATCAGCTGCCCTAGGTACAGGACCTCTGTCAGACAGTACTGTAGCTTTCCCTTGTCCACTTTGTACCCCTTGTTGGCCAGCAAGGTCAACAATGTTACGGAATCTGCTCTGCATGTCTCTTCGTTTCGTGCGCAGACTAGTAAATCGTCCACGTACTGAATAATGGTGCTCTCAACTGATAGGTTTCCTAGGTCTTCATGTAATACACGATTGAAGATGCTCGGGCTCTCGCAGTAACCCTGTGGTAATCTGCAATGCTCATACCTTTTACCCCCCAGTGTGAAGGCGGTAAGGTATCTACTCTCTTCAGCCAGGGGTATAGAGAAAAATGTGTTTTTTAAATCCACTACTATGAAATGTGATGCCTCTTTCGGGATGCTGCACAGTATTGATGCGGGGTTCGGGACTAGAGGGAACTCCTTCTGAATTACATCATTGAGGGGGCGTAGGTCTTGTATCATCCTCCACGACCCCCCTTTTGCTTTTTTGATCGGATAAATGCACGTGTTACATGGGGAGTTTGAAGGCACTATTATCCCTTGTGCCAGTAGGGCATTTATTGTCTCTTTTATCCCTTCTTCAGCTTCACGAGACAGAGGATACTGTTTAACTCGTGGTAAAATTGCTCCTTGCTTTAACTTTATTACCACAGGCTGTACTCCATGCAACAGCCCCACATCATGGGGGCCTGTTGTCCATAAGTTGTTTGGTACGAGCCTCATGTCGTCATCAAAAAACGACGGTGGTGCTCCTACCACTGTCATCAATTGGACGGGAGTCTCCCTGGCTTGTATTAAAATATCACAGGGCATCGCTATCTCCATCACTATTTCACCATCATCTTCTGAGTCTGAGAAGAGATCCTCATCTGTTACCTCTCGCAGGGCGATGTTGGCGTTTGTGCATAGCACTGTGCGCCACTCACATCCTTCCTCATCCACTCCGATCACAGCTATTCTTTTTGCTGACACTTGCACAGCGTGCAAATCTAACGATACCACTGACCCTGGTGCTGCGTTGGGGCATACTATGGGGCGGAAGAGGAACTCCGCCGGGATCCTCCAGTCCATGCTCCTCAGCTCGGGAATTATGAGGGCCAGAGTCTTCAGCCCTTTGATAAACATTTCCTCATTTTGTGGCAGTCCTCGTATTTCCTGCGTGGTTGTGTGGGCTTGCACTACCAACATTGCACGCAAGGGGCATATCCCGGGTGTGGAACACACTATCCCTCTCTCGGTAAATTATATGGTCATGTTGAGTTTGCTCAGGAGATCCCTCCCTAGCAAGTTAATTGGGGAATGTTCGTAATATAATAAGGGTGCCTTCACTGTCTTACCCCCCACTGTCACATCCAAAACTTCTGTGTAAGGAACTTCAACTACAGCCCCAGAGAACCCCTGCGTCTCTAACTTCCTGTTAGATAACGGGAATCGGCCCTCTCTGATACATGATTTCTCCGCTCCCGAATCAACCATGAATATAAACTGCTTGTCTCCTATCTGCGCCCCTACCCATGGTTCCTCCTCTGCATCGTAGGTGGTAGATAGAACTGGACACGCAAGTGTTCTCTGTGGGCTGTCCTATGCGGGGTATCTTGTCGCCCCTCCCTCAGTAAAGACATTTCCGGAAACTACCGACATGCCGCTGTAAGGCGCTGGCGCGGGGGCCCCGTTTGCTGTTGTCGCGAAAGGGTTACCTGGCGTGTATTGCATACTGTCATTGTTTTGGGGGTGGTTCTGTGTCCTATACTGGTGTCCTTGTTGCTGGCCCGTGGTAACCTGGCCAGGGTTCCTTAGCTGCTGTTGTCCCATTGGGAGACCGTATGGGCTTCCCGGGTGTGGATGACCATAAGCCTCCCCCTCCTGGAACCCATTGTTTTGTCTACTTCTGCACTCCCTGGAGTAATGTCCCCATCTTCCACAGTTCCAGCAACTTCCTTGGGGGCCCCTGGGACCCTGCCATCCATTTCCTCCCATTCCTCCATACCCCTGTCCGCCTCCTCTCCGGCCCCTGTACCCACCTCGTCCCCCTCGAGGGGTCCACTCTTGCCACTGTGGGCTTCCACCTTGCTCTTGCTCAGTCCACTGCCGCTGCGCTGGTCCTGCCCAATTAGTTGCCACCCTTCCTTGGAGTGCTATCAGCCCCTCCTCCTCCTCATCTCCCTCCCTACTGTGTGGGAGCGCGGCTACTGCTGCTGCAACCTTCACTAACTTTGACTGTACTAACTTCGCCTCGTCTGCCAATCTTTTCTGCGCCACCTCCTTCTCCCTCTCCTTTATTCGTTTACAATGGTGTACTATTATGCTCTGAATTTCTGGCCATCCTTTTGCTTCAATACCTGCTATCTTGTCGAGCGCCTTCTGCACTTCCTTTGGGAGCCCTCTCTTTATAATAAAATAAAATAAAGATGTCGATTGATACCAGGGCGTGCCCGTTTCTGCTCTCCACATCTCTTGGACCCGGAAAATATAATCCATAGCCTCTTCCCCGTCATTCATTGTACACTGCATCACTGACTGCAAGTCCGGTGTGTCTGGGAATGTTTCGCGTAAGGCATCCCACACCCTGGCACGCACCGTGTTAAATGATGCCCCATCATGGCGGTCACAGTCTAGCGTTACTCCCGGGAAACCGGCCTTAACCCATACCCTTTCAGCCTGGTCACCTACCGCTGATACGAGTAGACTTTTCACGTCTCCTATGGCTAGGGGTACCCCGGCAGTATGTTTCTCAAAGGCATATATCCACTTACTTGCCCCTCCTGACAACGGGGGCAATAGCTTTAATAAATTGGCTTTATCCATCTGTGCCCATGGGATATAGTTAGGCCTCCCTCCTCCCCTGTGTATCAACGGGAGCTGTAGCCTTCCTTTTGTCGTTCCGTCCGGACCCGTTTGAGCTGTTGATGTCCCCAGTGATGCCATTTTTCCCACTCTGTTCCTTAGTCGGCCCGTCCACTCATCATCCAGGGTTCTCAGCGAACACGTACCTTCCTCCCCCTCGCTTCCCCCTCCTATTGTCATACTCAACCTGTCGCTTTCTTCTACCTCGTCCCTTATATCACACAGCAACTCCTCTCTAATTCCCCCCCGCCTTTCCTCACTTGCACCATCTCCCTCTCCGGGCCCTACTTCTATTATTCGCGTTGGTTCTTCCTCAATTCTGAACAAAATCTCGCCCTTTTTCCACCCCTCTTCAGGCTTTCTATTTTCACCTAGCGCTCTGGACGTACGCCCTGATCTAGGTGCATCTAGTGCTGTCCGTTCGCATATGTCTTTTATCCTAGAGAGCTCATCCTTTGCTATCGTCAGTCTTGATTCTAAATCATCTGCGAGCTTCTCTATATCTACCCTTTGTGCGCCTGCCTGGGCTCGCTCCCTCGTGCTCTCGTATGGCGGAGGTGCCGTGGGCCGGAGGGGTGTGGTATCTCTCGGGGGAGGTATGTAAGTGGGATCACTGTACCCCTCTGCGGGCACAGGCTTCTTTATTATCGGGTACAAACTTATTACTTCTACTGGTGGCGCTACATTTGAGCCTTCTTTGACATCTTTTTGTATTAGCAGTGGATTGTCTGTGGTAGACGGGAGATCAGGATTTAGTGCTGGTGTCTTAGGCGGTGGTACCTCTTCAAATAACCTCCAGAGATCTAATATTTCCCTCCTATTTTGCAGCTGCTTTCCTTTGTATTTTAGATAAATGCATGTGGCCACTGTATCCAGGACACTTTTATCAAACGACCCTCCCTCGGGCCAAATCTGGGGTAACCCCTCCCCCTTTATCTCGGTCACCCATTGGTCGTGATATTTTTTAATCCGCTCCACGTATCCCGGGAGATTCTTACAAATATGTGATAAGGGTGTTTCAGCCCCCATCTCTGTGCCCTCCTAGTGCTGATGTGCCTTGTGTATTTGCAACTACAATGTAAGTGTCGTATCAATATTATTCTTTATATTTTACGTCACATGCAATGTTGGATCCCTTTGGGCTCTCCCCCTCCCTGTCTGCACAATACAAAACTGGCCGTACACAATGTCTATTATGTTCTTTTTGAGGGGCACATACAAGAGCAACCCATCCTTTGGTTTGACAATGTCAGACTGGAAATCAAAAAGGTACTCACTCACTCCACTATATTGGCGTTGTCTAGAGAGAGAGAAAAAAACTTTTATCTGGCCACACTTATCATGACCATTTAACTATTATGCACTTATAATCGCTCACACATTCACAGCATCAAAATCTCTTCTAGCACATACGAGGTGCACACACCTCTTGGCACCATTCACCATTCAAGCTGCCCTCCCTTTCCTCCCTAGCCGGCTGTCCCTAATCGCCTTATTTGAGTATCTAGATACCCATATATATATATATATATATAGATATTAACCCGTTTTCCCCTCCTTCTAATAGGACTCTTTTTCTCTTACTCTCTCCCTAAGTCTGTGCTAATCACAGTTCTTTATTCTCCCCCCCCTACCCTTAAAGAAAAGGAAAAAAGTAATAGCGGTCACTAATGTACTCTCAGTGTCCCCTTTTGCTGAACACTTTTATTTTATACTCCACTTCTTCATATATTCCCAGTACTAGTTGAGATAGCACTATGCGGCGCCGCCTTCCACCCCCTTTCGGAGCTAGGTTCCCTTCACTTTTATCTCTTATTCACCTCTTAATCCTAATGGCCATATGCAAAGAAAAAGCAAGGAAAATTTAAGATGATCTTCAGTAGATCTGCGTACCCCCTCTTCGTTTCCTGTCCTACACTTCACTCCCTGCTCCCCTTAAGATCGCTCGCACTCAGTACTCACGTGCCCGTCTTGAACCGATATTCTCCGAAACTGGGTCCGTCCAGGCAGTGTCGCCGTCAGCTCAACGGTCAGCCCCGGCTCCGGCGAACGGTACTCAAAGGGGATTTTTCAACCGGGATCCCGTACCCCCTCTCTATTGAGTGCGCACTTCTTAGTGTACCGGTCGCCATTGGTGCGCAGCCTCCCGGAGCCGGCTCACCGTGCGTATCCCTTTTCGACCGGAGATTCTCGTGCCAAACGGGGACGGTTAGAAGGAGTTTAGGAAGAAATAAATATCACGCTATCGGGGTCACCACTGAAAGCAAGCGTCCCCAAACAGCACGATCCTCCCCGCAATGAGAGACAATGAAGGACTCTCCCAAAATGGGAATAAGGCCAAGACAGAGTGCGGGTGAGCGTAAATGGGAGTTTATCAATCAGAATTGGGCATGCAAAGAACTCTGCAAACTCCGAGAGCGCTCTGTCTGCCAATAGCAAAGACAGGCGTATATATTTACAAAAAACGTCATCAAAACCTACATACTATAGGGGGCACAAGTTCATTGGGATTGGGTGGCGACGACTAACTATAGGTGCTGCTGCGGTGTGGTTGGTCTTGGCTGGAGAACGTCACTGGTCACCCTCGTGGGTTGGGCTGGGCCTGGCAGGTCGGCTTGAGTTCATCCGGGCGGTGTTGGTGTGCTGAGGCGGCCTGTGGCAGAGATGAATGCCTTTCCTGACTTGCTTGCCCTCCGCCATGCACCCCGCAGTCATTCAGTCATTTACAGTTCTATTCTCTTTGGTAAATCTTTCAATAGGTTAATGCAACACAGGAGGAATGCACCTTGTGAGGGGTCTGGAGATAATATATCGAGGCCTGGTTACTTGTGATCTGTTGACCGGGACCGTGGGTCGTGGGGCTAAGCTTCGGGGACTGGGGCGGGTGGTACAGGTCTTTCTGTCTTGTTAGAAGTGGTTATAGATGTTTCGCTGTGTGTCGTCAAAGTGTTGGGTGTCCTGATTGCACAGGGCCATAAGTCTGAGGCAGTCCGGTGGGTTGTGGGGTTTATGAGGGGGCGCTTGAGTTTAAACTAAGGTTTACTGCTGTGCTGTAAATAATGCAGGTGGCTGGCCGCGGCCTTGGGTGCTGCAGTGGGGTTACAAGTCTTTGAAGCAGCTCCAGTCAGGTCGGGGGAGGCGTGATAGCACAGAGCGGGGCTCGGTTCTCATGTCTTGGCAGTCTTCTGAGGGAGGGAGGGGGATACATCGAGACCTTGTACGCTTTCACAAAGGTATCTCCCTTGTGTGTTGCTGAATATAAGTGAAGACATCGCAAACATTTGAATACTCTCTATAATACTTATTTAAAATCACTTCAAAACATGCATTTAACCTTGGCTGGGTGTGTTTCCATTATACCCAGTCCGAGCACCATTTTTGTACATTACATTCTAGCAGCTACAGTGTTTTAGTTACATGCATATATATTTGCAGTAAATGAGGTAGTGGTTAGATCAGTGGAGTACATAGAAAACGATCCGCCCCTGTACGTGACGGTGGTAGCATATGAGGGGCTCAGACATTCACACATGATAAGTGCACGCTTGCGCATTCTTGACATGAGTTCATATTATAGTTGCATCCGCGTTCTCGCGTACTCTAGCAGCATTAGTTTTATTTATGGCGCGAAACCATGTGAGGTAGGCTGCCCAGTGATACACGCAACGAACAGATCCCTGGAGCGTCCCTTTATCATTAGCATCCACCTGCAATGGTGCGAGCTCGCCATAGCTTATATCATAGGAGCATACTCTCTCATTTTAATACATTCTACAGGCGTTTGTATTTTATGGAAGAAAGAAATAATGCAAGAGGTCTTGACATTAATATATACATATATATAAAGACTATCTGCCATCAGAGGACCATTTTACTGTTCTTCCCATTGTTCAGGCCTGCTGGCCGGGTCATGCTGATAGTGATGGTACACTGCGGGAGGTGAACTGTTACAATGTTAGCGTATTGCGCTAGCTCATGTCCGTCTTGTTCGTGGGAACGTGCTCGCAGCGGATCTGCCAGGGTGCTGCGGCAACAGGGATGTTCTCCAATGGTGGGGGCCGCGCTACAGTGCGCTGAGCTCACACCATCTTTGCTGGGCAGAGAATGGTTTTTGGGCCTAACTAAATTTGTGTTGTGATCAATAGATGTGGGCATTCGATACGTGTGGGCAATGTCTCCAGTGGGTGAACCCTCCACCACCTGGGCCCGGGTGGCATGAGGGAACGCCCAATGGGCCATAGCCCTCACCTGGGGAAGAAACGCAGGTGAGAGGGGTCTCTTGGACCAGTCCTCCCCTACAGTAGTCTGCCAAATGACTGCACTTGGGTACGCCCTTCACCAATATAACTTTCAGGCTTCCTGGCAGGATTGAAGCAGATTCCTTGGTATGGTAGTGGAGTTGAGGGTTGCACCAGTATTGGCCATGTCCCCAACAACCCCACCCATCACAAAAAAAAGCATACGCTGAGAAAGGTACAGTATGTCGTTAACAAAACATGAAGAGCCATGTAGTGGCCGTTAAGAGTATATCAGATGGTATGACACAAATAAGGTGGCAGATACTTGCACTTATTATACACATATGTAGGGGGGCGGCAGACAAACACATACACACACAAAGTACACATTAGAGACATGAAGAGTACGTAGACATGAAGAGCATGCAGACATGAAGAAAACTTGCAGGCAGACATGTAGAACACTTGCACATAGACATGAAGGATATTTGCACCGAAAGATGAAGAATACATATATGAAGACACGAAGATCATTAACTTGTCAGAGACGAAGGGCACAACATGGCGGAGAATGAACCGAAGTACTGCCATTTTAGATTAAACCCAACAAGGCCTCAATTCTGAAATACTGCAGCCTAACATAAAACAGATTAACACACAGTTTCCAGGCCTCGCAAACCTCAGACAGTAGCCCCCAGTAATCAAGGTTAGTGTGATGAGGGGAGTTCCGCCTAGCAACCTGAAACCATACCAGATAAAATCTATCAGGGCGGGGGCGTGGCTTGGCGCCGAGGCAAGATGGCTGCCTGAGAGACCGGCTCCACCCCACATCAAAATTAATAATGCATTTAGGTTTTATATAATAATATATTAAAACTTACCTTACCTTCCTCCCGAGCGCCGCCGACATCCTGTCTGCACTTGTCGTCTTCTTCCGCGGCTCCGGCATGCTGGAAAGCTTCACACGCTGTCAGCTGTTCATACAGGCTTCCGCATCGGCTGACATCCTGGTCTTGGCCTAGACGTGCCACTCCTCCAAATGAGAGCGCCATCTGCTGGAAAATAAAGAAAACAAAGGAAAAAAAATAATACAGTAAGAAGCAATTCTAATGCACTACTGAAACTGTACATGAATAAATACTGAAGCGGAAAGTTTATAAAAAAAGGAGAGAAAGGGGGGAAAAGAGAGGAAAAGAATCTTCCTTTTTTTTCTTAAATTAAGAGGACTGTTTGGATATAAAAGAGAAGAAGAAATACAGGATGAATAATAGTAGCAACGCAAGTCATTAGTCTTATAAAGTAGTTGGAAAAAGAAGGGAAAGGAAAAAGACAGTGAAAGGGCTAGCAGGTCACATCTTAAAGGTATACCAAGCATTAAAAGTATAATACTGAACACGTTATTCAGTCTCCCATCTGCATAATCTCTTCTCTCCTGTTAAATTTCATACCATTGCCATACATTATTGCTGCAACCGTCTTATACGGTACAAACAGACTGGTTTACAAGCAACCCATCGCAGTACTCCTAGAGCTCCACTGGTAGAAACCTCTCCTTTTGGATAACAGCTCTAATCAACATATCTATTTCTATCTCCAGTAGTATATGCCTTATTATTCTGGGTTTTTCCATTTTTTGGTCACTCTACCTCATAGTAAAGCCTGAAGAATAATATGGAAGTAATAATTATATACTACTAACCATCATAAATAATAAAGAATCAGACGCCATAACAAATCATATTGGTTAACATTTGCTCAAATATGGCAACAAGTAAAGCCAACCAGAAAAATGGAGCCTCTATCAAAGACGCTACCGCCTCCTCAACTACTCTGAAAAGACCCAAAAGTGACTCACCACCTCCAATTGGAATCTCAGACCCAGCTATTGAAGCCATTCTTGCTGAAATCAGGGCACTGAAACCCTTCATGGAAACCACAAATATTAAATTACAGCAACTAGATGAAAGGTGGATGGGAGTTAACAACAGAGTAGAAGAGGCAGAGAAAAGAATTGGCGCGCTTGAAGATTTATCGCCTAAGGTAGCACAAATGGAGAAATCCATTAAAGAACTTCAAAAGCATAATGAAGATTTGGAAAATCGTAGTAGGCACAATAACCTACGCATTTCTGGCCTTCCTGAAGGAGCTGAGGGCACGGACCCCATTGTCTTCCTACAAAAATTCATACCGGCCATACTACATTTGCCTTTGGAAACTATTTTTCATATACAACAAGCCCATAGGATTGGCCAACCCTCAGTCTCTCCCTCATCTCGTCAGTCACCAAGAACGCTCATATTTTACCTTTTGGAATACTCTCAACTGCAACTTATTATCTCCACAGTTAAAGAACGTAAATCTCTAATTTGGCATGGCAGTAAGTTATATATCTCACAGGATGTGGCTAGAAGTACAGCACAAAGAAGAAAAGTCTTTTTGGCATTCTGGCCTGCTCTAAAACAACTTAATGTCCGATATGGCTTGTTCCATCCTTGCTCCTTTAAAGTTACATACAAAGGACGCTCTGCAGTCTTTGATGATCCCGCTGACTTAAGGCTCTTCATACAATCCATCAAAAACGAAAATATGGACACCTCTTCTCCAGCGGCGGCCTCAACTTCACCTACTACTTGAAACCGGATCTCCATCACTTGACTTTTATACTCATAAGTATCTAATTACCTAATGCTATGATTTTACTTTGATATTTACTATGTGGGGTGGGCGCTCTTTTGGGTCCATCTTCCACAGGTAGTCGCTTTTTCCTAGTTAGCGACCCGGTAGGCGTTTCCTATCCCCCATATATATCTCCCTTTAACTCCTTTTCCCATGTCCTGTTTGATCTCTAAAATCATTCATTCGTCATGGTATACTACCTGTCAATGTGTGATCAAACCCCTCTCTCCCCTCCCTGACCCCCAATGTTCCTTCCTTCTGTACAAATATTGGTGTAAACATAATTTCAATCAATTAACAATGGTATATGCTTATTTCTGTACGATAGCTATAAGGTGTATGAATATCAAATCTCCTCCAGCTAAATGATCTTTAAATGCATAACATGGAATATTAAGGGCTGCAAGAATCCAATGAAAAGATGTAAAGTGTTATCTCACTTGAATAAATTTAAACCAACAGTAGCTTGTCTACAAGAGACACACTTATCCCTCAAAGAAACAATGAAACTCAAGTCTCTTTGGGTGAAGGAGGTAGTTGCTAGTCCAGCTTTATCCAAGAAAAATGGTGTTGCTATACTTATTAGTAAAAAACAACCCTAAAAAAGTCTTGCCCAAGATGCAGATACAAATGGCAGATGGGTTTGGGTAAAACTGCAAATTGACACGACACAAGTATCAATTCTCAATATTTATGGACCTACACTACCAGATCCCTCCTTTTGGAATAATATCAAACAAATGATTTTGAAAAATGACTTCACCAACTTGATAATGTGTGGCGATGTCAATCAGGTTCTTGACCCTTTTTTGGATCGAAAATCCAGCTGCATATTTAAACCCAACAAAACTCACAAATCCTTTATCAAATGTCTAGGAGAAACAGGACGAATTGATTCGTGGAGGATATCTCATCCTTCACATTTGGATTATAACTTCCATTCCCCCCCACATAACACATTATCACGTATTGACTATATTTTTGCTACAAAGACTCTATCTGGATCCATTATAGACTCCAAGATATCCAATATCATTATTTCTGACCACGCTCCAGTCATCACTTACTTCTCCCTTACAGATATGAACAAAGGTGCTTCCAGATGGAAACTTAACAATTTTCTTTTAAATGATCCTAAATCTATTCAATCCATCAATACTTTCATTCAAAAATACTTTAACGAAAACCAAGATCAAGATACCTCCACTGTCAATAATTGGGGTGCATTCAAAGCGGCCCTTCGTGGTCACATAATGGCCCTCTCAGGCAAGAATAAAAAAATCAGGAAAAAACATCTTGATGATCTTTATTCTAAACTCACTATTGCAGAACAACACTACTATACTGACACTAACTCAGCTAACCTACGACAGGTCATTAAGATACGCTTTGAAATCAATAAAGAAATCACTGAGTTAGCTGCAGGTACCATTCTTAAATATAAAACAAAGATCTATCAAACCTCTAATAAAGCATGTAAAATGCTAGCTTCTTATTTAAAAACCAAAAAAGAAAAAGTTCAAGTCTCTCACATTCAAGATAAATTGGGAAAAATGCATCATAGGTCTGATGAAATATTGGAATGCTTTAGAAAATTTTATACGGATCTATATACTCCAGAATGTGCTATTCCCAGAGAAAACATTGATTCCTTTTTGAACAACATCAGTAGAACCACCTACCCTGAAATTGATCTATCTCATCTAGAAAAGGACATCACCTCTATCGAGATTACCAAAGCCATCCATGGCCTCGGAAAAGGTAAAGCACCCGGCCCTGATGGACTATCCACAGAATTCTACAACACATTTTCTCAATTCTTAACACCTAAGCTTAAAAAACTTTTTTCATATTTCATTTCACAAAAATGCTCCTCCGGATCCTTTTCTGAAGCTTTACTTATCATTTTTCCAGAACCTGAGAAGGACCCTACTCTTCCTAGCAACTATCGACCCATTTCCCTTATCAATATTGAAAGCAACATTTTTGCCAAAATACTTGCCAATAGAATCGAATCCTCACTCCCAAGTCTAGTTAAACCAGACCAAACAGGTTATGTAAAAGGATGTAATATATCCTCTAATGCAAGACTCCTATTAAATGCCATCAACCTTGCAGCCAATGACAAAAAAGACACTCAAGGCTATGCGGCCATTGCATTAGATGCGGAAAAAGCTTTCGATCGTGTTGACTGGAATTTTATGTTTCAAACTCTACGTTGGCATGGGTGTGGTGAAAAATGTATTTCACTGGTTAAACTTCTTTATTCTGCCCCCAAATCCGCTATTTACTTAAATGGTCAAACTTCCTCCTCTTTTCCCTTACTAAGAGGAACGCGTCAAGGTTGCCCCTTCTCACCATTACTATATATCCTCTCTCTTGAACCACTACTAGAATTAATAAGATCTAACAAAAACATCCCGGGAATTCAATTTGGTGCTTCAATAAATAAAATAGCTGCATATGCGGATGATATTCTTATATTAATTAAAAACCCCAAACTTCACATTCCCAACCTCTTGAGTGCATTATCACAATTTGCTCAGGTCTCAGGATATACATTAAATACACAGAAATCAGAAATTATGCCCCTAAATCCATACTGCCTTAAACATGATATTGTCACTTTTGGCCTCAAATGGTGCAGTAGCTCTGTCAAATATTTAGGTCTTCGTTTTGCCCCAACTATCCCAAATACGATCAAACTCAATACTGAAACACTACTGGGCACCCTCAAGGATCTAACATCCAAATGGTCTCCACTATACCTCTCCTGGTGGGGGCGCTTAGATACTATCAAGATGATGCTTACTCCCATAATTCTATACTATTTGCAACTTCTCTCCGCCCCATTATCCCTTTCCTTTTTCAAATCCATTTACTCTATACTACTTAATTTTCTTTGGGGAAAAGGAAAAAGTAAAAGAATTGCTCTGACGAAACTGAAAGCCCCCTATGATATGGGAGGAGTTAGATTCCCTGACTTTAAGTCATATCACTCTGCATTTCTTATAAAACAATCTCGTCAATGGTTCATGGATCCTATATCCGCTGATATCCCGACCTGGTGTACATTAGAAAAACAAGTAGTTCTATCACACGACATCACGGACTATATATACATTTTTAAACATTTGTCTAAAAAGATTTTAGACCCTATTAAAGCTTCAATCTCAGCTCTACAAACCTTTCTTTTTCCCCACACTATAACCCCCAATAAGCATCTTTCCCCACTATTATGCCATAATAAGAACATAGTAATTAAAAATAAGATCCTCAACCGCAAAACATGGATTCAAAAAGGTATCAGATTCATCCAACACATTATAGATGACCCGTATATCCTCTCCTTCCAGCAACTCTCTATCACATTTAACATTCCTAAGAAGGACTTTCAATTTTATAACAACTTAATTAATTCCTGCCTTGATGCACTTGCCCAATTTTCCAATGAAATTCTTACTCCAGATGCTCTTAGACTAATGCACTTTATCATAGTTAGTGCAGTTCGAGCCTCCAAAATATACAATATGCTCACCTCAACTTTTAAGATTTGCCCTATACGTCTGAAATGGGAACTTGATTTGGGCTTCATGTTTGAAGATGAAATTTGGCATTGTCTGTTTGCTAAAATCAAACAAATATCGGTATCAGCAAATATTTCACAACACTTTTATTTCTTCATGCATAGAGCATTCATTACTCCGGCCAAATTGGCTAAGTCTAATCCGAATTATAATGCAAAATGTTGGTCATGTGGCATATCTCCCGCCACGTATAGGCACATGTTTTTTGAAAGTTCATATATTGTTAAATTTTGGCAGGAAATTTGGAAGCTTCTTAAGTGTATCTTCTGTGTTGATGTGCCCTTTTCCTTTGTTACCATATTTTTAGGAAGTATAGCCATTACAACTTATTTCCCATCTGACTCTGCTAGACATTATGATTTATTCATCTGTATAGCCTTAAAATGCATCACTGCTAACTGGAAAGACTCTAGTTTGCTTTCTACCAAAATCTGGTGGAATACCATTTGTAACACTCATAAACTGGAAATGTGCATGGCCAATAATCATAACACAATTCCTAAATATAATGCTAAATGGTATTATTTCACCAGGTATCTTAACTGTTTTAATGCAACTGCTCATGGTACATGAATCTACACCCTTATATTTGCATCATTATCCATATTTCCATACTCATATTGAAATGCTAGAACTTAATAATGTTTGAAATGATTAGTTTATTTTGATGAAATAATCCAATATACCCATTCTCCCCCCCTATCCTCTACCCTCCTGATTCTTATATGTCTCTTGTCTGTCTCCCTGTACGTCTCCCCCCTAATCTCTATATTCACTACATATAAGTCACTCTTTGCAGACTAGTGCTCCTTTTAATTTTATACTACTGGTTATATTAATGCGGTTTATATCTACTATAGTTCATATTATATTCTTAAGTGATTTAGCTATATAGAAATACTATTACAAGTGACCAGAATCATTTACTATGTCATTTCTTTATGGTTCTTGTTTTATTCAAAGTCTGTAACTTGTCGATATCTGTATCAAACCCAATATTTAAACAATAAAAATCATTCAAATAAAAAAAAATCTATCAGGGCACACAAAACAATTGTTACATTTCATTAGTTTCAATTGGATGCCGTGAGAAATACACATATCCTTGAATGCCAGGTGCAGGTAGCTACCGTGCCAATTGATCAAATAACAAATGAATATTCAGCACCCCAAGTGGACACTGCGAGTAAGCACACACACATTTAAACAGCAAAATATCCAATAAATAGATGAAATTAGGTCCTGATCAGTGGCCCTCTACAATGTGACTGAAACAATGGTCATTTATGCTAGAACCAATTGGATCGATTTCCTTAGTACATCCAGACACATGTGGAGTGTGCCAAGGCCACAAACAAGACTGTTAGTGAAAACTTCAGATCTGGGATCAGGTAGGGAGTATCTTCTTTAAACTGGATCATAGAAGTTTGCCCATACCTCCTTCCTCACCACTCACCTTGGCACCGTTTGAAGGTAGACAAGGCCAATGAGCTAAAAAATTCCCAATTACCTTATATTCCTCTTATCTACTAATGTAGTACAGAGCCAACCAATCAGGTGTTGAATTGAATGTATCATTTGTATGAGGTTTTACCAAGGAGGAGTTATTAGTTAAGGAGGAACCAATTATAGCAAGGTTCCCTTATAGATAACCATATAGTCTATACTCTACCATCCAGTCCAGCACTAGAATGGATGTTTTATGATAACAGCTATTTGTGACATCATTTATGAGTTTTGCACATAAAAAGTTGTTGTTCCTGTGGCCCTTTTTTAGATTGTTTTCTGTACGCTCTCCTAGCGAATTAACAAGGGGGGTCCTGGGAGTTCCTCTGCCAGACATTAGTCCTGGTTACGAGAGACTTACCCAGAGTCTTTAGCTCACTATATTTCACAGAGAAGAAATATCCTAAACATATCAGTCTTTGTCCTGCCCTGGGGCAGTCCAGCACCGAAATGCTAGGCAATTCTCCTCTGAACAAGAGTACCAACAGAAACCCCAGACACGTGTTTCGGTCTGGTTGGACCTCATCAGTAGAGTGGATCTGTGCCTCTCTATGAATAGTGAGCAAGGGGTCCACGTCTGGATTCCCCTAGTAATTTAGGGTGAGACCCAAAGTTACTTAAATATGCAAATTAACAAGGGGGGTCCTGCGAGTCTCGTAACCAGGACTAATGTCTGACAGAGGGACTGCCAGGACCCCCCTAGTTAATTTGCATCGCTCTCCTAGCGGCCATTTGTTTTTGAATGAAGCTGGGTTTTCTCGTGCACCTGGAGTTACTCTGATTATTGAGTTGTTTTCCTTTATTGGTACATTTCTGGCCTATCTTAACATTTGGAGTCACTGCTGAGATACACAGTGCCTGGCTGAGGGTTGAGGTCTTCTCACCTAGGCTCCCTTGGACAGTGGAGTCTGCCTGCAGGGAGCGGTTTGAGTGCACACTTACAGACAAGGTTGGCAGGGTCCCAATTTCAGCAAGCCCTGCCTGGTCTTCAGGGTGGCATGCTGGGCGTGTAGGGTAGAAGCAGGCAGATAGATGAGATTCAAAGCCGGTGACCTCTGGGATCATTGGATTTTATGAGTATATCGGTGCACGAAAACACGAAAACACTTGAGGGGGATGGTGTTAATGTTGTTATTGCTGTTAAAGTTGAGAAGAGTATTAAAGAGAGAAAGTAATAGATGCTTCTGACAATTAGTTGGGGAAGGCCATGCACAGGGCATAAAGCCCTGCCTCCTTCGGTGGCGGAGAAGACAAAAAAAGTAATTAAGCGGAGATACCCTGTATGAATGAAGACAGCTGTTTAGAGTAGATTTTATTAAAGAATGGGCCTCATTACGAGTCCGGCGTTAACCGAGGCGGTAAAACCGCCTGGTTAACGCCGGACTCGTATTACCATTCCGCCTCCGTGATTCCCGGAATTACCGGGGCATCACAACCCCGGCTTTCCGGGAATCACGGAGGCGGAATGGTGTAAATCCCCATTCCCATTGAGTCCTATGGGACTCAATGGGAATCGGGATCATGGAAACACCGGCAGCATCTTGTAATGCTGCCGGTGTTTCCTCGTCCGCCTGCAGGCGGGCGGTGTTAAACCCGCCAGGTCAGACCTGGCGGGAACATCACCTCCCGCCTGCAGGGGTCGGGATCAGGCGGTCCGGAAACAACGGTGGCGGCGGGTTTACCGCCACCGTTATTTCCGGACCGCAAGGGTCGTCATGAGGCCCATTGTGTTGATGTTGTTTTGTTATATAATAGGATGTTAGAATTGTTGGGAGTTAAGTAAGGAGTAAATTGAGATTGTGTATTGTTGGTGTCTCGCTAGGTGGGGAATTATATCGAAATTGTGGGAAATAGTGAAGGAGGGGCGAGAAAAGGGAAAGAACAGTGGGAGTGTGTTGAAGCAGTGATTGTTGAAATTGTTGGTAAGTTTAGTGTTCATTGTTATAATGGCAGACACCCCTATCGTTCATTTGTGTAAAGAGCTTCCCCTATATAAACAACGTTTGAAATACCATGTACAGTGGTTTAAAGCCACGGTTGGCAAAATTGTGCAACCGTGGCTTCAAGAGGGGACACACGTGAAGCATCTGCTGCAACATATGTACACATATCTACACACCACACATCAGGTAAGGAAATTACAGAGCAGACTAGGCATACTCGACTTGTGGAAAATGTTTGAGGAGCAGGTCAAAAAAGAAAATAGAAGAGCGGATGAAGGGCATGTGGAGCCCACGGCACCTCCTCCCCCTCAACCCTGTCCTCCATATTCGACCGTGTCAGGATTATATCCATTGCAAACTGCTGAAGCTTACAGTACCGCCAGAGGTGGAATGTAATAACAAGGAGGTGGGAACACAAGTCAGATAAAAATGACCTAAGCAGAGCGAGTAGAATATTATAAAAGGCACCATTTAGTAGCACAGCTAAAAGAAGCAAAAGAAGAGTTAAAAGGGTGAAAAGCATGAAGCGAGGGGAAGAAGAAGAAGCAGAAGTTACATAGACAAAGGGGTAGGAGAAGAGATAGTATTTAAATTAGCGGGACGAGGAACTGACAATGATAGGTTAAAGGTCCTAGAGAGAGAAGAGGAGCCAGAAAAAAGAAGTGAGTACCAAATGGAAGTTAATGCTAGCATTAGTAGAAGAGTGACCTAGGAAAGAGACCGAGCAGACTGCATGAGAGGAGTTGCAGGTAGTGTTAACAGAAAGATAATAGATTAAATAGAAAGTGGAGTGTGTGTGAGCAGTGGACAATGAAACAAAATGCTAGAAGAGGAAGAGGGATAGGAAGAGGAGGGAGAAACAGAGATGCATATTTTTCCACATTTTCTTTCAGGGCCTCCCCGATGAAGTGCAGAAACAGCTAAAATGATAGGGATTGAAATGAAACAGTCCATCATTGTCAACTGAGACAAGAAAATGTGAGAAATAAGATAGAAGAGAGGGAAAGAGAGGCAAAGAGAGGAAGCACATTTTGCACAAACAAAATTTCTGAAGGTAATGATTGAGGGAGTAGTGATAACAAACATTGGGGGTGAAGATTATGAGCAGGACTATCAACAGCAAGGGGCGAGCGGATATGTGGTAGGAATAGGAGAAAATAACTATTATTTCAGAGGGAGGGGACATTGATACACTTAGAAGCAGCAGTGGTGTGAGAGGACAGAGTAGTGTTAGATGTGACAGACGAGGAAAGTGTTAGCTGGCATACAGCTATTGCATTACACTTGACATTACGGCTAAGTGACAAGACTTATGATGACCTATTTGAGGATGATGACACAGACCAGATAAATACCCCAGATAATATTGTTGGCTAAAAAGGTACCATCCTTTATGCAACAAGTTTTAGCAAAAGTATGAGGTGTACTATGGACTAGTGCCCCTTATGATGTAGGTCTGCTGAAAGGGATTGGAACAGTACAAATAAAATTGAAGGCAGGAGCAATTCTATCTCGAGTTAAACAGTATCCCATGTTAAAAGAAGCCGATAAAGGCATTTATGAGACGATTGATGCCTTGATGCAACAAGGTATCATTCTACCATCTCAATCTCCATTCAGCATGGTGGTATACCCAATGAAAAAGGCAAAAGGAGAGTCTTGGAGATACATACAAGATGTACTCCCCCTTAAACAACATTGTGAAGGTGGAGTTTAACACTGTGCCTAAATTGGCCACAATTTTGGGTAACATACCACCCACCTCCACAGATATTACAGTGATTGATCTAAAGAACATGTTATTTTCCATTGCAGGAAAATTGTCAATATCTCACAGCGTTTACTTGCCATGGGTTCTGACTCCAACACACAAGACTCCCACAGGGGTGCTTCAGATGGACTACTGAAATTTACAGACATCCAGTACCATTAAACAATATGTCTGTGATGTGCTACTATGCAGCACCACACAGGAAGAATGCAGGACAGACTCAGTGACATTGTTGACAGTATTGGCTGCCAAAGGCTATAAAGTGGACAAAGATAAATTACAGTATCAACAGGAAGAATTATTATACTTGGGCCAGATAATATCAAAGAAACAGAGGAGGGTGACACCTGAAAGAGCAGAGGCAATTATGCATACGCCCCGTCCAGTGACAGTGAAAGATTTACAATTCCTGGGGCTATATAACTATTGTCGTTTATGTGTCTTTGACTATAGCACGTATGTTCAGCCCCTTTTGTAAGGACCGAAAGAAGAGCAAAAGGACAAAAGCCTGATAATGTGGTCAGACAAGATGATCAATGTATTAGAGACCCTGAAAGAAGCAATAAGTACAGCTTCCATTCTAGGGATACCAAATTACAAGAAAGACTTTTATTTATTCTCACATTCAAATGGCTACATGATGCTGGCTGTCCTCACGCAAATAACATCAACTGGGCATAAACCCTTGGTATGTTACAGTGGGATCTTAGATATAGTAATGAGGGGGCATTTTCCATTTGAACAAGCACTGGCTGCTTTTCTTTTCAATAGAGAAATCATCAGCGATAACGATGGGCTGTGCAGTAGCATTTTATGTGGAGCATCCCCTGTTAGCTTTCCTCGAGAAACAAGTCCATGCTCACTAAACAGTGGGCATCTGGATATGAGGTCATATTGTCGAACCCATGAATACAAATTATTGGATGCTGCACTGTGAATCCAGCTAGATTTGTTGCTGAATCAGTACAGGGAGGGGAATGGGTTTGTGGCTGTTCTACACACATATACATACATACAATGTGCCCCCAGTAAAAGAAACAAAGCTAGATCAGAGCACAGGATTGAGGCATTCAGGAGCAGCAGTGATGAGGAGCAAGGGTGATGATTTTGAGATAGTGGCAGACATCAGATTACCAGCACTTTACCAGATTTCCTGCACAGGCAGCTGATTTAGTAGCAATGAAATTGGCATTTAAAAAGCATGAGAACCAGGTAGTGATTATTTATTCTGACTCCGCCTATGTGACATCTATAGTACACTCAGGACTGTCACAGTGGAGAAGGCAGGGCATCTAGCATGCAAACGGCACATCATTACAGCATGCACTGTTATTAAGAAGACTTTTAGATACTTTGGCATATCCCACTTCGGCTGCCGTACAAGGGGCACATGCAGAGGTAAAAAATGTCAGAGTATTTCCCACAGGTAGCAGAGATCAAAGGTATGCTCAACATGAAGATAACAGGGGGATATAATGTATATCATTAACACAATTAGTTACAGGGACGCGCACCTTTGGACAAAGCAGGGGTGTTAATTATCCCCCATAGACCTAGTGTGCTGGTTACAAGACAGAACAGAAAAGCCTTTCATGCCACTTGAGTTGCTCACAGTGGCGTTAGAACAGCTGCACTTTCCAGCACAAGGGAGTATGTAGCAGCAGAAGTTTCACGGCATTGCTTCATGCCTAACATGCAGGTTGATTTTGATATCAATTGTGCCACGTGCCAGCAATC
Source organism: Ambystoma mexicanum (assembly GCF_040938575.1). NCBI lineage: Eukaryota > Metazoa > Chordata > Amphibia > Caudata > Ambystomatidae > Ambystoma > Ambystoma mexicanum. Next base: position 502,031,128 of record NC_090927.1, on the reverse strand, counting down.
CACCGCTGGGCATACTCTGAGAATAGTGAGAGGAGCAATACTCCGTTCTACAGGCCCATTTCGGGATTTGCACATCGACTATGTTTCTATGCTCCAAAATTGTAATGGATACCAATACATGATTGTGGAGATATGTCCCTTTTCATGTTGGATAGAAGCAGGTCCATTTACCCATGCCGGTGCCAAGTCAGCAGCTAAATTCCTCGTTCAAGCGATATTTCCCCAATGGGGAGTGTGCAAAGTGATACAGCCAAACAACAGACCACACTTTGTACATGAATTATTTTCTGAACTAACATCCTTGCTTGGCATCAATCACAAGCTTTGTACTGTTTACCACCCATAGGCCAACCGTGTTATTGAACCCCTCAATGGCCTCTTAAACTAACACATCGCAAAATTGAGAGATATCCTGAAGAAAAGTTGGTTGCTTTGCCTTCCACTGGCTCTTTTTTGCTTTACGCAAACAGCCAGATTTGGACCACCACCTCACACCCCATAAAATAGTAATGGGCAGACGCATGCGCATTCCCATTGCTCCTCCCACACATGCTCGATTGGATGCAGAAAGTTCTTCTAAATTGTTAGGTGATGAGATGCATGATTATTTAACTGCCATGACTAAATGTCGGAAATGTATCTCTCAACAGATAAAGATGCACACGCAAAGCGGCCAAGAAGCAACCAATGAAAACAGAGGAGTAGTTGATGTGAATGCTGTAATATCCCCCTTGTCCCTATTGCCAGGAGACTTTAATTCTGAGCAAGGAAGGCAAAGATTTCATAGCCAAGATAAGTGAGTTCTTCGACCCGGGGACTGCTTTTCCATCCAAAACCCACTTTCTGGAGCCTAAGTTCTTTTGAGGATGTTTAAAAATAAGGATCTTGGATTTCAAAGGATTGATTAGTAGCCCATTTTGTGTAGCAATCATGTCTCTGCATAAAGATAATCAGTTAGGTTATGAACACTTTCTGGTACTACTGCTGCTTTTTTGCTTACTTCACTCTCCCTGTATATACTCATATTTGTATGTGTTGTTGTGTCTTTGTGTTTTGTATGTAATAATGAAATTTTGCAGTAAGTGGATTTTATTAGCTACTTATTACATGCTGCAAAGTACGCAAAACTCTAATAAGAAAGCATTTATCATTTCACTATTCAACATGGTAAGATTATGAATATTGCACCTCCATCATGTATGCTGCACACAATGCTTATGTTTATACACGAGTAGCTTAGTATACTGGAAAGAACTTCATAATAGAATGCTATTTATATCAATGCATTGCTTAATGCACTACGTAGCTCATGATATTTATTCCAATGATCCTTGACACTTTTTGTCAACATTATAATAAGAATCCCTTGTACAGACTTTTCATGAAAAGTAAATGCACATGTGGTGTCATCAGTGATGTCATCATTGACATTTGTGATGTCATCTTTAATGTCCTGGGTGTTAGTCTTAGCAGTGCATGGTGGTGGCGCGGGTTATGGTTGCTTATGGTTGCTTAGCTTACCATAACCTGCGAATTTCAGGGGTTTTTCGGTTTTACTTCGAACCATAATGTCCCCTTAACAAAGTTTTTTTACTGATTTTCATAGGTTTTTAGTAGCGCAACTTAACCATAAAGTCCCTTTAACAAAGTGTTTTTCACTGGTTTTATATATTTATAAACTTTCTATATTAGGTACAGTAAAAATAATATATATATTTCTTTTTACACATACATATCTACTACTTTGGAATGGCTGGAAGAAAACTTTCCTTGTGATGAAATAAGTGAAAACGTTGATACTCTGGAACCTATGCTGAACCTTCAGACATCCAGGGACGCCTGTGGGGTAGGAGTAAAATGATGTGGGGAGACTTGGGATGTTGCACCAGACTACACGTGTGTCTAGGGAGCAGGACTGGGTCCCCATCAGGTTGAACCTGCCTAGTCACTTGTCTCGTAGCACTTCTAGAATATGTACTATCATGCATGTATAACCGGAATTGAAAACCCTAAGAACCTGAATTTAAACTGATAGGACTTAAGAAAATAACCATTTGCTGAACGTCTCACTACTGTGGGCACCATGAGGTGTTCTCAGAAATAAGGGACAATCTTCTTAAAAATATAGGGCGCACACATGCTTTAGTTTACCTAAAAACCCACACGTGGTAACACATCTGCTACAGGAGCATTTAAAGCACACGACTGGGCATAGCAGAGTGTGAAGAGCAGTCGCAAAACCTGCCGGGAGCATGAGTTTTTGATGAACACTTGCATAGCTGTTAAGTGGTCCCATATCATGCCCGATAACACAAGTCTGTTCTTGCTTTTGACTTTACATGCTGGAATTTGTAAGCCCATTCTTAGCAAGGGAAACATGAACTACAATTCCAATCATGCAACGCGAAAAGTCAGGATTGGCTTTAGAGGCTCACATGGCAGCTATGCACTTGGACATCAAGTAGTGGCAGTGAGTTTGGAAATGCAAGCAAGGCTCAAAAGTGCACTGACTGGACAGCAGGATAGGAAGGCAACCATTAAATGTAGCGTGAAGCATATCGGACTGAAACCAATGTTTTGCAGCCTAGTTAATGATACAGTGATTGGAAGCATGTGTGTATTTATGCATTGAAATGACTTCCTTTTTAGCACAGAAATCCTCCTTCATCGTGTTTGAAAATGCCAGTTTAGTCAGTTGTATACAACCTCTTAGTAGAAGTCTGCTAAGTAGGCTCACAGTGTGCACTCCCTCAACCAACACATCGGGGGCATTCCTTTTGTAAATGCCTGCGCATTGTAAAGGTATGTGGACATTGGATCCATCAAACACCTGTGATGACGCTTGTATCACAGTATTGCCAAGCAATATGATTTACCTATACCTTTTACCTCTCTCCATCTTACTAACCTTACATTTAGTTGGTGCAAAATCCACATTTGTATAGTGAACTGTAGAATTGAAGTCATACTAACATGCCTATTTTTATAACCAGTTTTCAAGAGAATGGATAATATATTTATGTTGGTGAATAATGCATTGTATGGTGGGAATATTCTGCAGGGAAGATCATGCAGGTGTAATTAGTTTAATAATTCTCAACATAGCCAACCCTGAATCACCCTGCAAAATACTATAGTAAGCAGGTCTGTGCTCATCTGCAACCAAGTTATGTTGTTGTCATTTTTTGTTGCGGGGAGGGGCGCCAATGATGCTTCCTGCCTGGGATACAATCAGGTGTAAATGGAATGGAATGGAAGACACCACACTTCTCTATATAAAGAAAACATTACCCATTACTTTATGTGTACTTTCCAATTATTTTTTAAAAAAAATAATAAAGAAACAGACCTTAGAAAATCATCTGCAACCAATACAGCAAAAAAATGGATCTATTAAAATAATAGTGCACTCAGAAATATTATTTTCCCAAGTGTTCGGGCATGTACTTCTAAGCATTCATTGATCGATCGTACAAACATTTCCTATTCACCTTACTGTAATTTTCCTCTTTTTTACACATGTGAAATCAGGCAGTCCTGGGAGGGTAGCTCAGCGGCAACGTGTTTGTGTTGGAAGCAAGATGACACGAAGCAACACATGTTCGATCCCCGAGTATGCGCTCAGAAACCTCTGGGTATTTAAGCGCGTTATAAATACACAACTAAAACAAAAAAATAAAAAACAATTTACGCAACCATTCCTGTAACAGCGCCTCGATGCCCGCGGGCTGAGTGAGTGCTTTAAAAATGTGAATAAATAAATAAATAAATAGGCAGCAGGGTGCGGCCATCTTGTGAAAATCTAATCCGTTCCCGCATCGCCCAAGGTGGACTGCCCTGGCGGGACTAATTTATATGCCCCGCCCCTGAGGCTAACATCACCAAACCTAGTGATATGCTCTACCTATCTCCAGAACATTACTATACAGCGTGGTAAAATGCACCCAATCATCACCTACGTGATAACGTTACTTGACGCAGAACCCGGAATATCAACACACATCATCTCACAACACCGTACGTCCCAATTTTGAATATGAAACTATAGTTTAAAGGAAATAGCAAAACTGTACAATTTGTAAAGTAATTTTATTTCACACTAAACGCTGCGAGAACATCCGTAGACTTACCTATGCAAGCAAATAGGTAATTGTTTTCTTCGTTCTCGATCCACAAATGTTTATCGTGAGTCACGTGGTGTTCCTTTTCGATATAAGAACGCATTGGACGCACTGTGAATTGCGGGACTTTGACATGAACTTCGGCTACGCCACCATAAACGATATCAAGTTGCTCCTTATCGCTGGTATGGCATACAGGCATATGGGCCTATGTCGATCATCCCAAAAAAGCATCACTGTCATCCACCCACTCATGTGTATTTGTAGCTGATGGTTAAAATAAACGTCAGTTGGTATCTGGAATCCATGACAATCGCAGAAAGTCAAGATGTAGCTGTTTAAATAAAGATAACAGAAATGAGTCTCAGTAACCAATCTTATTACAGTTTATCATTTTAACCATTAATTTGGGCCCCTGTTACAACTATTGATAAACACTGACATCAAACAATGATAGCTCAAACAAAACAACGTGCAAAGTACTTTTCAGTTTGCTGTACAAATTACTGCTACGGAGTATGGTCAACACAAAATGGGATGCTAAGGCTGATGCTGCAATCAGAGAGCTAAATAAAACCAAGAAGAACACATACACGGAATTCTAATTAAATATTAGTGTTCAATTACGCGTTTGTGAACCTGGGGGAAACCACTACTGAACTACACCCATCTCGATGCTGCACTGCCCATGTGCACATGACAAAACAAACTACACACACAAGTTGTAATTGCGTATCATTCAATATACCATGCACAACAAAAAATACAAGTACCCCACCAATAATGTCACCGAATGATAATTTGACTAGTTTGTGTATAAAATTGTCCAAAGTTAAACTTACATAATATTCGCCATTTCCATTCTATCGGCGTAAAACAGACACTCTGTTCACTTCAACCTATTTTTATAAAATGAAATTACATGTTCCTTTGCCCAATTTTTGAATGGTAAACATTATCATATTTGAAAGTCTAACATCCCCCCCTTCATGCATTCCGTTTGCAATCCTCCCTTTTCTTCAATGTAAAAAAAACAATTTAACCTCATACTGTGTACCATGCGTGGGTTTGCTCAGCTAGGAAACTAAAATTCAACAGCGCTGACCTTCACTCAGAATGGGAGCTGGTAGCGCTTCACACCACACTGGCATTACAAATATTTTTGAAAAACATATGAATTGTTTGCTACCATTCACCAATGTGGACGACATTTGTACGGATTTATTTTGTTCCTCTGGAGAACTTTGCACTCTTCCAGCGACTCCCACAGTCAGGCCACACCACCTTTCACCTCATCGCATCTCCTCTTCACACTGCAACTCACGTAAACATTTTTGAAAGGAGCAAGTCTCGAGCCCCGACAAAAAGTGGTTGTATGAGAATGTCTGAACAAACCCTGCTAAACCCCCTCCGCCACGCCGCAGACCCTGACCCCAATGACCGCACTTATATATTAATGGCCTATAATTTGCACACGTGTGTTTGTACTATCCCACTTTCGGTCACTAGTGAAATGAACAGTGTGGGCATCTTACCACCTTACAAATACAGACACATAGTAAATACATAATAGTAATGCTTTCACGTTAGAATGCAAATGGTACCAAAAACAACTGCAAGCTAACTGGATTTACAAATAGTAAACTATCACTTGGTAAAAAAAACCTTCACACCATTAGCTATATTCTACCACGCAGCAGCCACAACCAATACACGTCACTACACTGCATAGATAGAAAAGAATTGTGGATGGGTCAAATATAATGATACCAACATTACTGTAAAACAGAGGATGAGAAGTTCTGCCACCTACCTCAATAAACCGCACCCTACATCTTCTTCATACCACCTGCTGAGCACACAAAAAAAAACTATTGTCCCATATTGCCCTAGGTATTGCCCTATGTACTAAAGCAGAAAAAATAATCTTGACATTTCGAATTATTTGCATTATTGCCTGAACGAAATATTCAAAATCTGCCAACAAAGTAGGGGCACTGACATACCCCAAATACAAAGCACCACACTGCAAAACAACTACATGTGCAGTGTTTACCCTGCCCATATCTCCACGAACTTGAGCAATTCCCTGCATATTAAAACCAGGCATAGTGCTCCACACCACCTCCACTCCTTTAACATCAAAATTGTTTACCACATTCCTACATTTAGCATACCACTCCAAACCATGCACAAACATATCTCCAACCATCAATACCCTGATTTTGTCCACCCCTACCATCTTCACTACACACAGCCTCTTTCAACACAAACCACAACCTCAACATCTGATTGGCTCATCCCTACAGTCCCCTTTACAAGCTGCATTTGCTGAGAAACCCCAGATGTAGCCCACTGGGGCAGCCCTTCTACCCTTTCCACTTCACTCTCTGCACCATTTCCTCATTGGCTACTGTTAAACAGTCACACAATCATCCACCAATCACATCCAAGAACTCTACATCTAACTCTATCATCACACATCAGCACTTTGGATGTACTATTGATCACTCTCAGTACAATTCTGCTGTCACTGCCACAGACCTACAACAACAACTACTACAAAACTGGCCAATATTTCTACTTGCAGATTCATGCACATCCACATGCATGAACACAGACTACAGGCATGAATATGTTCTAGGACAAAAGTGACTCAAATGTAATGTAGATCAAAGAACAGGTTTCTGGACCCCTCGAAGAAGAGTGGAGGGGGAAGAGGGGAGGGAAAGTTGGGCCGGGGATGTATACCCAACTCGGCATGCCTGTCTCTAAGGAAAAACACCCTGTCCTTAACTGGAGTGCCTGTCCCTAGGTGACATGTGTGGTGGCTCCTGTCTTGCAGAGAATAGAAATGAGGGCTGCCCCTGGGCTATTCTACTGGTGACCAACGTATTCGATTTGAAGGACCACTCAACGCACGAAAAGCTACGATTTTTATTGAATCTTCAATCTTGTAGACAGTCTTCGATACTGTGGGCAGATTCAATTTTGTTTTTTATAACAGAAAAGTCCGGAACTTTTATTGGATTCTGTGGCTTGGTGTAATTGGAAAGCAGGTCAACTGTGTGTCTTCCTTCTTCTGTGTTCAGCAATTTATTCTTGCCTGTGGGTCGCATAAGAAGGAGCAACTGACAGTTTGATAATTGGAAAAGCCTGGAAACAGGTAAAGGTAAAGAAGGCCGGGGCCCTGGAGGTGTAAAAAGGCTCTTATAAAAGCGTACACACCTTCACCATAAGTGCGCGCAAGAGCAATTGTGTGCAGCAATATCCGATTCCTCTTGTTGGGGATATTTTTGTTGGGTCATGAGAGCCCTCATGACCTCTGAGCTCGACCGGTTCAATGGCTAGTGTGGATGCAGCCATCTTCGTCAGGACCATGATTCCATGTACAGACTAAATCGGGGAGTTCTGAGTGGCTGGGCTGGATCAAACCTCTCCTGCAGGGACACAGAGGGAAAGAAGCATGAGCTAATTAGGGGAGCGTAGGCACAAACAAATAGGCCTTACGGCAAGGGGGAGGTATCTCCACTCTGAGGGAGTGGGGCATGGAAAACCAACATGGTGCATGCAATACATGAGATTAGAGGTGCCTGGTCACCGGTGCTCTTTTTCTCATCATAAGGGATGGGGTGTGGGTGAGAGGGACTGGGAGAGCATGGGAAAGTGCTAGGTCCCCGCATCCTGGTGGCATCATGCTGGTAAGGGTGAGGTGTGTTCAGATCAAAAATGGGGTACCTCTGGGCCTCGTGGGGCAATGGAGGAGCTCTGATCAGGTAAAGGCAGTCAGTGCTGTTAAAGAGAAAAGGAGGAGTGGTAGGAGGCTGGGCTGAGGCCAAAGGCGGGGGGGGGGGCATTGGGCAGCCAAGTGACAGGAGCCTATTGATAGGTCAAGGCTTGGATGATGGAGGCTACCAGGAGGGGGCCAAGGAAAAAATAGTATAGCCAAAATAAAGAAAGGCACATCAAAAAGTACCCTGATCCTAGCCACTGAGCCAGTCTGAGGGGCTCCACCTGTGGGCCCTAGGTGGTGCCCTGACCCCTAGAGGCCACCCCTCATTTGGGGTCCTCTGTCCTTCCTTCTTGTTGCTCTCCTTGATCTGATCCTTTGAGTTGTCTACCTTGCCATTTTTTTGGTCATTTTTTGTCATTGTTTCCTTGGCCCCCTCCTGGTAGCCTCCATCACCTAAGCCTTGACTTATCAATAAGCTCCTGCCTTATGCCCCTCCTCCTTTGGACCTAGCCGATCCTAGCCACTGAGCCAGCCTGAGGGGCTTCCACATATGGGCCCAAGTGGTGCCTCGACCCCAGGGGGCTATCCCACCTTTGGGGTCTTCTGCCCTTCCCTCCCTTCTTTCTCCCCCCTCCCCTCTCTCTCATCTCCTCCCACCCTTCATGCTCATCCTGTGTTTATTAACATACTCTGATGACCCTGTACAGCTCCTCCTGCTATCACGCGCTCTCCCGAAGTTTCGAGAGGCGGTTGCGCACATCCTTTAGCTTCAAGCAAAGCAAGCAGCCCACGCGCTCCCTCGCTATTTCGAGAGGCGGTTGGGCTCCCTGCATCCCTCAGTGCAACACTGCATCCTACGGGTGTTGCCTTGACGGCCGGCCACGTCACACAGACGTGCTGGTCACTTGTTTTAACAGGCGATAGGGCACTTTTTGTGTCTGTATGCGTTTGGGAGCAGTTTTACTCTCCTGAGTTCCTGAAGACGCCGATGGGTGCTCCTGGTCCCAGTGAGTGCACAGCCACACGCTGTGGCTTCATTGTCACAGTTTCTGTTGCCTTCTGGTAGACCAGTGTGCTGATCCTCCTTTTCTTATTAACAGCACTGACTGCCTTTACCTGATCAGACCTCCTCCATCGCCCCACGAGGCCCAGAGGTACCCCATTTTTGATCTGAACACACCTCACCCTTACCAGCATGATGCCACCAGGATGCGGGGACCCAGCACTTTCCCACGCTCTCCCAGTCCCTCTCACACCCACCCCCATCCCTTATGATGAGTAAAAGAGCACCGATAACCAGGAACCTCTAATCTCCTGTATTGCATGCACCATGTTGGTTCTCCATGCCCCACTCCCTCAGAGTGGAGATACCTCCCCCTTGCCGTAAGGCTTATTTGTTTGTGCCTACGCTCCCCTAATTAGCTCCTGCTTCTTTCCCTCTGTGTCCCTGCAGGAGAAGTTTGATCCAGTTCAGCCACTCTGAACTCCCGGATTTAGTCCATACATGGAATCACGGTCCTGACGAAGATGGCTGCATCCGCACTAGCCATTGAAACCGGTTGACCCCAGACGTCATGAGGGCTCTCATGACCCAACACAAATATCCCCAACAAGAGGAATCGGATATTGTTGCACACAATTGCTCTTACGGCACTTATGGTGAAAGTGTGTACGCTTTTATAAGAGCCTTTTTACACCCCCAATCCCCCCGGCCTTTTTTACCTTTACCTGTTTCCAGGCTTTTCCAATTATCAAACTGTCAGTTGCTCCTTCTTATGCGACCCACGGGCAAGAATAAATTACTGAACACAGAAGAAGGAAGACATACAGTTGACCTGCTCTCAGGTCTTTCCAATTACACCCAGCCAGCCACAGAATCCAATAAAAGTTCTGGACTTTGCTGTTATAAAAAACGAAATTGGATCTGCCCACACACACGTCACCTAGGGACAGGCACTCCAGTTAAGGACAGGGTGTTTTTCCTTAGAGACAGGCACGCCGAGTTGGGTATACATCCCCGGCCCAACTTTCCCTCCCCTCTTCCCCATCCACTCTTCTTCGAGTGGTCCAGAAACCTGTTCTTTCATCTACATTAAATTTGCGTCACTTTTATCCTACAAAACCATTGTTTTTGTGATACCACGTTCATCCTGTTAACAGTTAAAAGGATTTCAACGGCTAGCCCCTGATTTTTGTTTTTTTGTACCTACACTAGTGTACCCTGTTTGTTGTTACATGAATATTTTCTACACAGTACATGTACACCTCTTCTAAGAATACATATAAACAGAGTAAGTTCCCCTTACCCTGTATGAACTGTAAAATGACCTTACTTCGTTTATCCCATCTGGTATGATGAAGTATCAATTGCAAACCTGTCTCCTCTCCAAATCTTTGTTGTTTATCCACACAGCTATCTAAAAAATGAATATTTCATATTAAAAGATGGGAGAAATAACAGTATAATTATGAAAAAGACTGTCCAGTGTGTACTAAAATTACACGCAGCCAGGATGAGTACATGCATGGTCATTCAAACACACACACACACAGACCATATAATTACAAAGGCTCCCAGCTCAAACAACACCACTGCCTCTATATGAAATTCTACTCCTTTATTCCCCACACCTTCACAAATGCATACATTGCATTCTTCTCTGTGCAATCTCTGCCATTTACCCTGTAAAAATATCAAACAATGCATATGATTATTTCTTCCACCTCTTGCCATCCAATAACATGAAATTAAAAAAACAAGTGTGCTCTATACGTTTACTATTATACGCATTTGTAAAACACATTCAACTAACACATTCTAAATAAAGTATACAAGATGCACATAGACAAAGGAAAGTGCATATGCATACTGTGCTCAGATGTAAGAAAACACTACTACTACAAAAACAAAAAAACAATTTCTACATTAACAAAAGTGCTATAAACACACATATTCACTAACTTCTTTCTTTTACAATTGCAGTGAAGACCACTCTCCTGAGAAGCAGCAGCGTCTAAAGTACGAACAACGACTTCGAAGAAACCTACTCTTTCCATACAAAAAAGTAAGTTCAATACTTACATAATTTTCTAACTGTTACTCAAACACTAGCATTTTACTGTTGTAGAATAAAGAAGTGCATTAACCCTTTCCCATTAGATGTATTATTACCGCTTCCCCTTATCAGTTGCATACTTTATATTGTCATCTCAAGCCCAGTATACTAACACACAAATAGAACAATAACCATCCCAACTTAATATAGCTGCCCATTGCACAATCACACACCTCCACAATCATCCTTACCATCATACTCAGACACTCATGCACAAAGCACGCATAAACTGCACAACAACCCAACCCACCCTTTCTTTTTTTCTCCAACAAACCCCAAAGAATGGCTACCAAAAAGCAACTCTGTAGAAAGCAACACAGAAGTAGAGCAAATCAAAATAAAAGTGTCCAAAATAATCATCCATCTCTACATTTTTTTAGATTTTGTACAAAAAGTTCAAACAAATCTGCTAATGCAGTCATTACGCAAAACAAAACAAGCTTCCACTACAGAAACTTTCCCTCTTCTATCAAAATATAAAACTAAACAATAAGTGATTAACAAGACTTCACTTACCACTTCTACTAAGGCTGCACCTATAAATCTTGATATAGTAGTAACTAACCATACCAAAAAAAACATTTTACTAAAGATTTTACGCCACAGACTCCTTCAGAACCTTATAAAAACAGGAAAGAAATCATGGACATCCCTTAAAACCTACCATAGAAAAGTCATCCTAAACGCTCTCATAAACAGTGCAATCCTTCTGAAAAGGAAGTTATTTATCTTATTTTAAACAGAATGAAACCACTAACAAAATTAACTACTAAATTACAGAAAACACTTATCAATAAACTGAATATCAACAAAAATAACTCCTTAAACATCTTTGGAGGTGAATGGAGTCACACCACGACCACAGAACCATATTTTCATGAAGAAGCATATAAACAAAAGCAAACAAACCCAATTGCCATACATAACAGTGGACGAGGGTATGAAAAACACAATAACACCATTATGAATCAAGAAACTCTTCTCACAAAAATATCCCCAAAAAACTCAGTATCACCTATCCATTCTAATAAACCAAAACATCCAGTCTACAAATGGCCGTGCACATCAATGTGTAACATTGCCAAATATCTTTCACATCTTTACGCCACTTCCTCAATCAGTATGTAAAAAGCAAAGACAAAATCAAAATGAAACTACTACAGAATATGGATGCCTGTCCAGTGCACAAATACACAGGACTACAAGCACATTCATTAGCCAGCATTTCAGGACCTATTTGCAAAACCACCTTCCATCATATCAAAATGATAATAACTCATCATGCAACTATAAAAATCTGGTCCATATACTCTACTCTGCTAAAAGTCCTGCTTTAGCACTAGTCAATTTAAATAACAATCTTCTACATGGTACAGTCAAACAACTACTCGAAGAAATAAAGCATATCCAGAGAAAATATTTTGGAAGTGAAAGCCACTTACAAAATGCATTAGCTTTACCACAAACTACCAACTACTGTACAAATAGCAACCTTCTATTATACACATACAAAATAGAAATACTAAAGTTTAAAAGTACCTCAGCTGAAGTACCAAACTATGTGTGTGTGTTGCATAACACACCTATAATACCAAACACTTTGACTATGGTTTGTTGGCTCCTTATAGGGGATATTAATTACAATCAATCCTCTACTAACAACCCAAAACCAACATCATACTAAAGTGAAATAGCCAGTAGTGCATTGATTATATCCACGGACAACCGCTACGACCGCGGACATGGCGAACACATCAGGGGCACCTGCCACCTAAACAAATACAGTATGTGACCCATCTCCTACTCCCCAGCCCTCCCAAGAACTTCTGCACACAACACACTCCTTAAAATTGCATTTTGCCTTTGTTCGCCGCCGCGCTGTCAACAAAAACAGCAAAATTACCTCCCTCTAAATTAGTGAAAGGCATTTGTGGCAAAGTAGTTTATTTACCATTAGGTCTCAAAGAGAATGTACACAATCATACACCACAATCCAAAATATTTACTTCCATAGGTATCATATAACGCAGTCCTATTACAAACTCTACAATCTTAACTGCATACCCTAGCCAAAACTTCACATACAAACTCTACAAATGAAACAGTACACAAACTTTCGCTTTCTGGATATTTGGTGGGTGTTTGATTCTATGGGTGTGTTATGCTGCGGTGGTTGTGTCCAGGGCGTACAGTCTTGGGTACATGGCCTACGGCCTACAGCCTTTGGCCATGCACCCAAGACTGATTCTATGGGTGTGTTATGCTGCGGTGGTTGTGTACAGGTCATACAGTCTTGGGTGCATGGCCTACGGCCTTCGGCCATGCACCCAAGACTCTAGGCCCTGGTCACCACCGCAGCGTAACACACCTATAATAACAAACATTTTGACTGTAGTATGTGGGCTGCTTATAGGGGATATTAATTAGAATCAATCCTGTACTAACAACCCAAAACCAACACCATACTAAAGTAAAATAGGCAGTAGTGCATTGATTATATCCTCGGACAACCGCTACGAGCACGGACATGGCGAACACATCAGGGGCACCTGCCAGATAAACAAATATAGTATTTGACCCATCTCTTACTCTCCAACCCTGCTTAAGCACTTCTGCACACCAACACACTCCGCAAAATTGCATTTTGCCTCTGTTTGCCACCATACTGTTGGTGGATCCAAGATGGCGGGCGCATCGAAACAATGTGACGCACCTCACGCCTCACCCCAGCCAATCAGAGAATACGTTGCCTGTCCGTGGACATGACGGAAGCCAACTAGCCAATCGGTGTCCTGTCCGCAGAGCGAACAGGGAAGTGTGTCCGCCGAGCAGATATAGATATCACAATTTTTTTTGCCCTACGTTTTGGCCGTTTATAAAAAAGCTACTGGACATATTTACACCAAATTAACAAAAGCACGCTTTTAGGACTAAGCCGTTGCTCCTGCCGCACATTTGGTGGAAATCCGTCCAGCGGTTTGAGCTGTATGCATGGGCAAAGGTTTTCCCATTATGTCTATGGGCTAAAAAAAAGAAATTTTGGGACCCCCCTGTAACTTTGCCCCCCGAACCAAACCTCCCTAAAATTTGCAAAAAAAATTAAGAGTGGGCCATATACTTTTTTTGCTAAGTTTGGTGAGGATTCGTCCAGCCACCCAAAAAGTGCTCTTCCTATGGGATTAGCAACTTAACCATAACTACACAGCCACTACTGTGTACAGAATATACAGAACTTTATTCAAAAGTGGCACAAGCCACGATTTGAGGGCCAATTCACAGTCCAGTATGCAGCACCCACTGCAACACAGGTGTGCGGCAAAAAGGCATGGATGCATATAGGTATGATATGATATGATATGGCATTTATAATGCACCTATTCACAAGTGTTTCATGGTGCAACGAGGCAAGGGAGGGGAACAAATGGAGGACGGACAACGATCCTACTAGGCCAGGTGTCAGTCAGATCGTGCAAGTGCGTGGGAAGGGGACGGGGACAGTGCAGTACATTGTAATGGATAAAACAGTAAGTAAGTGATGGCCAGCAAGTGGCAAGTGCAAGGGTAAGTGCAGACATCAGGTGTCAAGGGCTGGTAGGGGGACTGTAAGGACACAGAACAGTCCCCAGGTGCAGGGTATGCTAGGCGGGCAGTGCAGGAGTGTATCGCTGGCTGGGGGGTTCCTGGGCTCTACACCAGAGGGTGTTCAGGTAGCCATTGCAGTTCCGGTTACAGCCAGGTGGTCAGCAGAGGAGAGGATGGGAAAAAGCAGAAGCAAAGAGAAAGGTTTTGAGGTGCTTCCGGAACCGGAGATGATTCTCCTCAAGTTTAAGGGAGGCAGGGAGGCTGTTCCAGAAGGAGGCAACAGGCGATGAAAGAGATCTACCACCAACTCGTTGCTTGGAGAAGCGACTGACTATGAGGGAGTTGGAGGCGGATGAGCGAAGAGCTCGAGAGGGAAGATATTTAGGAAGAGAGAGTTGAAGGTATTGAGGCCCCAGGCCCCAGAAGGCCTTGTGGATGATGCAGAGGGTTTTGAACTTAATCCTTGCAGCCACTGGGAGCCAGTGCAGAGATTTCAGTCCTGGAGAGATACGATCCCTGGGCTTGAGGCCAACGACAAGTCTTGCAGTCCTGTTTTGGATAAGTTGCAGAGGGCGGAGAATAGAAGCAGGCAGATTTAGAAAGAGGCTGTTGCAATAGTCCAGCCTAGAGAGAACCAGAGCTCTAGAGACAGTGAGCTTCTGGGGGAAGGAGAGGAAAGGAAGAATACCTCTGTGGAGGCGCAGCTGGTAGTGTGACTTCTTAGAGAAGTCCGAGATGTGAGGAGAGAAGGAGAGTGTGGAGTCGAAGATGACCCCAAGGTTTTTTGCCTTTCAGGTGGGAGCAGGAAGACGACCAAGATAGGCCAGCCATAGAGCTACAGGAAAGGAGGGAACGGTTGTGCCGATGAGGAGAATCTCAGTCTTACTGGCATTAAGGCAGAGGTCATTGGCGGCACACCACTCCTGAATAGCAGACAGACAGTCAGAGATGAGGGAAAGAGAGGAGGAGGCCCGAGGGTAGCCTGAAAATGAGCTGGGTGTCATCCGCATAGCACTGAAAGTTGGGGCAGAGAGTGGCAATGCGGTGGGCAAGGAGTGCCAGGTATTGGTTGAAATCAAAAACATTTTAGGCACGGCCCCCTTGTTGAACAAAGAGGAGTCCGAAGAAGAGGAGTAACAACTGATCAGACCCCAGACGAGAGAAAGTATGAGAGCTGATCAGCAACGTGAAAAGTGACACTATATAAAGGAACAATGTGTTTTTCCCGAGTGCAAGAGAGAGCATTGTTGATGCTTATAAAATGAGAAGAACAAGATATTTCCAAACATTGGACTTGCTCGCCATAATGACTGGCGCTGTTTCCTTTCCTTTTGTTTTTTTCTGGATGGCCTATACAGTGGCCATACATTATTTTAGTGATGATACAACTAACGTATTAGCTAACATAAGTGAAGAAGTTACTAGAGCTAGGAGAGAAGTGATAGATGATGGATATCACCTAAGAGAACATTTTCAAGGTTTCACTCAGAAGACTAATAAGGTGGTATCCCCACATGACTTAAGTGGGATGGGAGAAATCAGATGAAAACTGTTTCGTGTGCTCACACCTTCCGTCTGCCTTGAGTTTCTCCTGATTGTCCATGGCCGAGGAAACACCATTTCCAACACCCGCTTTATTGTCAAACTCCTGGACCGCACAGCATACAAGCAGCTCTGCAGAGAAGACAACAACATTTTTGACCCAGCCCAATCAGGCTTCTGGTCCCTCCAAGGAATTGAGTCCTCACTGGTGTCCATCTGGGATGACATAAAAAGAACAGCAGAAGCAGAAAGATGCACAGTGCATGCTCTTTCTTCTTGACCTTTCGGCCGTCTTCGATACCATTGATCACTCCATACTCCTAGACAGGCTACACTCCTTAGGAATCATGGACACCACTCTCACGTGTATTTCCTCCTTCATCTCGAATCACTCACAAATGATGGACCTAACCCCTTTCACATCCATCTCTCACACATTGCCAAAAAGAGGTTCCGCAGGAAGCTTCCCTGTCTCACCTCCTCTTCAATATCTACATTAGCCCTCTCCCTGCACTCATTTGCTCCCATAACCTTATCTGTTACAAGTACACAGATGACACTGAGATCATCCTCAAAATCCCAAAATCATCAGGTGCCACCCATCTGGGTCTCTCATCATGACTCTCTGATTTTGACCACTGCATGATGACCAACCACCTCCTCCTCATCCCTGGAAAAACAGAAATCCTAGTATCCAGCAAATCCACTCTCCTCCCCCAACCTATCCCCTAGCCTCACTCTTTAGGACCCCCCCTGACAACTTCCACCTAGGGGAAAAACCTGGACTCAAATCTATCCCTCTCCCAACACATCAACTCTGTATACAAAACATGCTTCTTCGACTTACGCATCCTCAGGCAATTCTTCCCGTACCTCACCTACCCACACTGAATCTCTGCCATCCTCCCCATCATCCTCTCCTGCCTAGATAATGCAAACTGCCTGTATCTAGGCACACAGGCATTCCAGGTCACGAAACTCCAAAGAATCCAAAACTCTGATGCCCATCTCTGTATCGGCCTCACACTTAGAGCACACATTAGCCCTGCACTCAGAGTCCTACACTGGCTCCCTATTGGTTGACTACCTTTAATCCAGATGCATTACTCACTGTGCAATCCACACCATTGGACCCAAAATTCTTCCAGTATAAAGTTATATGCTACAAACCCACCACAAACCTAATATCAGGTTCAGCCCTTCTCCTCGTTATACCCCATTGCAACTTGACAAGATTGGGAGGATCCTCTTTCTCCATCCAAGCTCTGACTCTCTGTCTTCGCGACCACCAGTCTTGCTTCAGAGCAGCCAGATGCATGAAAACTGCTCTCCTAAACACCTATGATAACCTGCTCTCAAACCTTGATTCCAGCTCTCCATCTTTCCTCATCCTCCGTGATCTTTCATGCGCCTTCAACGCAGTCAATCATTCCACCCTCATAAATCAGCTTTGTGAAACCCTAGGCATCACTGACTGGGCACTAGATTGGTTGACTTCCTTCCTCTCGAATAAGCCCTCCCAAGTTTAACTGCGCCCGTTCCTCTCCTCTATCTCACTCTCCACTCGTGGCGTCCCTCAGGGTTCTATCCTCTCGCTGTGTCTCTTCAATATTTACCTTGCCCTCCTCGACCACCTGGTTTCCACCTTCACTCCTCATTGTCAATGCAATGCCGATGGCACTCAGCTCTCCTTTAAGCTTCCCTCCTCTTCTTCCTCTCCTTCCTCTCTCATTCCCAACTGCCTGAGTGCTATTCAGGCATGGTGTGCTTCTAACAATCTCTGCCCTAACGCCAGTAAGACTGAGATCCTTCTCATTGGGACTCCTGCCAAACCCTTCCCCCCTACTCTCTGGCTGCCCTCCTTGGGCCCCCTCCCTTTCCACTCTTTTGAGGCAAAAAACCTCGGCATCATCTTTTACTCCTCTCTCTCCTTCTCACCTCACATCGCTGACCTTGTCAAGAAATCTCACTTTCTGCTTCACCTTCTCAGAGGCATTCTCCCTTTCCTAACCTTCCCCCAGAAACTCAATGTCTCCAGAGCTCTGGTCCTCTCTAGACTTGACTACTACAACAGCCTCTTCCTTGATCTGCCTCTTTCCTCCCTCTGCCCTCTACAGCTAATCCAGAAAAGGACTTCAAGACTTATTCTTGGCCTGAAGAACAGGGACTGCATCTCTCGATCCCAAAGCACTCTCCACCGGCTCCCTTGGGCTACAAGGATCAAATTCAAGACCCTCTGCACCATCCACAAGGCTTTCTGGGGCCTGGGACCACACTAAATCCAACTCTCTCACCCCAAATACCTCCCTGCTAGAATTGTTCTATCTTCTAGCTCTAACTCTCTGCAAGTCGATGCTTCTCTAAACAGAGAGTGGGGGTAGATCTCTATCTAGCCTTCCTGCCCCTCTGCATTTTGAGCCGTATCTCCTTAAAATCTGGAAGCTTCTCAAGGCCTTCCTTTTCTCTTCCTCATTCCTGCTCCCCCTCCCCTGCTAGGTCCACATGCCTCTATGTCTGGTTGTCTGTACCCCTCATGAGCCATATTGAGGCCAGGCCCTCCTTTGACCAATCTCCCCCTCACACCTCTTACCAGCACTTGCCCCCGGGCACCCTTCCAAGACTAGCCTACCAAGTTTGGTCCACCCCCTCTCGCACTAGCTGCCCCCCTTCCCTTTCCCTGAGCACTTTCCCTCCTGGGCCTCACTAAGCACGTGCCCAGTCCCTTTGCCCCCCCTGCACTTCTCTCTCTTCCCTCTCCCTGCATTCTCCCTCTTCCTTCTCCCTGCACTTCCTGTTATTGCACTTGCACGATCTGAATGTCACAAGGCCTAGTAGGACTGTTCATTATTATTTTGTCCCCTGTACCTCCAACCCTTTTGTTTTGTGGCACCTGTAAACACTTTCTGATGTATCGGTGCCATGCAAATGCTTAATAAATAAAACAATAAAAAAACTCTCTCCCCCTCCACATATGCTGCATTGACAACCCCCTCACTTTCAGAAAGGCCCTCAAAACTTGGCTATTCCCTACCATAACATGAATCTACCTCGCTCCACATTCCCATGACCTTCCAACACATGCACCGGCCTCAGACTCACCAAAAAATCTACAAGTCAAGTTGCAGTGGATGCTGGTTTCTTTCACGGTGGCCCATCCTGCTAAACTCAACCCCTATCCACTCCTGAATATGATAACACATCAGGCCCCCAGACTTCCTTCACTCTAACTGGTCTGCTCTGGTTACCGGACATATCCTGACAATCTGATGGTATCATGTACATTACCGTCGAAAGGTTTCTGGCCATGCGGTCAGGTATTAACCTCGGGTGACCACCTTGAGGACCTGTACCGGTACCTCCTGTCCTATCTAATTTCAAAGGGGCTTGCCCAAACCAGCAAGAATGTTCAATTAGATAGATCACTGGAGGTAACAAATGTGGTGCAACTAGTCTGATTAAGGTGATGGGCTATGTTATACACTTAGATTGATTGTCCAATCTAATATCAAAGGGGCTTGCGCAAGCACTCAGAATGCTCCATTTAATGGTTAACAGGAGGCAGAAATGAGGTGTGCCTAGTTTTATTTTGGGGGATAGGGTATGATATGCACTTAGATGGATTATGGGGGTGGGAATGGTGACACACTGATATGGCTCTTGGGGGCATGAAACGTGGTGCACTTAGATAGATGTTTTTAAAGGTGGGAATGCATCATGGATCATAGGAGAGATCCTTACAATAACTACCAAGACATATATGTGTCTGTCACTGCAACTAATTTACACATGTGGCTCACTTAGAGCATCACACATAAAAGGTTTGAGCCCACCCATGATGCTCCAGATACCTGTAAGCAACTCCCATGCACTTATAACTGCTTAGATTAGCCATTAGAATGCACCGCAGTTACATGCAAGTACCCCCCTGACATTGTGCTTATTAGATTACTTGGTTAGTGTCTGCAGAACATGGAAGACACGTAGTAGCTATGTCTATTTAATCCCTTTAGCCGGGTCCTTTCCATGTTAGCATGTCTGCCCCTACTGGAAGATGCTCTAGGACAACCAGCCTATCGCCCTGGCAAATGTAGGGGTTGCCGCCCCATAGTGACATCAATGAAAAATGCATTGCGATTTTAAGGTAAGTATAAACGCACCACTTCTGTGGACATCTGCTACCAGCACAGCATTCCATCCACACACTCTAGAATGCAAATAATGTCTAGCTGGTCACATAAAATTCACACCGAAACGCCAGACTTGCCTCAACACCTCTTCCATTAGAATACAGCGATAACCTATGACAAATTCGGTCTATCTGGGTACACATCGAGTCGCCTGCACTATTGCTCTGTCATGACCATCCTCAGCACCTGCCCACGTACCTGAACTAATGGGCTGTTTACTGGAGTGAAGCCAGCCCTCCTAATTCCTAATCTCGACCAATTGCACGTATGCATCCTTAAGTCTACTCTTAGAACATTTCTCATACCTGGACTTCAGCTACTAAGGGCGTTCCCACCACAGAACGCTTTGAGGCCATAGTAATGGGAAAAGGCACTATACAAATGATGACTACAATAGAATACAATACATAGGTAGGGAGTAATTAAAAGGTGTCACACGCATGCACACACACACACAATCACAAAGTACATGTAACAGACATGAAGAGTATGTAGACATGAAGAACACTTGCACACAGACATGAAAAACACTTGCACATAGTCATGAAGCATATTTGCACATAGACACGAGGAATACATAAATGAAGACACAAAGAACATTAACATGTAAGAGACAAAGGGCACAGCATGCAGGAGAATGAACCAAAGTACCACCATTTTAGATTAAACCTAACAAGGCCTCAATTGTGAAATACTGCAGCCTGACATAAAATTGCCTTACTCATTGTTTCCAGGCCTCTGTGAGCTCAGACAGGAGCCCTGATTAACCAAGCTCAGTCTGTCGAGGGTAGTTCGGCATAACAAGTTTAAACCACACCAGATAACATTTTCCAGGGCACACATCACAATTGTTAATGTTAAATAGTTTCAGTTGGAAGCAGTGAGAAATATACATACCCCTGAATGCCAGGTGTGAGTAGCTACTGTGCCAATGGATCAAATAAAGAATATACAGTGCCCCAAGTGGACACCACGAGAAAGCACACACACATTTAGACAGAAAAATATCCAATAAATAGATGAAATTAGGTCCCAGACAGTGGTCCTCTATCATATGACTAAAACAATGGTCATTTATGCCAGAGCCAATTAGATAGAGCACCAGCCATTTCCCTAGCACACCCAGACACAGGGATACTGTGCCAAGGCCACAACAAGACTGATACTGAAATAATCTGACCTGGTAACGACTAGGGAGTATCTTCTTTAAACTTGATCATAGCAATTCGCCCATCTCTCCTTCCTCACCACGTAACTTGGCACTGTTTGAAAGTGGCCAAACTCGTTGAGCTAAAAACTACCCAATCACCTTATATTCCTCGTATCGACTTATGTAGTACAGCTCCAACAAATAAAGTGTTCAAATGAAATGTATGATTTGTAGAAGGTTTTATCTAGGAAAAGTTATTAGTTATAGAGGAACCAATTGTAACGAGGTTCCCTTATAGATAACCATATATTCTTTGCTCTACCATCCAATCCAGGACTAGAATAGACGTTTTATGATAATAGCTAATTGTTAAATCGTTTATGATGAGTTTTTGCATATAAAAAGTACTTCATGTTGCCATTTCTGAGATTGTATTTTATATGCTCTTGCAGATGCTGTTTGTTTTTGAATAAAGCTGGGTTTTCTTGTGCATCTGGATTTACTCTGATTATTGATTTTCTTCCTTTCTTGGTACATGTTGGGCCTGTACTAACATTGGGGTTGCAGGCTCAGGGACCTTAATTTCTTGGTGCCTTGGGCCTTATCTTGGTGGAGGGTCCTTCTTCCAAGTGATAATGACCCATCACCACGGTCTAAACAGCTACTAGCACATAGTGGTAATAGTAATACATATTTCTGAATTTTTGTGGTCAAGTAAAAATGTTACTTTAATAATGAGTAAAGTAAATAGACAAACTGAGTTAGTAAATTAAATGTGTTTTCTTTTTGTATTATATAAATAAGATTGTCTTCATAAGTTAAGCATTTACATTGCAAACTTGGTAATACTGGAGTGGGTTTAACATGAGCATGCATTAGGTATTGTGTACAAGTACATCTCTTGTCTATGAAAGCATTTACACAAATTGAATTCTAGTGGTGCTAAATAGCCAAATAGGATGTTGCAGCAAAAAATGCTCCTCTCACAGAGGAATTGTCTTATTAAAAAGAAATCTTAGCTGGACATTGCGTTGTTGTTTCCCTTTTGAAAACAGAATTTTCAGAATGCAGTCAATACCAGTAGTTATTGATTGCACAATAAAAATTCTGATTGGCTGATCAAGTCAATAACGATTCCCACATGTTAATAAGCATTACTTAAAATAGGTATAATTTGTACCGGTATATGATTTACACATGGCACATTTTTAGTGGTTTCCCTAAATGATATGACATAAATATATATATCCATTTGTTAGGAGAAGTTAGAACAATCTTGTTTATGTTTGGTGACCTGGCATACGCATTTCTGGAATAATTGATCTTGCAAATCCTATGCCTGTTTAGAGAACCTGTCTCAAAAATTGCTCCATTTCAACTCATCAATTTAAAACTACCAACTGTTTAAGCTCATCAGCTGCTATTGGTGACAGCACTTTCCCCGGCCTCAGCAGTATATTCAGCTCTTATCCAGCACCTTCGCCACAGATCCCTCCAACTATCAACCTGCCTGCAGGTCTTCTTCATCACCCCCAGAACCATTGCTGCACCTCTAGAGATGAGGCAGTGCACCTGTTAAATCCTACCGTTTTGAGTATCAAAAACATTACTGGCAGACAACTTAGTAGATAAGGTTCCTCCATATTTGGATCTCTCCACAGTGGCCTCCAGGTAATTTGGGACCCCATACTTGTCATTGCTGATCTGGGTTCTGTAGTGTTTCAAAGGGTCTGCCATTCCAAATTAGTAGTCAAAAACACATCTGACTTTGGGCATTAACTGTGATCCTTAAAAAAGGAGTTGTAATCATGGACTCTTTCTAATGAAAGTATACTTGTATTTTGTGCATCATTTCCTGATCTGCACAGAAAATACATTCGTATTTTCTTCACATGATTGTGTGGACACGCCCTTGTGTACCGTTTTCAGTGTCTACACTGTGTCTCGAGACCATGCTGTTCTCCTCCTAGCTGCTCCCCTCCTAGCAGCTCACATTGACTTCTCATCCTTTGCAACCTCTAGGTGAGCCGATAGCTTTAAGAAGGCACTTTAGCATAGCTATTAATCCATGGCTCTCACAACCTGAACACTGGATTGAGGGAAACTATCCTAGTACACTGTTTTGATAGTTTATATATGCTTTGGTATTTTGTCATGCATACAGCATTTTTGTTAGGCCTCAACATCCAATGCAAATTCTATAGAATAATGATTCCATTATCACAGCAATAATCACTGCATTACGGGCTGGAACAGGTGGTAACGGCCAGGCCTGAGTTAATAGGCTTGAGGGTGCAAGGGCTTTTAATGAGGGTGCCCAGTGCCGTTATCACCCGTTGCAACATATGGAACAGTTGATTATTGCTATTAGCACACCTGGTTGCCAATCTGGTAACATTGGGTGCTAAGGGAAATGTATTTTCTTTGAATGAAAGGGACGCCTCGCAGCGTTCCATTCATTGAAAGAAAATACTCACTACACATGGCCGCCATGAATCAGGAAGGCAGGGCTCTATATCGAGCCCCTCTTCCATTTCCATGGCAGCCACAACGGAGCGGAAGCAACAGCAGCGGCTGTGGGTGTCATTGCCACAGTAATTAGTTAAGTGGGGTGAGGGGATTACAAATAAGAAGGGATGGAAGGGAGAATGGGGGTAAGATGGCAGGGTAGGGGAAGCAGCCATCCGGGTGCTTCAAACGCGGCTCGGATCAGTAGATTCAGCCCATGATCCGAGCAACCTGATTGGTTGCTCTCCCCTTCCAGGGTGTATATACAGTAAAGCCACAAAAACCGGAATTATGATGTGGGGAATTGATCAGGTGAATACAAATTCACAAATACGAATATTTTATTAGAAAGTGGAATATGATTAAAGTAAACACTAAGCAGAGATAGGAGGAGCAAGACCCTAGTTATATTTGCAAACAATACTTAAGAAAAAACTGAAATGTAAGTCTGCAGAGATAAATAATATAGGGAAACAGGAACAGAAAAGTAAGCATAGAAAGAAGTGAAATGGGTGCACTGAAAACTGATGGAAAGAGATGAACCCTAATCGACTCCTAAGCAGCCAGTCTGGTTTACTCTCTGAAGAGATGGATCTCTGACAACATGTCCTGCCCCTACCACTACCTACTAGAAAAAGTAAAGCGAAAAAGCAATGTAAGACACAGAAAATGCAGTAAGAATCCACGGGCAACTGGCATCCTGCAGTGGCTTGTGTCCTGTTGCAATATGTGATCGCTGATACAGAGGGCAGGTTCACACTTCAGGGCTGTCCACTTGCCCACAGCAGCACCTGAGGAACACTGGCAGAGCAAGCCGCAGATCACCACCCCTCTACCAGTTTGAGTTTAGCATCTGCAACGACTGTGGGTGCTTCAGGATCTCCAAGGCCAGTAGCACGCTTTCGAGCTGTCCAGTCTGTGACTGTTAGTGACCGTGTGTGACTGCTGCAAGAAGTGAACGGCATCCCATGTGAGAGATGTGAGTAGTATCCCATCGCCTCGATGTTGCTCGGTATAATCTGCGAGCCCTCTATAATGCCTGCTTACATGAGTAAATTGTCAAGAATGCACAGGCATGGGGGAACTCGACGTTCACTCTATGCATTGGAAACGCTTGCATGTAAATGAGACAACTCCTGAGAAGTAACAGCCAGGAATGCAAGGCAGATTCTTGGAGGGGATTCTCTTGATAGAGCCCCGCTTTTGCATGTAAAAAAAAAAGTTCAAATATGGCACCTGTAAACTGCTGTTAACATCAACTCCATATGTTTCCCCTTGTTAATTACGTCATTTCCCAGTCGTTTAAGAAATGCTTGTAGTGATAGTACTGCACATGCTACCCCCCTCATCAAGTGTTTGTACCTTTAGAGCTTGAAAGTGGGACATCTCCCCTCCAGTCTTTCCACCTACCTCAGCATGGTGGTGTAGGAAGCTGGAGGGAGAATGTCAGTTTGCTACAATACTTTTATCCGGATCTCAGAATCAGGACCCCAGTTTTACAGAAGGGTTCACACAATGCATCATTACTTGACGTTTCTGTAATTTGGGCGCAGAACCTCTCTCTTGCCTTCATTTCAAATATGCTTTTGCAATGCAATCACTAAAATGCAACTTGACAAATGATTATTTATTTTCCCTAGTTAGTTTGTACGTGCATTGTCACTGACTTGAGCAATTACATGTCTTTCCCCCGCTGCGTTAGGAATCTGAAAATACATCACAAATCCCATTATGTATTTATAAATCGAGAAGTAGCGCATACATAGAAAAACACTTGAGCATTGAACAAAAAAACCACACTGTGTTTATTTAGAATGGAAGCATTCCACTTGCCCTAACCTAAAGAGATAGTGTTGGACATGTCTGCCTTCGTACACAAAATTCAATTTTGTGATGTGCAAATATGCCTCCGAGTTTCCAGTGCTACTGATCCAATATGTCCTGCTTTCATAAAAAAATAAAAAAGGCGGAACACAGCCTTAAAAAATACATTACCGTTGAATACAACAGAAGCCAACGTTTCAGGGCAGTGTTTGGTAAAATGTGTGATGTTTGACGGGCACCGGGAGAAGTTCCTTTTCTAATGTAGCCACTGCCAAGTGCTGGCTGTTTGTATGCGCGCGATAGCAGTGCACTCACTTCCAGTAGAACTGAATCGTGTGTACTGAATTACAGCGATGTGTGCTGTGCTCATTGATAAGAAGACATATTCACGCCAGGTACTCTGCGAAGGAAGCGAGGCGCTGCTTTCTCCTATGAAAGATTCCAATCTCGCACTCAATCATTCATAAGAGCAGCTTTCTCTGTGGGAAATCAAAGCCGTCATAAACCAAATAAATGGCCTCTTCCTGACTGCCAAACAAGGTCATTCCAGAGCTTGACTGTAATTGGATTTGCATCGCTCAAATATTCATATGGCACATCCAGGTCTGTTTACATATTCAACACTTAGATTACAAAATTCATCATCATATTTAATTCTAACCACAGTGCTGCCTCGTTCCATTACCATAGAAAAGGAATATTGACCCTTTTGGATAGAAAGACTTGCAGTTCAACACGTGCATGAACAGTCAAATGATGAATGTTATGTGAACCCTTTGAAGCAGGGTTCCCAAAACATCTCATGGTGAGAGCTCCTGTGCTTGATGGGAGGTGTTACCCTTCCCCACTGGGAAATGAAACGAAGGCAGCATCCTCTCTATTGTCTCAATAGGAGTAGTGGAGACAGCCAGGCTACCAACAAATATACAATCCCTTCACATAACTGACCTGGGCTCACAGGAATGACTCTGGAATGATACCAAGTTAGTGTGGTTTTAATAATTGTGTGCTCTTATCAGTCACTGTGCTATGACCCGGTATAACTTATTTCAGAAATTACCCTGCCCTCACTCTAACAAGGCACAATCATTACATTTTAGATCAGAAGTGCAGAATTTAAAATACAACATTTGGCTACAGTGACCTTGGGTCACAGCAGCTGTCAGGGATGCACATGACTGTTGAACCTACCATGTGCAACTGTAGAACACGTACTGCAGTTGTCAGGAGACTGGTGCAACACTGGCAAATGTATGCACTTTGCTTTTGGCATGGAGCTTTTCCTGCTCTCCTGTGGTACAGACTAGGTTCAGAGGTCACAGGTGCCTCTTTGACAGCTGCTATGACAGCAAAGTGACTGCAGTGTAGAGGCTGCATTTACCTTTGTACCTTTGTTTGAAAACCACATAATTCTGACAAACTAGAAACCTGGTGGCAGGATAATCTTGAAAAATAAACCATAGTTGGTTTTGATATGTGGGCTGGTGGTTAACATAATTATTAAAAGCCACATCTGATTTGTAACATATCAGTGCCAACGCTGTGAGCTC
Organism: Ambystoma mexicanum; assembly: GCF_040938575.1. Lineage (NCBI taxonomy): Eukaryota > Metazoa > Chordata > Amphibia > Caudata > Ambystomatidae > Ambystoma > Ambystoma mexicanum. Next base: position 502,003,815 of record NC_090927.1, on the reverse strand, counting down.
AGAGAAGATAATGAGAAGCAATGGAGATTCCAGGCACTTCCTTGTCTGCATTCCAGTAAACGGGACAAAAGACAGAATGCCTGCATCTGTTTATATTCTGCTACACCCGGCGACTCATCACGGGAGATTTCCTGGGTGCCTGGTTTCAAAGAGCCTGTTCCATAACAAAGGCCTGACTCTCAATAGTGGGTTGCACACTGAAGGCAGGCCCACAAATGCTCATGCCAGAAGAAATACAACCCGCTATGGAAAAAAGATCAAGAGATTCCTGCAAGGATAACAATTTTTAATCACACAAACAATAGGTATGCCATTAAAGAACTCTGCTACTCAAGAATGTTATGCCGAAAAATGGTACAAGCAGAATGTTATAAGGAAACACATTGTCATCAGTGATGTAAACATATACATTAAAACCCCAGTGGCTGGTTGCTGAGACCTTAGACATGATAAGACTGCTCTATAGGAGATGCCAGGCCATTGGCCCCAGCCCTGTCCATCCGTCTCCCAGCCCGTGAAGTCTTATGGGCTCATCAGCTCCAGGGAACCAAGGTCGAGATCGCAATTACTCACTATGTAAGACAATCCTACTCTATCAATAAGGCATGCATCTTGGAGGCTGGGGACTGGGACAGGGGGAGGCTTAAGATCAAGCTGACCCACACATTCTTTACTCATTCTGTATCGCGCTATCCGCACCCAAGCTTCCACCCATGCTTTGGACTATAATTTATTCCACCCTGTACCTCACATTGCAAATCTTGTCATTATGAAATAAGGTGGAATGGTCATGTTCTTTTTGATCTTTTATGGCCAGTGGGTGTATGGTTGGTGGTCTGGGGTCACTTACCATCATGGAATTCATGGGTCTTGACCTGGGACAGTTGTGGGTGCCATAACTCATGATTGGCTGGGTGGGTGGTAGAAATGAATGTGCAGTGTGAGGCCTCTAGTACTGTCTCACGGCCTTGCAGGGCACATTCCTTCTCGGGATAAAAACATATTGGCAACAGTTGTGGAACAAAGGAGAGTTTCTATGGAGGCCAACAGCTTGCGTATCTCTATCATCAGAGTTTGGGCTTGTTCAGGTTTCTTCATTAGGTTCATGGTCTGTGTCTACGGCGCAGCCATGCAGGCCCAAATGTTTCTACCATAACTACAGAATGGTGCCTGTTTATATGCGTGCCCTAAGACTAAGCATCTACATTTCGCATAGTATTGTGTTTGTGCAGGGTTCCTTAATACACTCCCCTACCCCCTGGCATATCACACTTGTATTTATGGGATTCACCTTACTCTAAAGCACCTAGGGGGGCTGGGCTAGGTTCATCTCCTTCCCAACATTCCCCCCTTTCGTTACTTCTGCAGTAACAAATTCCTCTGCATACATGCGTTCATTTTCCCTTCTCATGGTGGCCTCATATGGTGGGGTTCCCTTCATTGGCATTCAAGCTCTACATACTGACCGTAAACTTTCTCCTGCTTGTGCATATTCTTCTGTTGTGCATGTCATATAAATACATCCCCCATCTCCAGCTAGATGGGGGGCAGATATTGTTGCATTGTTTGCTGTGGTTGCTGCTGTGAGGGATAGAGGTAATTCTGGGAGTTGGCCCCTGAGCATCCCCTTGAGGCAGTGTACCATCATTTTGTTGACTGTAACCGTACCCCATCCCCTGTCTGCTTCTACATTCTCTTGAAAAATGCCCCCATTTTCCACAATTCCAATATTGTGACGGTCCCATTCCTCCTCCCCTGGGTCCCATTCCTCCAAATCACCCTCCCCTTGATCCTCGGAACCCACCTCTTCCTCACTGTTGTCCTACTTGTTACTGTGGCTGGGGTACTGTGTGTTTCCACCTCACTGTCCTTGTCCTCCTTCGGACCACACTGTGGCTATTCAGGCATTTGCGAAATTAGGGGTGTATCCCGCCACTTCTGTCTGTGCTGCCATCTAAACTGAGGCCTCCACAACGACCTTAGATAATTTATTTTGTATTAGTTTCGCTTCCTCTGCTTGTCACCTCTGAGTCGTTTCCTTATCACGCTCCTTTATTCATCTGCATTGGTGTATTATTATACTATGTATTTCGGGCCATCACTTAGCCTCAACCCCTATAATTTTGTCTAGTGCCTTCTGCACTTCTTTGGGCAGGTCCTGTTTGACAATAAAGTAGAAAATGGGTATTGATTGATTCCATGCATTACCCATTTCTGCTCTCCACATCTCCTGAACTTTAAGAATGAATTGAGCTGCGTCTTCATCATCACTCATAGTAAATTACATGATCGATTGTAAGTCGGGTGTGTCAGGGAATGCTCGCTTCAACATATCCCATATTTTTGCTCGAATCTTATTAAAGGATGCTCCATCATGTGCATCGTTTCCCAGAGTTACTCTCGGGTAAACTGCTTTTACCCACACATCGGCAGCCTTATATCTGATAGTAGCTACCAGTAGGCTTTTCATGCCTCCTACTGCTAGGGGCACTTCCGCTGTCTGTTTTTCAAATGCATAGATCCATTTCCCTGCACCCACCGTAAGAGCCAGGAGAGCTTTTATTAGATTGTTTTTGTCCATCTGTGGCCATGGCACATAATGAGGTCTGCCTGTCCCCTTATGTATCAGAGGCATTTGTAGTTGTGCTTTTTTCCCCTCTGTCTTCTTTCCACTTCCCATCTTCCTTGCTACCGCCATCCAGCCACACTTACTCCTTAGCCTCCCAACCCATAAACGTTCCACCCTAGGAGATTGTTTGGGTGCCTGTTCTGCCTGCTTATCCTCGTCATCCTCAAACTCATTGAATGTACTCCACCTGTCTGCATTGTCATCTACTAGGCTGTCCACCCATTCACTTCCTTCACTCTCCTTTTCCACATGCACGTTTTTTATGGGTGTATTATCTACCCTGAATAGGCAATTTCCTGCTTTCCAACCATCTGGTGCCTGCTCTACCTGTCTGCCAGCTTCCACTTCGGTTTGCACTGTTTGCAGTCTATTCAATTCTTCTCTTGCTGAGGGCAAGGCCACCTCTAGAACTCTCTTTTTGACATCGGCATGTCCTGGGGCTTCCGAAGGGGACACATATGGGGGCTGTGGGGCTGTCACTGCTGTGGACACATATGTTGGGTTAGTATAGCCGACAGCGGCGCAGGCTGTCAATGTGTATATCCTGTCACTGCCTGCCCTTTCATCCTGGGCATTCGCCCTTGCTACCGTCCAGTCCATCCTCTCCCTTACACTCTTCAGTGTCTTTGAACATCTTCCAAAGTTCTAATATTTACTTTCTTCTTTGTAATTGTTTTCCCTTATACTTGGCTGTTAGGATTATGGACATATGCTCTAGCATACACTTATATGGGAGCCCTGCTCTGGCCATGAGCAGGGCCTCCCCCCTCCTCTTGTTTCTGTCACCTACTGCTTATGGTACTTCTCAGTGAAGCAGTAGAGCCTTACACATATATTCTATTGGGGTTTCTCTTCCTATGGTGGTGGTGGTCGCTCCCTTGCTGTCCTTATGCTTGTATTAAAGCGTTGCACACACTGTTAAAATGTGTCCAAAAAACAATCTGGTAGCATAAATGGGTCTTCCTGCTAGATGGTTGGTCCAGGCAGTTTAGCAAGCCCCTGATGGTTCACTGGCCAAGCCCAGCATCGCTGGGGGATGGAGGTGAATGCCTTAACGATGGGGATGGGGGAGGGGAGGCAGTGAAGGGTGGGGGAGGGAAGGGGAGTGGTGAGTGAGTGGGTACCACAGGGAGAGCTTGAGGAAGGGAAAAGGGGGGAAAAGGTAAGGGGAACATTATGCCATGGGTGGAACAAGGGGAACGCACAGGAATCTTAAAGGGCAGGGGTGGCGACGACCATGGTTGAAGGTCAGATTGGCATGCTCAACGTTAAGGGCCTAAACTCACAGAACAAACGCTCTCTCAGAAGTTATATGTTCCGCAAACAAAAACTGTTGGTCCTCTTTCTGCAAGAAACACACTACAGGGGGGGGGCGAGTCGACGATAAAAGGGAAGGAGATAGGTAGGAAGTTTTGGTGCTCACACAAATCCTCCAAGAAGGAGGGAGTGGGTATTCTCCTGGGAAAGTCAATGCATCTTACCGAAGTTGGAGTTTGGAGGTAGATTTCTCGGGGTCAAGGGGCTATCTCAGGGCACGCGAGTCACATTTGCCATTCTGTATGCGTCCAATGTGGGTCAGATCAATTTTATTCACAAGGTGTTCAAGATCATGGATGAATGGGCAGAAGGAGCTATGGTTCTGGGCGGAGATTTCAACCTCATCACAGACCCTCGACTAGACTGGTGGTCTGCAAAAGGGGCAGGGTCAAGGGAACCTACGAAGGACAACCTCACTATGAAGGATCTCCTACAAGAATACTTCTGGGTGGATGCATGGTGAAAGCTTTGGCAAACCCCCGGGATACACATTCTTTTCTCCCCCACATCAAACCTACACTAGAATTGATTTAATACTGGTATCAGAGGATGGAGGAGGGGACATTGGGACCCCGACAGTGGAGACAGTCACTTGGTCGGACCATGAGCTCCTTATAGTGGACTGGCGATTGCAGGGTACCCTGAAGTTGTACAGGTGGTGCTGTAACGACAACCTCCTGAGGGACCACGTGTTTAAAGAGTTCTTGTGGAAAGAAATAGAGGCCTACTTTGAAATAAATGACACAGGAGAAACACCAATGTCACAGTACGGGAGGCGGCAAAGGCCACCTTCCGGGGTTTCCTTTACGCGGAGGGCTTGAGGAGGAAGCGAGAGAGGGCATTAACAGAGGGGGACGTGGACCGCGAGGTCCTCTTGGGCGAAATGAGGGAAAAAAGACAAGCCTTACACACAGTCCTAATTGGAGAAGTGGTCAAAAAAATGCGGTACACGAAGCAGAGATATTATGAGAAGGGAGACAAGGTTGGGACCTTATTGGCGCATAGGCTAATGGGGGAATATAGCAGAGAGACGGGTTGAGGGTGTCCGGGATAAGGCGGGCAACATACAAACAAAGACTGAACACATAACAGAGTCTTTTGCAGGGCTTTACAGGGAACTGTATGCTAAACAGGAGGGTGAATCTGAGGACCATCCCCTTCCCACACTTATGGAATCAGAAAGGGAGGACTTGGAAAGGGAAATATCAAAAGAAGAGGTAGAGGGAGCCATTAAACGGTTAAAGGTGGGTAAGACCCCAGGTGGGATGGTTACACGGCTGCCTTTTTTAAACACTATCAATTGGTCTTGATACAACCACTAACCAAGCTATTTAATCAAATTAGGACCCTGGAGACTATCCCACCGACATTCCTACCGGCCATGATCACAGTGATACCCAAACCTGGGAAGGACCTGGCGGAATGTGGTTCGTACAGGTCCATCTCACTTTTGAACGTTGATGTAAAGATCTTTAGCAGGGTTTTGGCGACCAGCTTGGAAAGGTGTCACCCCCGATTGGTCCACCCGGACCAGGTAGGTTTTGTGTTAAACAGACAGGGGGCTGACAGCATGCGCAAAACCATACACAGCAGGGCCCTACAGACTTTGAGCTCAAGGGAAGTCAGAGCGGAGTGCGCTCTTCTCCTCTCCCTGGATGCGGAGAAAGCTTTCAACAGGGTGGGCTTGTCCTTCATGAATGGGGTGTTATCGTCCCTGGGGATGGGGCCAAAGTAGTTCTGGTGGATCTCGGCCCTCTACTCTGACCCCTCAGCGAGGGTGGTGGTTAACAGTGGTGAATCGGTAATGTTTCCACTGGAGAGGGGCACGAGACAGGGATGTCCTCTCTCTCCCCTTATATACGCATTAGTGATGGAATCCTGGGCGATAGTGATTAGGGGGAATGAGAAGACCAAAGGTATAAGGATAGGGGAAATGAACTGTAAGATCAGTCTGTTTGCCGATGATGCACCTCGCCAAACCATCCCAATCTGTGCCTGAGGTAGTGAATAGCTTGGAATGATATGGGGCCCTCTCGGGCTATAACGTAAATCTAGGAAAGTCGGTTGCATTTATTGCAGGGCACCTCATAGAGGCAGAGAGGCAATATGTTGAGGGTCTCCCGTTCTGTAAACAGGCAGAGGGACTCACCTGGGGGTTCAAATACCACTAAACCTAGCTTATCTTTTTGCAGCTCACTACTCACCTCTGTGGTCGGCAATCAAACGAGACATGGAACGATGGGCGAAATCCAGCCTGTCGTGGATGGCACGCCTCAACTCAATTAAAATGGTGATCCTCCCTAAATTCTTGTACCTATTCCAGATGTTGCCGACTCAAATACCTAAGCCATTCCTTCTTGAGGTCAGGCAGGCCCTCGTGCGCTACCTCTGGGCTGGAAAGTGCCATAGAATTGCCTATGACATACTGACGAGGCTCAAAAATAAGTGTGGAGTGATTTTCCCAGACTTAGACACATATTACAGGGCATCTCAATTACGAATCCTGGTTGACCACTTTGCGACGGGCCCAAGGAAAACGGTGAGTAGCAAAGGACAATGAGCTTTTTGCCCCAGTTACACTTGATGAATGGTTGTGGGTTCCCAAAGCACACATCCCGAGGAGAGTGCTGAATCATCCAGTCATGGGGGTACTATGGTCCATATGGAAAGATGGGGGTTACTTTAGATGGCTCACGACATGGCCCTCACCTCTAAGCTGTATCTGGGCTCCTCCACCCACGGATGGAATTGACGAATCACTAGCCTTCCAACAATGGTACGAAGCGGGTCTTAGTAGGGCAGGACAGCTTTGGGTAGGCGGAATATTTATATCCCTAGGGGAACTGAAAGAGGCCTTGGTCCTGGACAACCTCTCTCCTAAACTAAAAGGGGTCCTTACTGAAAATAGATGGGGAGACACTCTTTGGAGGGACCTAACAGACTTTGAGAAGTTCCTGATCACGTACAAGGGAACTAAGGGTGTGCTATCCAGGCTCTACGGTCTTTTGTTACTAGCTACCCCGCGAGATCCCCCTCCCGCCCAGGTGCAATGGGGAAAAGACCTAGGCGTGCCCATCACGGACAGGAGATGGACCATAATGTGCAGACAAGCCAATCACTCAACTGCCTCGCCCCAATACCGCCACCAGGCCTTAGGTTACATTACTCCCCACAGAGGATAGCCAGGATGAGGAAGTGATATGACCCATATTGCCGGAAATGCCACACTGAAAGGGGGGATTATGTACACATGTGGTGGAAATGTCAGGTGGTGCAAACCAATTGGAGCGAGGTCCTGTCCTGGATAAAGGGGGTGGATGGCATTGAGAGGACCCTATCCCTATGGTTACTGTTGTTTGGAATTGAGGTGGAGGGAGGCCCGACAGTAACACATGACCACATGCTACAGGTCATGCTGGTCGCTGCTAGGTGTTGTTGGGCCCAAAATTGGAAGGCCGCTCGATGTCCGGGGGAAAAGGAATGGGTCACTAAACTCTGACCAATATACGACATGGAGTTCCTGACCCCTTTAATTGATGAATCTAAGACCAATATTGAGGGGTCATGGCTTCCCTTCTTTGAAAAATATGGGAGAGCTGTTTGAGGATTTTGGAACACTCACGACAGATAACCGAACTCGACTTTTCACCACGCAGAGCCCACTCTAAGGCTTGGAAAGGCTCAACGGGATGGATGACTCATTGCCAGAGAGCAGGGCCCTACATTTTGAGCACTTATGCGAGGGCTACCCTTTGTTTGGAATGTACTGAACCGCGCTGTGTCTGACCCTTGTTCTAACTATCGCTCCTGGATCCATGGTGGGGAAGAGAGAGGGGAAGAGGAGGCCGAGGGGGGAAAGGTTGTGGTCTCAGTTAAGTATACTCTTATGGTTGGAATGTTGCTCTGTTATTGTCATAACCTGAATCTTCAATAAAACTGAATTTTCAACAAAAAAACAATCAATTTGCCCCCTTCCCTTCTGTCAAAAATGTTAAAAATGCTCTTTTATTCCCCCTTTCCTCTTCCCTCCTTCCATGTTGCCACTGATGCCACTGACAGAATCCACACATTCAAAAGATACTACAACTCACACAGTGCGCCTCCGGGGCCTCCACCCTATACAATAAAAACAGAAATAAAACAAGCTAAACTAACAAGTTAAAATAACAACAACTACTATTCCCGAGCCCTCTAATTATACAAAGAGCAGACAGGAATGTTTCAAAGACAGCTGCTGTACTACCAATGAGAAATACGCGTCTGTTGGGACTGGTCACTGTAGGTGGGTGTGCCTCCATGGCAGAGGCTGCCTGGACGCCTCCACAGGTACGGGGGCACTGGGATCACATCGAGGTCACCAAATTAAGGCACACCCACAAACGTTCAGGCCATAAAAAGTACATCCCACTAGGAAAAAAAGGCCAAGTGATTTTTGCAAGGATAACAAGTTTTAATCACACAAGAAATAGGTATGCCAGCAAAGAACTCTGCTGCTTTTATCATTATGGCATGCACCTGGGAGGCTCGTGGACTGGCACAGGGGGAGGCTTAAGATCAAGCTGACCCACGCATTCTTTACTCATTCTGTATCACACTATCTGCACCCAAGGATTCCATCCTAGCTTTGGACTATAATTTATTCCACCCTGTACCTCGCATTACAAATCTTGTCGTCATTAAATAAGGTGGAATGGTTGTGTCGGGAGCCTGTGAGGTGTCTGGTACTATCTTGGCCTTGCAGGGCACATTCCTTCTCGGGATTACACGTATTGGCAACAGTTGTGAAACAAAGGAGAGTTTCTGTGGAGGCCAACACCATGGGTCACTCTATCATCAGCAATTGGGCCTTTTCAGGTTTCTTCATTAGGTTTGTATACAGCTCAGCTCTGCAGGCCCGAATGTTTATACCATAACTACAGAATGTCGCCTGTTTATATGTGTGCACTAAGTCTAAGCATCTACATTTCGCATAGTATTGTTTTCGTACAGGGTCCCGTAATATGTCCTCATAGCACATCACATGTTTATTTATGGGATTCACCTTACTCTAAAGCGCCTACAGGGGTGGGATAGGTTCACCTTTTTCCCAATAACCCCAAAGGGACTTTGAAATGGAGGGCAAGAGAAGGGGGTGGGATTAGGCAGACAGGTAGAGCAAAGCAAAAGGGAGAAGGATTCCTCCATCTCAACTTTCTTGATCTATTTCTACAGGCCACGCACAAAAAGCAGCATCTGCATATTTCAGCCCAAAAGGTCTCATTCTGCCTTCTCCTGGTCCCTGTTCACCCACTCCTTCCCTTGACCCTCTAAACTGCTATGGGCTACGGCCACCCGCTGCCTCCTTCCTGCTCTGTGTGCTCTCTGCATTCTATGGCCTGGAAGCCTGACGCCCACTTCACTAGACATTTGTGCATGACCTTTTGTGCCTGGGCTTCCAGGACCATTGCATCTAGACCGCAAACATATTTTGTGTCAGCTTATCCTGTCTGTCTCCTACACTTCATGCACAACAAAGCATTTCAGGTAAGATGCAACAAGGCACAAGATACTTGTTATCTTCAAGAGCATTAGACCCCTTAAAAAAGTCTTTCTTTTACCCAGACCCCTGCAGCGTGTGGCCTCTATGAGGAAGGGGTTTGCCCCTCTCTCTTTGATTCATTCCTGGACTTCAAGAAGAATTAATTTAGATCTCTTTTGTGAGAGTTGACCTTTCCAAAGCCCTCAGCCAGTGTGGTGAAGAACCAGTGCTCCAGGGAAGAGGCAAGCTATTCTCTCTACCCATCCCCGGAGCACACTGGGGTTGAATTGCTGCTGGATCAAGACCTGCCTTTCTGCAAGCTAATTCGATGGCCAGAACATCACTGGAGGTAATGTATGGCTGTAGGTGTTAACCAGCCTCCTCCAGGTTGGCAGGAGGAGGACAAGGATCAAGAGTGTCCCTTAGCCCATGGTTTGGGACTCACTGCAACTAAAGAAGCATAGCAGCTGGTTTCCTGCATTCTACCACACTGATTGAAGGAATGTTTTCCTATGGGTGCAATTATAAAACACTTCCATGAATCAGGCCCTGAATCTCTGTCAAACCATTGTTGACCATTTGAACCAAGAGAACCTATGGTGCTGCCATTGGCACTTCTTTGTATCTCTTTGCACTGATGTTGCTGCTTCTGGAGTCAGAAGAGCATGCCAATTTGCCAAGCTCAAGCAAGAAGCTCGCTCTGCAGAAGCCTTCAAACTGCCACATCTAGAAATGTGCCTCAAACCAGAATCTTTGTCATCGACCTGCATCCTTCAAATGAAATGCTGCATCGAACCACAGCAAGCTTCCTCTTCAACCGACTCAACACCTACATCCTTTTTGTTTCACCGTTACTCACTGCATCTGAAACTAGTTCAACCCGCTTGCACAACATTAAGAAGCCTGGTTTCGATACCATCAAACCACCAGGAACTGATTAAGGTATTGTCGGAAGGCCATAGCCTTTTTAAGGTCTTAGATACTGGCTAAGCTCCTTTTTGCACCTTTATTCCCCAAAGACATATCCTTTTCACCAGCACTGAAGTGAAGTATTGCCATTTCCTCCCGGCTAAGTAGCCAGAGTGCTTGCGTCATCACAGTCTGAATTTCTCCATCTTCCTTTAAGGAGGTATGCTTTTGTTAGTGTTTTCTAATACAATTTGTATTGCATGTCGGTGTGTTTAAGGTATATGTATTTTAATAGAACCTTGGTTGGAGGTATATCTCTTATCTGTGCCGGTTTCATCCTTATGACTTGGATCACAGTTGTTTGGTAGAAATGTGTTGGCTGTAAATGTGTTTTCGTCATTATACATCTTTGATCTCCTTATCGGGCTGTAGTCATTTAGTCACACTCACATTCCCTTTTTAACTAACAAAAATCAAAGAAGCCAGGGCTTTCACACTCTCACTAGATGGCATCCCATCACAGGAGGGTACCGCATCCTTAAATGTGTTTAAAATGTATGTTTAAGTTTAGGGATTTTGAATACTACAGAAGACCCTTGGTTGTTAAACTTTTTTTTTTTTTAATTAATCCTCTTCAGCCATATGACACTACTAGGGTAGTAGTGACATTTTGACAGTTTTAATATATGAGGAAAATATATTTTTAGATGTGTTTTAAAGATGTTCAAATGTGACTGTGAGTGGCGTGTGCTCGACTGAGCATTGCAAACAAGAGGGCCTTGAATCACTGAAGTTCTTCCACTACCAGCTTACAGGGACTGGACCGTTAAACTATACACATGGGCAGATGCAAACATTCAATTAGGATGATATGATATAATCAGTGTATGAAGACAGGTATCTTTACTTGGAAGGTGCATTGATGTGTTAATATGCCCCCTATGACCTGGATACTTGCCTGGACAGGAAACTAGTGCAATTTCTGAAAATTAGGAGTATAATGGGAGAAAGGAAAGCATTTACTACTATGCAGGCAACTTCATATTTGAGATGGTCCAACTGAAACCATTTTTTAACCCATGTATAGGGTATTACAGTAGTCGATCTTTGAGCCAACAGTGGCTCTGGCAATATGAAACAGGTGCTGCTCCATTAGAAATTGAATTATTGAAAAAATTACATTGTTGGGCTGCGGATACATTGACACGCAAAAGTGCATCAAAAAAGATTACTAATGGTTTGACTTGGTAAAATTGGTAAAGTTAGATTTTCAAATTGACATTTATATGGTAGGTAAAGTTAGGCTAGCCATCTATTACTCAAAGAGAAACCCCGGCACTTACTCTGTTATTAGAACTAGGTTAAAAGAAAAGGAGTATACCAGGGAACGAAACATCAATGTCCAGTAAAAGCCTCTCATTTGCTACTGATTTATTTTCATACCTTACCTTACATAAAAACAGTGCTGTTTTCACAATACCTCTTTTGTTCGTATAATTATGTTTAATATATAACGACATTACATCAGACTGTCCTATCTAGCTCCATTCTGTGGCCAATAGGGACAACAATCCTTCTAAAGCACTCCTTTTCAAGCTCCCAGACCTTATATAATTTGTCTTGATTTACAGGATGCGAAGATGCAAATATTTGTCACATTTCACCATATTTGAAGTCTTGTAACCTTTGAGTCACCACCATCAAACCTGACATGTTTCATCCCTGTATTGGCAGTATGGGTATTTCTGGAAGAAGGTCTTTAGCTTGTAATACGGGAATCGTAACAAAAATTGATAAAACCATATTAGTCCACAATTGTATGTTATTAAAACACTGGGCATTCAAAGTATATCCCAGGAATCATCCTTCAACTTGAGGTTTTGAAATAGGGAGAGATATGATACTAAATATACTCAAAAGCGATTGTGTTCTTCACTGAACCGACAGAGAACTGTTTGTCGCTGTCAGATGTGGAATGGTGGCAGTACTTACTGCGAGGGGAAAAAACCCTGTTGACTATTGGAGCAGCAAGATTTGCTAAGGCTTGTTTGAGCTAGGGGCCTCCGGAAAGTTGAGTGTCCTGAAGAGCAGACAGCCCTCACGGTAGGGGGGGATTGCTCGGATCTCAGGGACTTATTTTACAGTATACAGAATGGGTTTTTAGTGTTTTTTAAAAATGTTTTTGGATTAAAATGCCGAACCGCAGAATCGCCATCAGGCCTATTTGCTGTATCTCAACTGTTATATGTACTTTATGCACTTACTCTGCCTGTACAGACTATTATCGTCTCAGAATTTCAAGGGCTCTGAGCGACTGTTGTTTTTTCTTCATGTTCCCACCCTCCTTGAGTGCTTTGAAACACAAGCCTGTGTTTAGGAGCTTTATAAATAAAAAATACCATACCATAGCATACCATTAAACAAAGTATGCAAAACAAAAAGAATATAAATATACTCAAGCCTACCTGAGTCTTATTTACTTCGACGTTCTACATTTAAGGTTTACCTCATCATCCATGGATGGATGGCCTCCCATGGACTATGCCTGAATGATGACAAGACAGAGATCAAAATATTCTGCCTTTAGCGTCGACAATAACATCATTACAACTGCTAAGGAAGTAAAAACATTAGGGTTTTACTTGGATTCTGCCTTAACGTTTAAAAAACAGGTAAATACGCTGGCCTCGGCCACAGCCTACACCTGTAAATTAATCAGAGCTGGCATAGCCTTCCTTTCCAATAACAGCTGTATCACCCTTGCTAGAGCTCTCATACTATCAAGACTTGATTACTGCAATGCCATGTACATTGGGGCGAGCAAGCAAACTACTAATAAAATCCAACTCCTGCAAAATAACGCCCTTAGAGCTGCGCTTGGAATTGCCATGAGAGACCATATTTGGGACACCAGAAGAGCTAATAACTGGCTGTCTACAATTTATAAAATAAAACTTAAAGTCGCCTCCCTTACTCATAAATGCGTAAACAAAGTAGCCCGTCGCTATCTTGTGGACCAAATCATTACTAAACCTGAGACAAGACTAACCAGACATTCCAATACTAATTGCCTCCTGACCCCTAGATTCAAACTTGCCAGAGTGGGAGGAAACAGTTTCCAGGTCAAGGCTACCCAACTATGTAATTCACTCCCTACCCCACTCAGACTAGAACCATCTTACACAAAATTTCACCACAACCTTATAAAAATGCTCAAAGATTCTGACGGCTAAGTGAGATTCTGGCTTCAGCCCACTTCACCTAGAATTTACCTTCCTCTACTTCGGACCTCACTCGGTATGCCCTTTGTAAAAATTTTGTATAAACTCATACTGTATATATATTCTTTGTGCAATCACCCTGTAAAATGTAAAAATGTGTTTACTGTAATTATGCTTTTTGACTTTATATAATAACACTGCAACTGTAATGTCTTTTTATGTACAACCAAGCTGTGAGTAAATTTATACAATGCGCCCGACTACCTTTGGGTTTGGTGCACAATACAAGTAATAAACTAAACTAAACTAAACTAAACTAAACATTCATGCTTTCAACCATCTTTACCATGACTTTGGATCCTGTATGAAACCGGCATTTCTCATTAACGAGTCTATCCTTTCGGAAAAAAGGGACAAAAAGAAGAGAGAAGAAAAGACATGCACATCATAATTTTCTAATATTCATGAATGTTCCTATTTCTCATCCAAAGTTATATATACAAAGGGCACTAGCTTGTTTATTGACTGGACAATACACTATCTCTTCTGGACATTCTCCACTGGATGTGGCTGCTTTAGGAAAAAGTAATTTTCCTTTGTCTTTGGGATCCTCTACACAGATATAAAGGAGAACAAAATAAAGCAAACTAGATGGGTGGTTATCTGCTCCATATGAATTAATGTTCTCCTGTTCTTAGTTCCAGAATAGTACAGAAATCAATCACAGTTTACATACATGCCATTATTTACTTAGTTCCTCAACATTCAACATCCAAATCGTCTGTGGATCTGTTTGAGTGTGTCTGCTGGTGAAACTTGATACAACATGTTACATGGTTTATAACATCCTTGAGAAATTATTCTGCTGCAGGAGTTGTTGTTTTTGGAATCTATTGTTGTATGCTTTGTTATTACCTTACATATACCGACATTTGATATCAGTCTACGTCCTAATGCTTGTTATTATTTTTTCTTAGCTTTATTCCTAAAAGCAAATTGTGTCCTAACCTGTTTTCCTTGGAAGATGAAAACGAAAAACTAGTGTTGACCAAATGATATGCTTTGCTGAACTATTGAGCAAAGACTATTTACTGTTTTTAAAGCAATTCTGCTACACAAAAACCCAATTCAATAGGAGAAGTGTTTGTGAAAATGGGAAATTAGTTAGGCTTAGGAGCAGTTTATCATTAACAGTAGTGTGATTGTTAGTAGGTTTGATGGATATAATCTGCACAGCAGTGATACCCAAGGACTAAAGTAGAAAGAAGGTTGTGACGCGGCTCAAGGTAAAGATTAAATAAGAATGGGGAAAGAGGTGTACACTGCAGAATTACACAGGTTAGCTCAGGTTTTTCTAGTTTTAATCCTGCAAAGAAAATGCTTTACTTACTTTGTAGAAGAAGGATGTAAATGACATATGTGCCTTACATTACACCTTAGCCACATATGTGAATACATCCTGAATAATCTGGTAGTCCAGGATATCAAAGATTCCTCACAAATCCAAACATAAGTAGCTGACTGTTTTTGTGGTTTTCCATCTGCCAAAGAAGGTTGTTCCTGATGTCTAATAATGCTGACTGCATTCCATGGAGTGTTCTAAATTCAAATTGTCTAGTTCTGAGGCAGTTGTATGTCTCAACATGTTTATGTTCTTCTGTTCTAACTACACGCTGTAGAACGTTTATTGACAAAAGACCACTGGTTATGGGACAGAAGTTTAATGCAACATCTAGGTGTAAGGAAGATGTCTTCAATAATGGAGTTATTTAACAGCTTTGAAAGAAATATTAAAGTTATAGCAGTTAGGTATAACCACTCAATAGTATCTATATTAATATGGTGAAAATCTTAAATTGGTCAAAAATCCAGGCAAAATGTTTCCTTTAATATGCGTAGGTCCATTGTTGGAATAGTGAAATCTATGTTATGTAGCGTTTTGAAGAATATCTTTAACACAAGGATCATTGATATTATCAGCCTGCTGATTGAACTATCCTAGGATAAAACAACGTATGGTGATAGCACTGAGATCAATGGGTAATTCAAGTAGATCATTTAAAAAATTGGTTTTACTTAGATGGGGAGGATCTAAAAATAAAAATAAAAAAATTAGACATATTTTGTGACAATGTACTTTTATTTTTATTTCAAAGTGTATTGGTTTAAATAAACCTTTCAAAACTAAAATACATTTGTTTACAATACACATATACACTGATCATCTTCACTATTATAAAATGTCCAAACAGTCATAAAAAAGTCATTCAATAATAAAATGTAGTACATCAATATTATTCTACTATACTGAAATCAGATTTCATCATTCAACGTTTTGTTAATCTCTAGCCAAATGTTTTACATATTATAATTTAAAACATTACTATTTCCAGACTAATGTGCAGCCCATGTTTGGTCAGAGCCCAAGTTTACCAAGCCATAACGTATGCTGGTATCTCCTTTTATGTAGAGTTTTTCAAGTTTTCAGCAACTTGTCAATATATGTCTAGGTGTTTCCATCGTATTCTCAAAAAGGCTACATTTTCGTTCTATGTATGGAATGTTACTCCATGCACCCGGTCTAGAGAGAGTCGGGAGGTGGCCAAGACAGTGCTGCATGATAAATCGTCGAACTTTCCAATTCTATGTTTTAATAATGTAGCTGAAACGTGCATTCACAGGAAAACGCTGGTATGCATACAATGAGTTGGTTGGCATCCCTGAAAGTTTCACCATTCTTTAGTTTCTATCCCAAATGGAGGCTGTCTCCTTTATTTCCCTGCAAGAAATCGCCAAATTATAGAAAACAAGACATCATTCATCCACTTTAGGAATAGCTTCGGAATATAATAATCACACAGAATTGAACAGGATAGAGTCCCGTTTTTATTTGGCTCTTCGAATTTCTAAAATGAATACCCCCTGCATCCTTTTTGTGTGTATACATGGATATTAGCCCTAGCTCACTATGGATAAGCTATACTGGAGTGGATTTGGGGAGACCCAGTGCTATTCTCCAGCGCCTTCATTCGAGAAGTTTAAGCCAAGCTGTTTCTCTATCAGTGACACTCTCCAGCCCATATAAAACACTGGGTGCAATGCTATCCTTGAAGAGCTTAAAAAATCCTTCTATAGAGCGGCCACCCTTACATTTGACAACATTCTTTATGGCATTGAACTTTTTCATGTTTTTTTATGTTATTATTCCAAATATTGTTGTTTTGTTTTCTTTTCTTTGACAGTATCACCAAGACCTTGGTTTTTTAAAGATTAATATTTAAACCATTCTCCACCCAGCATTTATTAAGGGTATTCAAACTGCGTTGCAGGCCCCAGGGGGTTTGGTCAATGATAATGGTGTCATCTGCGTACGATAACCACACCACATGCTGGGGACTAACACGGGGTGGGAAGCTATTCGATTTTTCAATTTCTTTGTCAAGGTCAGACACATTGAGTTTGTATAAAGTTGGGGCTGGTGGGCAACATTGTTTTAAACCATGATTGATTAATGACTCTACTTTTACTAAGCAGACACTCTTGGATGGTTCTTAGTCACACTGTATTGTCTGAATAAAGTTCTTTCAAGAAATGTAATGTGGTAGAATCCAAACCTCATACGGCCATTTTCTTCCAGAGTCTTTCACGATTTACATTGTCAAAGGAAGCTTTGTAATCAAAAACACTTATAAAGAGATCACCCAGAACCTGCTAAAGTGGCGCAAATGCAAAATTATAAGGTCTACAGATTAATCTCTGTCCTGAGGTCCTTTCTAAATCCCATCTGTTGATTTTTAAAGAGGTGGGTTTTCCTTAATCCAGTCCTTTCTCTTTTCCACCATTGCAAGCAGTCTATAATTGCAGGGGGAATCTCTTGGGCCTTTTTTTTATAAATAGGGATCAGTATTTCCAGCTTTTAGGTACTTTCCCTATAGCATATATCTGTAGAAAACATAAAGACCCAAATGAGTTAGCATGGGTGAAAAGGGCATTGTGAATATTGGAAATATGCCCTCCGGCTACAGAGTCTTAAATAAGTAAGAGGTAACCTGGTGGTGTTAGTAAATGTTTGGCTGGGCCAGTGGTGTCATTAAAACAGGTTTCATTAATAAAATCCATGTCAGCATTGGTGTCAGCATTCATTAAGGCCAATTGTGCGCCATGAGCCGCTGCATGATATCAAGGTGGCATGTTGGATGGAAATAGTTGGCATAGGGGAATCAAGACTAGGATTGTATCAACAGGAGATAATGTTGACAAAGCTGAGGGCTTAGTGGTGAAAGGAGAAGTATTTAACAGGGAATGCAACCAGAGTTCGGAGGAATACCATCCGGATTCCTATGCACTATGCCATTTGGCCAGGATGGATCAGTAAGGGAGTCTTTAATGTCAGAGACCAGAGGCTAATTGTTTGACTAACCAGTCAAAGGGCTGATAGCAACAGGTAAACTTAGGTGTTTACATATACCCTGATATCCACAATGCATTCATCTGATGTTTTTTTTTTCTGAAGATTCTGTCAAGAGGGGCAAACTTAGAGGGGGGGTACCAAAATATTGTAAAGGCTTATAAATGTGGTGCCATTTGACAAACCTACACAAAAGTTTGCAAAAAGATTTTAAATCTAGATATAAATGTTTTTGTAAAGTTTGGTGAGATTTTGTCAAGAGGGGGCTAAATTAGAGGGGGGTCGCAACATTTTTAGATGGCTTTTAACTTTGTTGCCGTTTGCCGAATTTCAACAAAGGTTTTCAGAAAGATTATAGACCCAATCTTGAATGTTTGTGTAAAGTCTGAATGGATTTTGTCAGGCTAAGTTACATGTCTATTGTATGTATATACATTTTGACACTTTAAAAAAAAATGAAACATGGGCGGATTTCCAGCAGACTCATGTAAGAAGCATTGGCAAGGACCTTAAATCATGGTTTTGCAAATGTGCTGGTGTTTTATTTTTTGACAAGTGTCATAATGTAGGTACAAAAAATAGTGATATACCTTGGGTGACTAAGGTATAGCCTATGGCCATCGGCAGTGGCCAGATTGTCTGGGTCATGGCATAAGGTCATGACCGGGACAACCTGGCTACTGGCCATGACCATGAGGGATGACAAATGGGGTTAAAGTGGCCATGTCCACCTGAGACCAGCTATGTGGTAATGTTATCTGAAAGTGGGATAGGTATGAAAGGGAAAAAACAATGTGCTCGTGGTAATATGGTCATAAGGTTCTCTCTTCGCCTTCTGCCGGCTGCCATGGAAAGGGAAGAGGGCTCTGTATGGAGCCCCGCCTTCCCTTTCCATGGTGGTGATCTTGGAAAAGGATTTTCCTTCCTAGAGCGGGATGCCGTGGTGTAGGAAGAAACATCCTTTTTTTTAGCACCCCAGTTCTTGCTTTGGGAACCCAGGGTGCTAATGGCCGTCAGCCCCCATTGCAGGGGCTGGAACAGGGATAATGATCTGGAGCTCTCATTATCCGCCCTCGCTTTGCTTGGGCCAACAACTTGGGCTGCCGGGCCGTTATCCTGTTCCAGTCCCTGTAACGGGGGATGAACGCCACATTATTTGCATTAGCATAACACAAAAAGCTAATGGAAATGTTGGAAAATCTTATTAAGTCTATGTACTTTACTGAGAAATGTAAAGTAGATGAAGTCTATACGATATATTTTTGTTCTATTTTTTAACTGTGAAAGGTGATTCCAAAAGTAACCTTTCTTTTGTTGTTTTTTGATGCATTTTTTTTTGTTGCAGGAGTGGTTAGAATGGAAGGTGGGGAGGGAAATGAGGGAAGAGGCACCAAGCACTAATATGAAGGGGCAGGTGGACAGGGGAAGATGTTGCGCTTGTGTTACTTCTATTTATTACAGCTTCAAAAGCACTTCAAATTGCTTCCTTCTACAGAGTGGTGTGCTGCAGTATATACAGAGGACTGTTGTCTTCGAAAAATATGGATAAGCAGCCCCTTTTATTAAAAACATTAAAAAACACAACATTGCACTTGTCAAACTTACCAAACAATCTCTGGGGAGGTAAGGGGTGAGGAGGATGGGATGGGATAGTGCCTAAAAAGCAAAAAAACAGGAGTGTTTCCTTCTCTGATGTCCTCGAACAGTCCGGGACACTGCTGTGAAGTCTGTGAACATCTTAGATATTCGGGGACATCTATGCTTATTTGTGCATTACAGGTTTGGTGAAAAGCAGTTTTTAACTTTGGTGCTATTCAATGAAACTGCATGAAATTTTGGAATCTCATTCTAGGCCTGATTCTGAATGGTTTTGGAATGTGTGGTGCTGTTTTGTTAAGAGGAACACAATTAGAGGGGGGGTCCCAAAACATTATAAAGGCTTATGAATGTGGTGCCATTTGACAAATCTGCACAAAGGTTTGAAAATAGATTTTAGATTTAGATATGAATGTTTTAGCAAAGTTGGGTGGGATTTGTCAAGATGGGGCTAAATAAGAGGGGGGTTTCCACATTTTAAGATGGCTTACAACTTTGTTGCCGATTGACAAATGTGGAGAAAAGTATTCAGAAAGATTATAGACCCAAAAATTATTGTTTGTGCAAAGTCTGAATGGATTTCGTCAGGTGGTGGCTAAGTTATAGGACTATTGTATGTATGCACATTTTGACACTTCAGAAAAGATGAGACTTTGGCGTATTTCCAGCAAACTTGTATAAGGAGCATTGGCAAGGACCTGAAAGCATGGTTTTGCAAATATGTCCGTGTTTTATTTTTTGACAAGTGTTGTAATGTAGGTACAAAAAATAGTGATATACCTTTGGTGACTGAGCTATAGCCTGTGTCCCAGCCAGTGGCCAGATTGTCTGGGTCATAGCATAAGGTCATGACCCGGACAATCTGGCTACTGGCCATGAGCACGAGGGACGACCAATGAGGTTAAAGTGGCCATGTCCACCAGGGACCGACTATGTGGTAACGTTTTTTAAAATTGGGATAGATTTGAAAGGGAGAAAAAATAATGTGCTTGTGGGTGCAGGTTGAAGTGCTGGATGGGATTGCAGCAAATATGCACGAGGAGGATCAGCAGAGAACTGGAAAGCATGGTATTGCAAATAAGTCCTGTTTTTTGTTTTAAGTATAAATAGTACATACACAACACAGTGATATAACTTTGGTGTCTGGACAATGGGCCTGGCCGTCAGCAAGGAGAAATGTGTACAGTAATTTGCTTATTGGGGCATGCGGCATGGCCAAAGCGGTAGGTTTGAATGGGAAAAAATATTCTGCTTGCGGTTACAGCCTGAACTGGTGGAGTAGATTACAACAAACATGCGCGATGAGCATTAGCAAGGACCTGCAGGCATGTTTTTGGAAATATGTCTTGTGTTTTATTTTTTTCAGAACAACTAGTGATATACATTTGGTGTCTGGGTAGTGGGCCTGGCCCCCGGCAAACGCAAATGTGTACTCTGATTTGCTTATTGGGGAATGAGGCATGGCAAACTCTATGCCGGATGGATTTGGAGATTGTCCAAGGCTGCACGCCATGAGCACTGGCCAATGTATACATGATTATGGTATAGTGGACACTGAACTAGGATGCAGGGTAGGTGCAATTTATATGTAGAGAGATGAAAGCAGCCTTCAGGCAACCTTAAGGCAACCGTGGGCGAATCCTTAGTTAAAGTATAACCATTAAGTGTCGATATATATTTTCCTAACAAATGATTGTAAAAAATGAAGATATGGCAACATTTATTAAGTTAATAATACTAACGTGGACTGTTATTTTGCCACAAATTAGGATGCCCTGCTCACAACATAAATTGTTCATAATACCTAAAGTGCAAGTGTAATGATGGGCTCCACCCTATCTATCTATCTATCTATCTATCTATCTATCTATCTATCTATCTATCTATCTATCTATCTATCTATCTATCTATCTATCTATCTATCTATCTTCTTGTATTGTGCCACTAACCCAAAGGCCTCAGGGCGCACACAGGAGAAAGAAAAGACAGACGAAAAATAACATAAAAAGAAAGATGGATTCAGAAGGAAAGAAAGCATAAGAGCACAAAAGAAAGACGGGTATTCATCAAGTAGTCCAACAGCAAAAGACAGATGTAAAATACATACGGTTGGAATACAGGAACAAATACGCAGATCGTATAAGAAAGAAAATATTTAACCTTTACCTATATCAAACAGGAAGGTTTTTAGTTTTTTCTTAAAAATACTCAAATAACTGCTATCCACAAGATATTTGGGCATATAATTCCATAGAGCAGGAGCCCAGGAATCAAAGACTGTACCCCCAAATCTCTTCAGAGTGGGCTGTGGTTGAACTAAAGTAGTGTTGTTACTAGAGCGTAATAAACGACCAACCGTTTTTTTTATATCCTAGCAGTGAGGTATGATGGAGCTTTACAGTACAGGCATTTATACACAAGGGTCCACCCTTTGTGATGTAGCCGCTGTTGAACTGGCAGCCAATGCAGGCTGCGTCTTGCCTCAGAAACATGCATTTTACGCTTAAGTCCCATCACAGCTCGTACCGCACTATTCTGAATCACCTGCAACATCTTGAGGTTGGCCTGAGAAGTACCAATCAAGAGACTGTTACAGTAGTCCAATTTACAATTCACAATCGCAGCTGCAATCAGTGTGAGATTGTCTTTGGATAAATATGGGTGTATCTGCCACAAAAGCTGGATATAGTACTGGCAAGAGGAATTAAGATAACTAGTCTGTCAGTTAAAGGACAGTTGAGGGTAAAAAAAGACCCCTAAGGTTTTTACAGATTTCGATATATGAATAACGTGTTGACCAATCAAAAAGTTATCATATTTTATATCCAATTTCTTTAACCTCTGCGGAGTGCCCAAAATCAGCAACTCAGTTTTGGCGTTGTTGAGGGCCAAAGAGTTTAACGCCATCCACTTCTGAATTTCAGAAAAGATGTGATTAATGCGCTCTAGGCCTTTTTGGTATTCACCAATGAGTTTAATAACAATCTGCGTATCGTCAGCATAGTTGGCAAAATAAAAGCCCATAGCTGATAGAAGAGCACAGAGAATACGTGAGTAAATATTAAAAAGCAACGGTGAAAGACATGAACCCTGTGGGACGCTACAAAGTAATATAGAGGCAATGGAGTGAGCATTGTCCTTGGTCACCTTCATGTTCTGTGGACCTAGAAAAGATTTAAACCATGCTGTTGCTTTTGTGGAGCATTTGCCAATTGAGATCAGCCTGTCCGCCAAGAGTTGATGATCAACTAAATCAAACGTGGTGGACAGGTCTAAAAGCAGCAGCAGAACTGTATTGCCTTCATCGATAAGACCCATGATACATGATTTCAAATCCAACATTGCAGTCTCGGTCGCATAATTAGGACGGAAACCGGACAGTTGGGTAGCTAACATATCATGTCATCGACGAAGGCTTGAAATTTTGTCGTAGGCAATTTTATCCAAAACTTTCAATATAAAAGGAACATTTGTAATAAGGCGATAATTCCCTGCTTCAGCAGGATCTAAGTTTTCCTTCTTAAGCAAGGGAGTAACACAGGCCTCCTTTATATTCTCGGGGACATATGACTCTTGAAAAGATCGGTTTACAAACATGATAATCCATGGGGCAAGGTTTTGAATATGTTCTTTAAATAGAGTAGCTGGAAGAACATCCCCTTTGCAAGAAGAAGGTTTAAGTTCAAACACAGTATCAATAACTTCTTCTGTAGAAACTATTTTAAAGGAAATTGCAGGGAGGTCTCTGGCAATAGCTGTGCAGTCTATTATGGATGTTGGAGGGTCACAGATAAGTTTAACTTGAGCATTGATATTATTTTGATGAGTTAAAGATTTATTAACAAAACTATTATGAATATTTTGGCACCACAGACTATCAGCCTGAGGCAAAGGAGTTCTGGTACAACCATTTAATTCCTGAAGAATAGTAAAGAGCTCTGTAGAGCTAGATTTTGCTTTGAAAATCCGAGAGTTAAGATGTGATTTTTTAGTGAGATAGATAGGCGATTTAAAGTGTTGAACAGCACACCTATATGACGAAAGACGTATCTCAGATGGATGTTTGCGCCACAGTCATTCCAATTGGTGTTTTTTTGTACAAGCTTTGATTATCTTAGCTGAGAAAGGGGTATAAGATGTATTGTTCCCTTTTTTGATGGATGATTTGAGGGGTGCAAGTTTTTCAAAGGCTTCATTAACTGCTGATATTATTCTGGCTACAAAGGCTTCAAGTGGCATAGGCTCCTCCAAGGAAGGTAATAATGGAAGTACCGTAGCCCGAAAAGCATCTTGTGTAGTTTTACGTACATTCCTCGTCATAATAGGTATGACCAATTGTTTTTCGGTATGCGTAATAGGATGGTAATCATTCTCAAAACAAACTGAATGGTGATCTGACCAAATACATTGGTCCACTTTAAAATTATTAATAGAGATGTTTTTCGATATGACCCAATCTAGTATATTGCCACCCACATGAGTAGGAACCTTAACATGCTGAGTAAACAATAATGAGGATAAGGATTCAGCTAGAGAAATAGAGGATCCATCCAATGGGTTATTTGCCCATAAGATGATATCTCCTAAAATGATAATAAGAGAAAAAGGCTTACAAGAGTTTTCAACAAAAGCCAGTTTGTTTGATTGTTTATTTGTATAGCGCCTATACATAATGTGTTTCAAAGTGCTTCAAGGAGGGAGGGAACATGGGAGAATACAGTTACATTCTTACAGGTCCATGAAACAAATCAGAATGTGAGAATAACTATCATATCATAACAGATAGTACAAGTGCATGGAACAAAAAGGGAGAGGAGAGGAAGGAAAAAAGGAGACAATACTAGCAGTAACAATACTATGCCTGATGACAATTTTGCAGTGCAAGAGTGACAAGAGGAGGGGAAAGAGGGGAGGTGTGGGGGCGGGAAGAGAAGGGAAGAAGGAGAGGACCAAAACAAGTGACTATCTTAAAGGGTCAGTGCCTGTTTAAGGTAATGGACAGACAAGCTGTTATCAGAGGTCAAGGGACAATGATAAGAATAAGTGCTAAGATAATTGAAAGATGAAGGGGCAGGGGGAGGGTAAGATGGCTGACAGATGAACTCAGGGGGCAGGAGGGGGCACACATAAGGACTCAGGGGGCAGGTAGGGGCATGCAGAAGGACTCAGGGGGGAGGTAGGGGCACACAGAAAGCTCAGGGGCAGGTAGGGACCCATAGAAGAACAAAGGGGGGAGGTAGGGGAACACAGATGGACACAGGGGCAGTTGGGGGCACATAGAAGGACAACAGGGAAGGTAGGGGACACACGGGCAGGTGGGGGCACACAGAAGGACACAGGGGCAGATGGGGGCACATAGACGGACAACAGGGACAGGTAGGGGAACATAGAAGGACACAGGGGCAGGCGGGGGAAAATCACTCACAAATCGAATTCAAACAATTAGAAAAACCTTTGAATTTCAAGTTACAACAATTTGAAGTTAAAGCAACTCTAGCCTAACCAATATGGCTGCAATGTACAGCCGACACCGTGACATCATCGCGTTAATTTGATGCGATTACGTATCGCAACGCCGGTATAAAATTGCGCCCATTTTAGATCGCAGAAAAATCGCAGCAAATTTCACTTTAAATCTATGGGGAAGCCGTAAAAGCTACAACTCTCTGGTAAGAACTGAATCATACTTAAATTCTTGGGATCTCTATAGAGAGTTGTCCCTTAAGCAAGAGCTTCCACAATTTGAACATCTTGATAATGAGTTAAGATTGCTAAAGCAATGCTCTCATTATCAGAAGGTCCTTCTCATTTTCTAGGTATCTCCACCTCTAGCAATTTGAACTAAGTGGTGTACCGCATTGCTACTGAAAAAATGAAAAAATGAAAAAAAGAAGCAAACAATTCAAAAATATAAATTGGTGAACAAACTTCATAACAGTAGTAAGTAACAATAATAGTGAAATTTGCTAATGGCAACTGAGTGATTCTGATCTGGGTTAGAGTGCATTAACACATTTTTCTATTTGCTTTTGTTTACAGTATCATTCCTCCTGATAAACTTCATACTTTAATGCCGGGAAACACGTGTTGAGGACACTTTGAAGATGTCATTTTGAATATAAATGTGAATATTTACCAAAAATTAATCTTTGGAGAAGTTAAACCAATATTTGTTACAACTGGCAAACAGCCAAACATCATTTGAGATTCTACAATAAAAAACTAAAAAGAACTTTTTGGCGCAATTTAAGGACTCGGGATTGTCTTTACAACTAGGCGCAGTTAATAATAGGGGTGGTTTGGTTTGGCACGGGTCATGTTGGAGCCTTATGCCGTATGCAATTGAAAGATGATTTCCATCCCCTGCATGCCCTGCTGATAATGGCAGACATAAGTATGCGTTGCAAACAATATGTTTCTTAAAGGAGCTTTATAGTTCTTTCATATATGTGAAAAGAGGAATGATTAATAATTTATATACAGTTATGTAACACCATGAAACATTTTCACTTATAAAAATCTATTAAATTGACAGAAAAAACGTTGTTAAAGGGATGTTATGGTTAGGATGCATCCCACCCATTGGACTCCTCTGCTCTAGTGGTTACCCATTGGCGTCCCACCTTGGCATACCTTAGCATTTCCCTCCTGGGTTCTCATGAGCAGTTGCCCATCTGTACTGCCCCTTCTATATATACACTTCTCTCACTGCACAAGGGATATGTGTATTTATAGGAGCATTGTGTACAATTCTTTGGGATAAGTAAGGGAAATGTAGATGGAAAAGATTTGTAAAAGATTGTTAAGTGGCAGTTGGTGTGTGGAAGCTTAATATGGTCATAGGGTTCTCTCTTCGCCTTCTGCAGTCTGCCATAGAAAGGGAAAAAGGGTTCTGTACGGAGACCTGCCTTCCCTTTCCATAGTGGCCATCTTGGAAAAGGATTTTCCTTCCTACAGCGGGACGCTGCACGAGCCCCGGTGTAGGAAGGAAAATTCTATTTTTTTAGCACCCCGGGTTACCGCTTTGGCAACCCGGAGTAGCCTTCATCCGCCATTGCAGGGGCTGGAATGGGGGATAATGGTCAGGAGCCCTTGCTGTCTGTCCTCGCTTCGCTTGGGCCGATAACTTGGGCTGCTGTGGCATTATTCCCTGTTCCAGTCCCTGGAACGGAGGATGAATGCCACATTTTTCCCATTAGCAAAACACAAAATGCTAATGGCAATGTTGGAAAATCTTATTGAGTCTATGTACTTTACTGAGAAATGTAAAGTAGATGGAGTCTAGAAGATAATTCTTTTGTATTCTATTTTTTTAACTGTGAAAGGTGGTTCCTAAATGAGCCTTTTTTTAGCTGATTTTTATTTCATTTTTGCAGGAGAGGTTAGAACGGAAGGTGGGAAGTGAAATGAGGGAAGAGGCACCAAACACTAATATGGAGGGGCTGGTGGACAGGGGAAGATGTTGTGTGTGTGTTACATTTAAGGTAGGGGGCAGTGTTTCTCATGCTCCTTGATTACAGCTTCAAAAGCACTTTGAAATTGCTCCCCCGCAGAGTGGTGTGTTGCAGCATGTACTGTTGTCTTAGAGAGATATGGATCAACAACCTCTTTATCACTTGCAAGGTAGCTGGTGGGATTTTGTGTCCAACAGAAGTAGGCTGGGTGGTTACAGTATTGGTTGAGGATGATGAGGTGGAGGAAGACAGCATACTACTTGCTAAGAAAGAAACAACCTTACTGAGAGCCTTGCAATGATTGGATTCGGTGTGGCGGCGCATGGAGGTGGTCCCATAGGAGTACTGTCCAGGTAGTCCACGACTGAGTGCAACGTTGCACTCAGTGCATTTCACTTTGGCAGCTTTAGCTTTTGTACATTCCCAACGGTGGTAAAGAACTGCCACACCCATGATTCTCTCTAGGTGCTAGAGGTGGGCACTTCCTCTACTTCATCTTCTTGGTCCTCTTCATTGTATTTGGAAGTACTGCGCTTTTTTTGTTGTGTAGGTCCTCCAGCTGGTGGTGGTGGTGGCTCTTGGGGAGGAGGGATGGCAATAGCTAATGCCATTTTTCCAAATAAATAGCAGTTTTGCTAGTATTCTTCCAAGAATGTGCTCTGTACTAGATTGTTAATGGATAATAAGTAGGAATAAGTGTAGCAGCTCTGCAAGGGTACATTTTGAGCTTGAAAGTTGCTATATCAACAGAAAGTGAAGTTCTGAACTGTCCGCAATGCATGGACCTGATCGCGAAGGGCAGACGTGTTCGTGGACACGCCATCATGCCGTATGCATGCAAGGTCACGTGAGGCTGCCCGGAAAATCCACGATGATATCAGATGTTCGCGATTGTCGATGGACGCAAATACAATGGAAAAATTTACATTAACTGTATAGAAGCATTAAAAATGATGGTAAACGTTGGGAAATGGCAAACATTTAAGGTGAAACTTTCTAAATTGGACAACAATGGTGCTATATTGAGGTAAGTATGCTATAAGTAAGTTGTAGGAAATTAGCATGCACTGGTAGAATCCATGAAATTCACTGAAAATATTTCGTTAAAGGGACGTTGTTATGTTATGTTATTGTATTTGTATAGCACCCAACCCTATGGCGTCTAGATGCTGAAACAGGAAAAAGTGGGAAGCACAAACCTACGGACCAAGACTTTACATGAACAGTCTGGTCTTTAAAGATTTTCTAAAGGCCAGGTGGTTTTCTTCCCTTCTCAGTGCTTGAGGTAGCTCATTCCATGCACATGCCACGAGCACTGGAAATGAGCGTCCATTTCCACAAGCTCTCTTAACACGGTCCACTCTGAGAAGGTGGGCATTGGTGGATCGCAGAACCCTGATTGGCTGATGTACAATAACCTTTTCCTTGGATACCTGTGGGAGAATCCAAAGATACATTTGTGACTAAGTGGCAAAAGCTTGAGAGAAATCCTAGCTGACACAGGTAGCCGGTGCAATTACTTCCTGGCTGCAGAAGTCGGTTCATGTCGTGTCATACTGTGGACAGTACGTACAGCAGCATTTTGAATTTTCTTTAGCCTAAGGATATCTTCCTTGCTAGCGCCACCCTGGAGAGAGTTACAATTGTCCAGGTAGGGGAGAATGACCACTCTGACTAGCTTGGCCTGATTGTCTTTGGAAATCATGGGAGTCACCTGTCTTAAAACTTTCAAATAGTAATTAGTACTTTTTACGATGGCATGTACTTGTCCACCTGTGTTCAGGATGGCCTACATGTACATGCCTAAGGTTTTCACTTTAGCGGCTAGCGCTATCCGGCAACCCTCGATTTGAAAACTGGCAAAGACCGGATCAAGGCTCTCTCTTGATTGTTTTGAGCCATATATCATTAGTTCAGTCTTCTCGGCATTCAGGATAACCAGTTGGTGGTCATCCAAATGTTTATAGTCTGATAAACCTTATTTAGCTTGTCCTGATCCTCCTTATAGTTTTACGGTGATCTCCATGGCCAGCTGGATGTCATCCGTGTAGTTCGTGAAAAAAGGCCTAATCTTTCTAACTCTATGTAAATGTGTACTATATAAATATTAAAACATAATATCATTATGGTTAGGTTGCACTAATAAAAACCTATGAAATTCACTGAAAAAAAAACTTTGTTAAAGGGACATTATGGTTAAGTTGCACTAATAAAAAGCCATGGAAAAAGGTTATTAAAGGGACGTTATAGTTACAAGTAAAACCGAAAAACCTGTGAAATTCACCATTTATGGTAAGCTAAGCAACCATAACTCACACCACCACTGTGCACTGCTAGGACTAACACCCAGGACATGAAATATGACATCACAAATGTCGTTGATGACAGAACAGATGACATAACATATCTGGGCCACTAGTTTTTGTTCACTAACATATCTAGGGCCAGGTGGTTTTGTTCACTGACAGTCAGAATATAAAAATGTAAAATGTGCTATATATCTAGATGTTAACCTTGTTGTATGTTCTTAAAGTACTTTCCTTAGGGTTTGGTCAAAATTCATTTGTATACATGAAGATAATCTTTGATGTTATTAATATTTTCTGGTGATGCTGTTTCTTTCTTCCTTTCTTTAGTTTCCCTTTATGAGCCTCTGATTTGCATGCATTCTGGGTCTTCATATATATTGTTTGTACTAGTACAAGTGTGTAGTAAGTCTTGCATTGTTAGCTATTTATTACATGTTTAACATTACTCAACACTCTGATAAGGTAGCATACATTATTTTACTATCCAATATCACAAGATTACAGCTCTCAGAATCTCAGACAGGGGAATTAATTAAATGAAATGGCCCTCTGAGAACAGTTGTCCAGCTCTTTCTAGGCCTTTGTCGGACCATTTTTGTGATTGTTGAAAGCCCCTCTCACCAACCTCCAGCGGGGACCCCCACAATGAACTTAGCAGAGATGGCAGGAAGAGAGGGAGTTATTGGATTTGCCCTTTTTCCATAGACTACACAAGACTGCAAGAGTTGGGTGTTTCCTAATATAATCAGGGATAGCTTTTGTTGGGGGCCATAACACATCCCTGACTTTATTTGGGTGGGTATATAGGTCTTCGATGTAAGTCCAGTATGTGCCTAAGTCATCTCTAAGGTGCTCTAACATGACTCATAGTTGGGCTGCTTTATAGGGAGGGTCAAAGTCACTAGTTAATTCTAGGCCTCTTCCTTTTCCATATGAATGTTTTATCATCAGCTTTAGTTTGGCAAAGAAGGATTCCAAGAGAGGAGTCAGAAGGCCAGGAAACAAGTACAGTAACCAGGGAAGTACATTCATCTTGACTGTCACCATTCCCCCAAACCATGAGAGTGTGAGGGGAGACAGCGTATTGGGTCTGTTCTGATCTTCTTCAACATGGGGGTAAAATTACACTCTACCAGCTTTGAGAGGTCCCTGGAAATTTTGATTCCCAAATACAGAGTAGCTATCTTCTCAATTCTGATCCCACCTATGGTTCTCTTATCTCTAGTTGCGGTGCCGTTGGTTCCAATGGGCATTATGTTAGACTTGGGGATGTTTATTGTCAGGCCCGAGAACCAACCAAACATTTTTATTTGAGAGAGAAGTTCAGGCATAGATTTTTTTATATCTGTTAAGTAACATAGCATGTCATCTGCAAACAGAGAAAGTTTAAAATCGAGGACCCCACACTGAACTCCTGCAATCTTTCAGTTTTCCCTTATTACAATGGCCAAGGTCTCCATCGTAAGGGCATATATAAAGGTGGAAATGGGACAGCCTTGTCTGGTTCCTCTAGACAGGTGGAAAGGGGCTGACGTAGTGCTGTTTACTGCCACCCTAGCAACTGGGTCATTCTAGAGGGCTAAGATCAATTACCTAAAGTTGCTAGAAAACCCCATCTTTTGCAGGATCTTTCCCATGTAACTCCATTCTACTCAATCAAAGGCTTTCTCTGAATCTGTTGAGACCAAGTATGCCCCATGCCCTTATTTTGCACCTCATACATTAAATCAATAGTTTTCTTATATTATCCTAGCCTTGATGGCCTGGAATAAACCCCAGCTGGTCCCCATGGATCAAGGACATTGAGCGATGGAGTCTATTAGATTACACTTTTGTCATGATCTTTATGTCCGTATTCTATAAAGAGATAGGGCAATAGGCTTGGCATAGGGACTGTATTTTCCTTCCTTTGGGATAATGACTATGAGGACTGAGAGCATGGGTCTCTGGATCAAACCAGTTTCAAGGACATTATTAAACAGTTTAGTCACGAATGGGGCTAAAGTGGAGCCGAAAGTTTGAAAGTATCGGACCGTGAAGCTGCCTTCCCTTGCCGCTGTTCCCCCCTTTTATTTTAATTATGGTATCAAGTACTTCCTCCTCGGGAATAGGGGCTTCTAATGCAACCACTTTGTATGGTGTCAGATACGGGATGGGGAGAACGTTCAGTAATTGGTCAATAAGGGAACCGTCTTCATTGTATTCGGTCATATAAAGGGTTTCATAAAATGTACAAAATTCTTCTGCTATCTGAGCATCGTCAAGGAGTCTTTGTCCTCTTGCTGGTTGTATTGCTGCTACCCTTCTAGCATTTATTTGCTCCCTTAACCTCCAGGCTAGGATTTTATCCGCTCATTCCCCCTTCTCCATGTATTTCTGTTTAAGGAACTCCGATTTACGTTATGATTGATGAATCAAAAGGGCTTTCAATTAGGCTCAGTATTTCTGGCATTTCTCCCAATCACCTGGCATCATATGGGACTTCAATTTCCCCCCGGTTGCAGTTTTTCTATTTATCCCCTTAGTGCTAACTCTTGCATTGCTCTTTCTCTATTATTTTTGGTTCCCATTCCTATCAAGACACCTCCGATCATCGCCTTAAATGCCTCCCATATTCCCAGAATCCCCACTTCGCCATTATCATTAAAATGAAAGAATTCTCTAATCAAATTCAACAGTGTTTGGGCCAGCGCCTTTCTTTAAACAACAGGTTGTTACAGGACCATCTAGTATTGTGTTTATCTGAAAAGCATTCCCCTATCTGAATTCCGTGGTTGATTCCAACACTCTGTTTATTACTGGGCTTTCAATTAGAAGGTAGTCTATCCTTGAGAATGTGTCATGTACTTTCGAGTAGTAAGTGAATGGGGGTCCAACCCACTTGGGTGAGAGAATCCACCACTCCCAACTCTGCATTGGTCTGTTGAAAGCGTAGAGCATTCTTGTACTGCGTATGGGATGCAATGTGAGGGTCTGCCCTTTTACTGTCTAAGTCAGGGTGCAGGACCATTTTAGTGCCCTTCTATAATCAAGGAAGCTTCTACAAATGATTGAATCTTACCATTCACTGCATCCTAAAATTGGTCTTACCCATCATTCGGACAGTACGCTGAGACCAAGATAATCACATTACCTTTAACTTCCCCCTTGACCATTGCGTACCGACCACAAGGATCTTTTGATTCAGCCTTCAGGACAAGGTTTAGCTTGCTAGCTACCACAACTGCCACCCCTTTATTCTTTGATAGATTCAAAGCCTGAAAAACCTTATCTGTAGCCTTGGCTCCTAGGGCGATTCTTTTCTTCTCTGCCAATGAGTCGCCTGCAGAAACATGATGTTTAAGTTAAATCTGTTGAATATGCGTATTGTTAGGGATCTAACCTTAGCCATTTAGGTCTGTGATCGAGCCATTGTTCCACCTCTTATTAGTACTGACAGATATGTAAACTGGTGTCTTAAACCTTACCTTACTTCCTTTTAGTATCCCAACCTTCTGTAGAATTCGCCTTGACTGAAATATTTAATGTGAGAACCCCCTTGTAAAAAGGGGGTATATTATTTTGTTGTATCATGCAATAGAAACACTGAGTTCAAAAAGCAACACATAAACACATTACATTTAATAATAAATAAGAAGTGGACAATATATATGTAAGACATAGCATATGCACCAGAATGGAATATACCAAAACAAAATATATATGCCTCCAACATAATTACCTCACAGAAACTGCCCAGCAAAAAGCAACAGCAGACCTACACAACAGTAACAACATAATTTACCAAAACCTAGTACACTACATTTTTTTAAAATATATTTCCAAACTTTCTGTATTAGGTACACTAAAAGTAATATATATTTATTTTACACAGAAATGTCCAGTACTTTGGAATGCCTGGAAGAAAATTTCCCATGGGGTGAAATGAGTGAAGACAGTGATACTAATGGTAGCCACAACACTTCTCTATATAAGCCAATTAATAACCTTACTTCATGTGTACTTAACTTTTTTTACCAGACCATGCAAACAGTGAAAATAATATACCAAGAGAGATATTAGAAAATGCTCTGCAGTGAATGGAACAAAAATGGATATGATAATGATTAACTTCATTCTTTTAAAACATTTGGTGGAGGACCACATAAAAGAAAACATTATACTGTCCCACATGTACCTGTTCCCCCTCTCCATGTCCAAGTCAACTAAGTTAAAAAGAAAAACGTTATGATGAGATTTCCATCCCTTTATCCCCTCCCATCCATCATCTCCAACCCCCTAATTCCCCTGTATTTGTTTCAGTTTCTGCTTCCCCCTCTCTTTCATAAATTTTATATTTGTATACAATAATAAAATATTATGTGTGTTGTTACTTTATTCCTCTGTGTCTTATTTTTTTTTTAAAAGTCAGTTGAGATGTCCGCGGACAGTGCGGGTGTCCGGTTGTCCGCAATTAACCAAAATGGGGGTGTCCTAAGGACACTCTACCTGTTTGTACTGTTCGCAATCAAAATGGAGGTGTTCTTAGAACACACTCGAAGTCCGGGGTGTCCGAAATTAAACAAATTGCGGGTGTCCAAAGCACACTATACCTGTACGTACTGTCCTCAATCAAAATGGAGGTGTTCTTAGAACACACTCGATGTCTGGGATGCCCGCAATTAACCAAAATGGGGGTGTCCTAAGGACACTATACATGTTTGTACTGTCCGCAATCAAAATGGAGATGTTCTTAGAAAACACTTGATGTCTGGGATGTCCGTAATTAACCAAAATGGGTGTCCTAAGGACACATGTTCGTACTGTCAGCAATCAAAATGGGGGTGCTCTTAGAACACACTCGATGTCCAGGATGTCCGCAATTACAAAATGGGGGTGTCCTAAGGACACTATAACTGTTCGTACTGTTCGGCAATCAAAATGGAGGTGTTCTTAGAACACACTCGATGTCCGGGATGCCCGAAATTAAACACAATGCGGGTGTCCTAAGGACACTATACCTGTTCGTACTGTCCGCAATCAAAATGGAGATGTTCTTAGAACACACTCGATGTCTGGGATGCCCGCAATTAACCAAAACGGGGGTTTCCTAAGGACACTATACCTGTTCCTACTGTCCGCAATCAAAATCGAAGTGTTCTTAGCACACTCGATGTCTGGGATGTCCTTAATTAACCAAAATGGGGGTGTCCAAAGGACACTATCCCTGTTCTTACTGTCTGTAAAAAAAATGGGGGTTTTCCGCAGGACACTACATCCGTTTGCATATCTGTAATTGTTTAAATTAAGGTGTCCTAAGAACATCCCCCTGTTCGCAATGTCCGCCACGAGAATGGATATGTCCGTAGAACACTTATTCTGTCCGCCTGTCCGCAAAGTTATGACGCACATTTATTTTATTCAGGGACTTCAACGTTGCCCGTAGAACACCTGCGTACATGCACACCACACCCATGGGTCCTACGAACATCGTGCCTGTTCGTAACTGTCCGCTACTCATGTGTTGCACTTTTAGTTAGTTCGGGGACTAGAACACTGTCCGTAGAACACCCGCACGCATGCGCACAACTGACCCTGCACATTTGGTGTCCTACGGACAGCTGTCCCGTTCGCGAACCTGTCCACGATGTCATCATGTGACCGCACCCACGCTGAGTGTGTGTCCTTATTTGCGGACACTGTCTGGGCCCCTTAACATTTAAAAAGTGCTTTTTTAGGCAATCTGAGGTATTTTACAGTAAATGTTCACCATTGCACATGTCCCTGACGATCTACATACTTTTTGGAACTTTTTGGACCCTTTTTTGGTGTTTGACGTGTCCACGGACAGCGTGGGTGACTGGGAAGCATGCCTCTGCACCCCTATAAAAGGCCACACCCCAGAGCTCATCCTCATTGTGCTTCTGACTACCTGACAGAGCATTGCTTCTGACCTGCATTGACTGCATTGCTGGAGACTTCTGCCTGCTGTTATCCAGATGGCAACCATGGCTGCTTCAGCTTCACCACCACCCCCAACCCCTCCACCACCTCCCCAAGGGCCTGCAGAGGAGAACAGGCATGAGGATGCAGAGGAGAGGGATGAAGAGGATGAGGTAGTGGAAGTCCCTACTACCAGCACTCATTGTAAATCTTGGGTGTGGCAGTTATTTACCACTCTTGATGGAGTGCCAAAAGCTTGTGCGAATAAGGTAATCTGCACTCAGTGATGCGTGGTGCTGAGTCGTGGAAAGTCTAGTTCGTATAGCTTTGGTACAACATCAATGAAGCGACACCTGAGGTCGTTCCACGGTAGGGATATTCGTAGGGTTGTACCTTGCAATAAACATAGTAGGTTGAGTTCCCCTGCAGCATCTTCCGTTTCCGCTCCTGCCACCACAAGAGACACACCTGTGGGACAGCGCATCCTTCCAGCTGCCTTGCAGGCCATTCATGATTCTGTTGACCCTTATCTTTCGAGGGTCACAATATTGTGCATGTACTGCGACACAGTACTCTGCAGGGGGAGAACCTTCAAAGTGCTTTCGATACTGCAGTCAAGGAGCACGAGAAGAACTGCCCACTTCCTGAATAAGGCCCATCCTACATCTTCCTCTCTCCACCTGCCCTTTCTTATCCCTGTGGTTGGTGTCCCTTCCTTACCCTCCTTTCCCCTCCTTTCCTTGTGTGTCGTGTTTAAAAAAACAAAAAAAAAATAAAACAACAAAACCAAAAACAAAAAAAGGCTCTTTCCAGAGCCACCTTTCACAGTCTAAAAATAGAAGTGCCAAATAAATAGTGCAGGGCCCTATGCATTTCTTTAGAAGTCCGGGGACAGCCCGCGGACATTTACATTTTTTTGAGGGGCTGCCCTATTAGAACCATTGCACTTTTCTCTGGGAGGAAGTGGTGGCTCTGAAAAGAGCCTTTTGGTGGTGTTTTTTTGTGTTTCAAAACTTCAAATGATTGACACCTACTACAAAAGTGATTGCTGTAATTCCAAAAAAGGTTACAATGCATTTTGTATATTTTGCAGAAAAATCTGATTGCCAGCATAAGTAAAATGTACTCCATCTCTGCGAAAAATCTATGTGCTACGAAACATAATGTTTTCATTGTGAAAAGAGGACATGCCAACATCTCTCAAAAAGGCACAAACCACCTTATTGACATTGCGACTCACTTTCTCCATTTGTGGACCAAATAAAAAAGAATGCAGCCACGCTTGTCTCTGCGCAATACAGGAAAAAATTACTTGGGAATTTGGAAACATTTCCATGACCTTCCCAAGTCCTTTTTTCATTGCAAATTGCAAAGAAATTCTAGACACACGTCCTAAACTGTTTCCCTCCACAATGAATAATAATAATGTCTGGATGACTCTGTATCACCAAAGTAGCACAAAGGGGTGACAAATCTAGCCACTTCATTCCACGCACACCATGCCAGTGCACTTCCACATGAGGGAATCCAAGATGTGCAGTCACTCCACAGCGATCTGCATGCACCTCCAACCAATTTATCCATGAGTCTCCCAAAATCCCGCTAATCTGCTTTCTGAAACACACAGCCATTGCTATCTGCTCTCCTCTCAGAAAAAATACTTTCTGACAAACTCTCTCCTTGCACATCACACCCAGTAAACCTTATTGACCAATCCCTTGCTCAGCTCAGTCTCATTTGCATGCCTCTCAACACCAAGATCCATGTATGTATTCTTATTTTACTCCAAATATCTCACATTAGCTTCTCCAAAGCAACCCGTATGTTCCAAAACAGCATGGCATTTCCCATAAAAGATAAAGACTTGCAATCTTCTTTCAAATAAACAGTATTACCCGTTCAATGTTCTCATTATTACAAAAGAACATACCAGCTCTAAGCATGGAAGCAAACATGTCTCGGTTGATTGCACACCTAGCAATATTTTGCTGAGAACAAAAAACAGAACTATTGTCCCATATTGCCCTAGGTACTAAACCTTCAGGACCGCATAAAAACAGGAGAGAAATCATGCACAACCCTTAAAACCTACCGTAGAAAATTAATCTTAGAAGCTCTCATAGACAGTGCAATCCTTCTCAAAAGGAAGTTATTTATTTTACTTTTAAACAGAATGAAGCCACTGACAAAACTAACTACTAAACTACAAAAAAGACTTCTCAATAAACTGAATGTCAACAAAAATAACTTCCTAAATATCCGTGGAGGTGAAGGAACTCACACCACGAGCACAGAACCGTATTTCAATGAAGAAGCATACAAACAAAAGCAAACAAATCCAATTGCCATACATAGCAGTGGACAAGGTTATGAAAAACTTAATAATACCATAATGGAGTAAGAAATGCTGCTCACAAAAATATCCCCAGAAAACTCAGTATCACCTCTCCATTCCATTGAATCAAAACATCCAGTGTACAAATGGCCGTGCACGTCAATGTGTAGCATTACCAAAAAATCTTTCAAATCTTTACACCAGTTCCTCAATCAGTATGTATAAAGCAAAGACAAATTCAAAGTGAAACTACTACACAATATGGATGCCTGTCCAGTGCGCAAATGCACAGGACTACAAGGACATTAATTAGCCTGCATTTCAGGACCTATTTGCAAAGCATCTTCCATCATATCAAAATGATATCAACACATCATTCAACTATAACAAATCTGGTCCATAATCTGTACTATGCTAAAAGTCCTGCTTTAGCACTAGCCAATTTAAATAACAATCTTCTACATGGTACAGCCAAACAACTACTCGAAGAAATAGAGCATATCCAGAGAAAATATTTTGGAAGTGAAAGCCACTTACAAAATACAATAGCTTTACAACAGACTAGCAACAACTGTTTCAATGACAACCTTCTACTACACACACATACAAAAAAGAAATACTAAAATTTAAAAGTACATCCGCTGAAGTACCAAACCATGTGTGTGCGTGTGTTGCCGCAGAACTTTTTTTATAAAAGTAGCACAAAAACTGTAGCCATAACGTACAAATTGAAGACAATGAAGATTCCAAATGGTTTGAATTAGCTCTCTACCTTATAGCAGAAAACAAATACGAAATTACTAATCCCTTAATACTTTGCAATTACGGCACTGCAAAACTTGAAAACTCCTTCATGTGCTATCACAAATAACTTGGAATTATTCCCACTACCAAAACCCCTGCAACAACTCAATTTATATGAGAGCATCATAATTCAAATACTGCACCCTTTTCAAGCAATAATACGCTTTCAACCAAAAACAGCAAAATTACCTCCCTCTGAATTAGTGAAAGGCATTTGTGGCAAAGTAGTTTACTTATCATTAGATCTGAAAGAAAATGTACACACTCTGGGAGTGCAACATCCAATAGATCAATATTTAATTGTCTTAGTAAATGGCATACCTACAAAAGACAAAGAAAAAATTGGCAACAACTTGTGGACTTACATAAAGTTAGACAAGTCTTGCAATATCTAAAAGATAACAATAATACTACAAATAAATTAATATTGAAGAAAACCTGAGAGAAACCATTGAAATAATTCAAGAGTCACCACCAGAAACTGGTCAATTTCAACTTGTAGATCCTGCTACAGTATCCAATATTTTACACCATTAAATAATTCATCCATTACACTCTTAAGACACCATAGATGATGCACTGGAAGCATACCAAATGTGATAAACCAAAGGATCTCCAATCAGCATATGGGATAAAAGTATAGGGCCTTTCCTCTACTCTTTCCTACTGGAAAAGGAGAAAGGTACGTTGATAGACCCACACAAATAACAGCATTAGAATACCGCTCTTTATGAATGTATTCTGAAGAACCCAGATTTAGACAAAACGTGGAATACAAATTCTACCTTCTCTTTGAAAGTGAACTAGCAACTCTATGCTACGGAGTTGCACACACATTGAAATCAGGTATCCATTTTCAAAATATGTCAGCTACGCAATTACTACAAAAAGTGCAAGAAAAAGATGAGGTTCTACAGTCAAGCATTGCAAATCTTTTATTAAACATGCGTGGTACAAAAGAATACTGTTTCCGACGTCACAGAGATGAGAAACCTTGGTAAGAAACCTTGGTCCACCCACTTGATTTGTTACATTAAGTTGTGCAGAATATGCATGGGAAGATTTACATGATTTCCTACGCATAGCAAACATAGATATACTAACACCTGGAGAACTGTGCTCTCTAGATCCTGTTAATGTTTCAAGATATTTCCATCATCACTTCATTGCTATGCTACACTTTATTTGTAATGAAACTGTTCCTCCCCTCAGAGAAGTGCAACACTTCTTTTGGAGACAAGACTACCAAGCCAGAGGAGCACCACATATCCACATGCTTTTATGGATTAAAGATGCTCCTAAATTTTGGTCACGACAGTGATGGCAATGTTCTACAGTTTATCGAAAAATATGTCACTTGTGAAATTCCTGCACAAACAACACATAGTGACCTAAATGCACAAATTTTACAATTTCAAATACACAAATGTGGGAAATATTATCGTCGCAAATATAGAAACAAAGGGAAATACTACACCAAATGGCTCTTTGGTTTTCGTAGACCAGTTACAACAACAGGTCAAGTAAACAACATCATGTCTTCAGTTAGACATACTGCCAAAGGTAAATGACCTAAGAACACATATTACATAAAAAGGACAGAAGAAGCATAATGTATCAATGATTACAATGCAATCATTGCCCCCTTATGGAATGCAAACATAGATGTGCAGTACATTGCAGACAATTCCACTGCAGTTGCACGATATGTCACATCTGACTTAACCAAAGCAGAAAAAACAGAGCTTCAAGTCCTCTGCGATGACTTATCATCTGACAAAATACTGTCACAGAAATTGTACAGTTTAGGCATAAAAATGCTCTCTCATAGAGAATGTGGCTGCTATGAATCTACAGACCATTTAACCGGTACTTCCTTGTATGGAAAATCTGAAAATATAGTATGTCTTAGTCTTGGTCCTGCTAAATCTAGAAAAAGAGTTCTCAAATCATATGAGAACATAGAAACAATAGCCAAAAATGATCCCAACAGCCAAGACATTTTGAAAAACAATTTACTAGACATGTACTACCCAAACAGGAGTACCACTTTGGAAACCATGTGTTTATACCACATAGCCCAAAACTTCACATACAAAAATAATATAAAACCATATGAAAAGAAAGGTAGATACAGAGTGCAAATTGTGACCAAACAAAGATTAATTAATCATATCAAATTATCATTAAACACTCCTCAACCTAAATAACTGTATTACATGTCCCTGCTACAACTTTTTAAATGATGGAGAAAAGAAGAAGAGTTACTAGATACCTATGACTCATATGAAGACACTTTCAAAGCAAGTGAAGGTACTATAACAAATGTAAACTTTACACAGTACAAAACAATGTTGCACAATGACCAGCAAGATGAAGACCTCCAGGCCCAACTAGATGAGGACACTCCCGACAGTAGTCAACCTTCTGTAACAGGAAGCCAAGAACCACTGGAACAGCGACTAATAGCAAATGAGGCAGAATTAGCTATTACAGAAGTAGAAAACACCATGTGTCAGTATGAAAAAGCCACAGAAGACTTCACTGTACTGAAATCAAAACTAAACAATGAGCAGCGTAGCATTTTCCAAGAAGTAACAAAACAAATTGAACATTGTGTACAACATGAAAATAAAACTGTACCTGCCAAAACTACAAACTTATACTGCTCTACGTCAGTGGTCAAGCTGGTTCAGGCAAAACATTCTTAATCAAAATCATCAGCAAGTTCCTTGAACAATTGACAAACAACAAACTGTCAGCTGTTGTAACTGCCCCCACAGGTTTAGCTGCCTACAACATAGGCGGTGTCACTTTACACCGATTACTACTCCTTCCAGTAGAACACCAAAACAAATTAGATTATTACAAACTTTCACACAAAAGCTGCAATGGAACTACGCAGAGTTTTGAAACAAATGAAAATGCTACTAATAGATAAGGTGAGCATGGTCTCCAACCTAATGTTGGCTTTGATTCAAATCAGATTACAAGAGGTACTCAAAACAAACTACGATGAGCTCTTTCGAGGAAAACACATTGTTTTCAGAGATCTTCTTCAATTAACACCAGTGAAAGGTGAACCTATTTTTAAAATCTTAGGACACAAACTGTGCCTATTGGCAGAATAGGAAATGTCAACCTTTGGCAACATTTCCAATGCAGAGAATTAACTGAAAACATGCGCCAGTCTGCAGACCTCATATACAGCAACATTTTAAAAAGTATTAGAGTTGGTGTACTATCTCAAGAAGCACAATCGATATTAAAAACCAGGCACATCCATGCACTCTATGGCCACAACTCATGTGCTAGTGATGTCATGGAACAATGAGCACACAAAAATGTCAATTGTATGTCCTTGATGCCAACTCTTACAAGCTGTTCAAAATTCAATGAAACAATGTTGAATAAAGAAATGCAACCAATAAGAAATATATTGTACCATAACAAAAAAAGTTTTTTTTTATCCAGCATGGATTTTTTTTTCCACAGACCCAATGATTTAATAAACAAACACAGAAACTGAGCAAATTGCACAGTACACTGATTTGAAATATAGTACTTCTAAAGTACTAAATATGAGGGTCGAAAAAATGCAGAAATGTCTATTATGCAATGCAATAACTCATTATGAGCTACCTACACTAACATATGATTGCTTCTTTTATCACATAGATTGAAAAAGAATATCTGCTCCAGTTACCCATGTCATGAAAAAACTATATCCAATCACAAAAAGTCAAACAGTAAGTATATGATAAATTGACTCACAAATACTGCTGCATAACACAACCATTCAAGCAAACATCTAACCATAAAACACAATCCAAAATGTTAACTTCCATGGGTATGTTATACTGCAGTGCTTGTTACCAATCTCTACAACCTTAATTGCATGGCCTAGCCAAAACTTCACAAATAAACTCTACAAATCAAACAGTACACATACTTTTGACTTGTGGCTATTTGATGGATGTTTGGTTCTGTGGGTGTGTTATGCTGTGGTGGTTGTGGCCAGGGCCTAGAGTCTTGGGTGCATGGAAAAAGTACGGCCTTGGGCCATGCACCCAAGACCCTAGGCCCTGGCCACAACCACCACAGCATAACACACCCATGCTACCAAACATTTTGACTGTGGTATTTGGGCTACTTACAGGGGATATTAATTATAATCAATGCTCTACTAACAACCCAAAACCAACATCATACTAAAGTAAAATAGCTAGTAGTGCACTCAGCATTTAGTATGTCCGCGGACAGCCGTGGTGACCGTGTACATCACGAACACATCCGGGGAACCTGCCACCTACACAAATACAGCATTTGACCCATCTCCTACTCCCCCACCCTCCCCAAACACTCCTACACACCAACACACTCCCCGAAATTGTATTTTTCCCCTGTTCAACGCTGCGCCATCAGCGGATGTCCGCGGATCCAAGATGGCAGGCGCATCAAAACAATGTGACGGACCTTACGCCTCACCCCAGTCAATAAGCGAACACATCCCTTGTCCGCGGACATGACGCAAGTCAATTAACCAATTGGTGTCCTGCCTGCGGAGCGAACAGGGAAGTGTGTCCGCGGAGCGGACATAGATATCACAAATTTTTTTAGACCTACTTTTTCATCATTTTCAAAAAAACTACTGGACGGATTTCCACCAAATTTACAAAAGCACACTTTTGGGACTATACCACTGCTCCTGCTGCATATTTGGTGAAAACCCGTCCAGCGGTTTGCTCTGTAGGCGTGAGCAAAGTTTTTTCCCCATTCAATCTATGGGAAAAAATAAATTTTGGGACCCTGTCTATAACTTTGCCACCCCTGGAGCAGAACTCACCAAACTTTGCAAAAAAATTCAGAGTGGGCCATATACTTTTTTTGCAAGGTTTGTTGAGGATTTGTCCAGGGAGAGCGAAGTCATAAGCCACCCAAAAGGTGCTCTTCCTATGAGATTAGCAACTTAACCATAACTACACGCCCACTATCGTGGGCCGTGTAATATTTTCACATAGCTATATATATATACATATATATATATATATATATATATATGGTTATTTATTACACGCTTAATACCCAGGGATTTCTAAGCGCGGACCCAGGGATCAAACCTGTGTTGCTCCACCTCGTCTTGCTTCCAAGACGAGCACGTTGCCCCTGAGCTATCCTCCTGAGACTATCAATTTGTGTCTCTAATATGTCGATCGAGGATTGATTTGCCTCAAGTGCCAGGATTCTGTCGTCCATACTGTCTACTTTCTTGTCAAGCCCAACAGGCCTTCTGCCAATGTCCAATCTGAATCACCTTATTTCCTCCAGCAGCGCTGCCATGTCCTTCCTCATAGATTGGGAGTCCTCCATAACTGGTGTCGTCAAGTGGGCATAGTCACCTGGGGTTGCCGGGGTCCTGCTTCGTACTGGTATTTTTGGAGCAGGGATGACTAACTTAAGGATGTAGGGCCCCCCGCGGAAGACAGCGAGT
Source organism: Ambystoma mexicanum (assembly GCF_040938575.1). Taxonomy (NCBI): domain Eukaryota; kingdom Metazoa; phylum Chordata; class Amphibia; order Caudata; family Ambystomatidae; genus Ambystoma; species Ambystoma mexicanum. The sequence continues at coordinate 501,959,902 of NC_090927.1, read as the reverse complement.
TCAAGGTGGCTTCTTATGCTTGACTCCACAAGTCTCCTGCCCCCTGTTGAGCACTCCACTGATGGGCAGTTAAATCAGCTATAGGATCAAGGGCACTGTGTCCCTGTGGAGGGATGCTGCTCTTTCTGTGGGGGAAGGTGGGCAGGGCCTTCCTGGCAAGGGGATCAGGACTGTTGTACTTGTGTTTGTGAAGGGGGAGAGGGGCCGCAGGGGGCGACCTTAATGGGTACTCTCCCCAGACCGGGTATCCCCCAGAGCTTGAAGATGATCTGTCAGACGGCTGCAGATAAGGGTGAGAAATAGTGGTAAGTGGAGGCTGAGGCCAAACCTACACTGGGTCCTGGGTTGTGCGTGCCACCTCTAGCCTCCATTAAGTGCAGAGGAGGGAAGGGCCCCGGCGGGAACCACCGGCCCAAAGACACGACCAAGGCTCACGCAATTTCTGCCGTGAAGTCCCTCCAAGGTGGCCCCCCTCTTCTAGTGACCAGTTGAGGACAGGTGGGGCCACAAATAACACTGCAATCCTCCTCCAGTGGGGGTCTGGAGGGTGATCCTCCCATCCCCGTGCTTCTACGTTGTTATTGTAGCCTACCGTCTTTCATATGCCGGGGGACCTCGCCCCAGGGTAATGGCAGCCAGAGTCTCCCCTCCCCAGGCTGAGTAAGCCTGGGGGCCGAACTAGATTGGTCTTCCCAAAGGGCACCTGCTCCGCTCTCACCTACCTTTGTGGACGGTGGGTGCCGTACCGTCACAGCTGTGCTCCTGGCTGGGGGGGCTAGGCTACTCTCCCCGTCTGTGCCTCACGCCTCACCTCCTTCTCTGTCGATCCGGGGACCCCTCACTCCTCTGTCAGGAACCCCAAGGGGTTCCAAAGATGTCAACCGCCCACCGCAGCTCTCCTCCTCATAGGGCCATCGTTGGGTTTTGGGCTCAGGCCTCTCCTGTGTGGAGCCCGTGGCCAGCTCCGGAGCAGGGCTCTCCCCAGGGCGAATGCTGCAAGCCGTGTCTCGACTCCCCTCAGGCCCGGGAGCTCGAGAAAAAGTCTCTGGAGAGACACCATGGTGTGGCACACCTGAGGGGCCAATACCGATTGTGAACAGGGGCTCTCTCAGGGGGCTCAAGTCCCAAAAAGGGCCCGTGGTCGAGGAGCAGTGCAGAGCAGCTACTTCATCTCTGTGCCCCCTGGTGGCTTAGTTCTTACAATGCTCTTAGTTTTTCCAATGCTAGTTGTGTATTAATGAACCATTTCTGGATTTTAGGCTCATAACAAAAAAAAAAGGTGTGATTAAAAATGTTTTGGAATAATTTGTTTATGTGTGTACATATGTGTATGCATGGGTGTGTGTGTCTCTGGGGCAAAGGCATGGATTGTAGACAAAGAGAGACACATGATGCAAAACAAGGGGAGCCTAGACATATACTTAGACAAACTGCAGGATTTTATCTGTGCACTAGCAGCATGACAGATGGGCTGCATGGCTTATATTGTTGAGACAAGCCTTTTTCAGGGAATAGCAGCATGGCAATGTGTTTTACAGATCACTGCTTGCATGCATTGTTGAGACTAGCCTCATTACAATCGAGTGACACAGGGAATACCTCATGTTCTAGTTTGGGCAGAACCTACTTGAAAGTAGGGCAATGCTGGAATGTATTGTTGAGAGACAACCCTGGTTCTCCTTTGGGTACAATCAGCAAGCAACACCTGTTACACAATTCTAATTTGTACTGATGGTGACTTAGCATCTAGTGGAATATTTCATGTGTTATCCTTCAGAACAGAATGTAAATTCTACATTGTCAGCAGCCAAAACCTTACTGAGTTAGTTCGGGTGCACTCGCTCCATTCGATACAGGGAAAATATTTACACCCCTCCACCGTACACATTCACCAGCTGCAAGTATTCTAGACTACAGGGGTATTATTGGTGTGGGGCATGCAATGGAAGCCCATGAAGATGGCTAGTTTGGCCTTGTTGAATTCTTTAACCACACATTAGGAGAACCCGTTTTCCCCCAAACAAAGAAAATAAAATGGGACTATTGCCATACTCCTGACATGCTGGGTACCCCCTGACTCCACCCCTTGCTTTGCTGCACCATGGAAACTGCACAGAGTGAGAAAGGGATAAGGTGGAGTCGTGCACAGCTTACCATTTGAAATGGGTAACTATCAACAACAGGGTGCATTTCACCTTGAAGTCTTGAGTGACATGATTGACAACTCAGCCTTGTACTTGAAAGTATTTGTTTTCAGCAATAGGGTCATTTTTCTCCCGTGCGAATACCATTAAATGTTACGCTTGTCATGGTGCAAAGGTTTTCTAATATAGCCTCAATGTTTATTGTACCAGGGCAAACTTTGCCATAGTGCTAATATTGTGCAAAATTGCCCTTGGACCAGTGCAAAGTGTCTGTTATCTGGCCACAGATGTGCCATATTTGTGAAAAAAGGCAGATGCAAAGATCCAGTCAGGATTCAAACCAACAGTTGAATAACACTGCCAGATTTCTAGCACAAGTGAGGAAGGAGGCACAAAAAAGCAGAAACACCTATATAGGAGGTCCTGAATTAGTGGTACAGCGAATTGCAGTGTTCTGACGGACACTGTGTTAACTAACAGCCAATACATTGGAAAGGCACTGTACGAATCATGCCAATCTTTCCGACACCTGCTGAGTGCACATTGGACGGAAGCGTTAACTGCATGGGCGTGCACTAGACTGAGCAATCTATTCAGAGGGGCACGCACTGCTCTTGGTATGGTCCGATAGGGGCACAACATTGCCTCTGGCAACAATAAAAAAAAGTGGCGAGGAGTAGCAATTGGCAATTTGTTGCTTTTGTGACAGAGAGCGGGGGTAGAAGGGAGACTTGGACGAAAATATGCTGAAAATTGTGCATGTTCAAGAATGTTCAGTAACACTGGTCACAACTACTAGCTATACAGAGAAGTAACTCATCAAACTGACCCATTTTAGCCAAAAAACGCGCCCACTTTGACGCAAAAGAAACAGCCCACACTAGTACGTTGGACCTCCACCTCGGGCATTCCCCTAATGCCCTATAGGCCAGTCAGAGCCTAACTCATCAGAGCCTATACAGAGAAGTAACTCATCAAACTGACCCATTTTAGCCAAAAAACGCGCCCACTTTGACGCAAAAGAAACAGCCCACACTAGTACGTTGGACCTCCACCTCGGGCATTCCCCTAATGCCCTATAGGCCAGTCAGAGCCTGGCTCCTGTCCTTAGTAGTAGTTAGTAGTAGTTTGCGATTTGGGAATCAATGAAAAGAAAACAAATACTGAAAATGTACATTTACGTGGATACCGATTCATAAAGTTTCCTTTTGGTCTTTTTCTTAATTGTTCTGGCTTAACAATCTTGAGTTTGGGCAAATGACGGGGATTTAATATGTAGACATTCCAATTCCAAATAATATAAATGGTTTGCCTGCTATTCATCTTTGCTCACTAGGTGGCACTGCAGCCATGTAATAATAGATCCTGCGTATACTTTTAGCTGTTTCTTATTCAGTTACAAAAATCATATTGTTTCACCAAAAGATTACAGAACGTAGCAGAACACAGTTGTAAAAGAGCAAATTAAGACATGATAGGACATAAAGGAGCTGTAATACAATGCAACCGAGAGGCACAAGATCTCTATACAGACTATAGTTGCATGGAAGTAGGGATGGGATGCCGACGATAGATAAGGACACGGATAAACAGCAAGCACCTGCTTGCCTTTTCTGTTAACGGCTGTAAATCATCAATAAGGCAACACATACAAGATATCCCTCAGTATTTAGCTAACCGCGAAAAACAGCGTTTTTAGGAAGTCGGTTCCTGATCCACTCCCAGATAATGTGAAAACATGAAATAGTTTTTCGGGTAGCATTAATTTTTGGTGTTGGGTCTAATGCCATAGATAACGTTAATGATGTCAAAGTTAGCCCCGCACAATCTGCTCCCGCCACTTGTGTGAATGATTGATGTCTGTGATCGAGCGCCCATTCTTTACCAGAGAACCACAGTGCCATCAGCGCAAAGAAAATACTGATGCCCTCCCTGACCTTTGCTGCCCTCACTTATCTGACTGCCTTTGAGTAAGACAAGCCCCTCCCCAGCAGAGGATGGTGAATTTTTAAAGAGGTGGGGAGCAAATATTTTCTCCAAATTGACATAACCACAGCAAGCCTGAATATACCGTGGGAAGGATTGTAGGCGTTTACAAATCGGTTAAAATAGTGCATTTTAAAGCTTTTTTGTGTGCAATTAGATTTAATTAATATGGGGTGCACAGGCAGTCTTGTAGGGAAATATGAAATATTCACATAATTCAGATGCTAGGTCACCAGCAGTGGCGGGAGTGAAGAAAGATGCATACTGTCAATGTGTGTTATGTATTTTAAATTTATTTCATTAATAAGGATGTCAATTTCGAAAAGATGACTTACAATAACCTATTTACAAATTTCGAACAAACATTTCCCCAAACGCCCCGTGTACGATAGCAGAAAGATGAGAGCAAGTGGTAAGCCCGTTTTGAGGGTGTTAAAAATGTGAGACGTATACTACGGACAAAACAAAGCAAACAGAAGAAAAACATATAAGAAAACCTCAGGGTGCAACTGCTTCAAACTAAAGAGGGCTACTATTTAAATACACAAATTGACATTATTAAGCTTCACTGGAGTCAGTGGTGGGGTCAGGTAGAGTGGATGGGGGGAGTGGATGGTGGAGAGTTCAGGGGGAGCTCCTTCTTTATCAAGTAATAAGTAAGCGAAGCTTTGAAGAGATCCACAGTCAGGCTGCCTTTCATTGTTAACGGAAGTGGGTTCCAGTGGTGAGGACAAGTAGGGCGATAGAGCGGAAGTGAGAGGAGGCACAAGGAGGGTATGGGATGGTGAGGTTGCGTGCAGAGAAGGATCAGCGGGAACAGGATGGTGAGTAAACTGAGATACAATCAGGCAGTCACAAAGGAGTAAGACCAGAGGCGTTGCTAGGGGGGGTTGAGGGGGCTATAGCCCCTGGTCTTTTGGTTTTAGCCCTGGATAGAAGCAAAGGGACTACAACCAAAAGGCTATCGCTAGCCCCGAATCCCACCAGTCCTGACATTAGCTTAGCCCCTGATCTTTTCCAAATCTTCCAACACCCCTGAGTAAGACCAATGGTAGCTTTGTAGACTGTGAAAAAGAACTTGAAAAGAGAGCAGTTGTGCATGACTGCCAACCAGCATGTTGTCGGCACATAGAACTCGGGGACGATCAGGGTAGATTGTAGAGAATGTGGGTTGCAAAGTTAGGACTTTGTCTAGAGGGAGAAGTAGATAGGAAGGCCAAGGAGTAGGCTTCAGCAGTAGCCAAGTTTGCTGACTACAAGAGTGGAGATTCAAGTTTGTGTAGAGTGGTTAGTAAGAAAAGGACACCTTTTTCTGAATGTTGAAGAGGTTAATACGAGCAGCAAAGGCAGTATTAGTGATGAATTGTTACAATCATAGCTCACGGTCAAAGATGGCCCCAAGATCACAAGCCTTGGGTGAAGGAGAAAATAGATCAGGAAGGAAGGATATAAGAGAGGGGATGGTAGGGATGGCATTGGAAGAAGGGAGAAAGATGACTTCCGTTTTTAAGAGTTCAGGATGAGGCAGCAGAGTACCAGCCAGTGATAAATTGACAGTTTGTAATATGTTCCGACATGGCTGGGTTGAAAGAGGGAAATTATATAAATATTTGAGTGTCATCAGCAAAAGGTGATAATAGAAGTCAAAGGATGAGATGCTAGGGTAGAGGTATAGAGTGTGAAGAGAAGAGATCCAAGAACTGATCCTTGAGGGATGCTGATAGGGAGAGGGCATGGGGTCAGAGGTTTGTGAGTTCCAAGAGATTTTAAAGGATGGACCTACCATGTAGAAGGTGATCCAGACAAGACACGATTTGTGAAATCCAAGATCCGAGCTCACATACAAGCCGCCTCTTTGCCACTAAAAGCAACATCTTTCCCCCAGAAAGGGCATTCCATATATGGCATTTCCTGACCTCTGAAGGCCAAAGATAAATATGGTGAAAGGACAAGTGAAAACCTTGTGGCACAGCCATTTTAGGGTGCTAGCCACCCATAGATGCCATGTGTGGCAAATGCAAAAGTTCACAAGTAAAATCACCAAAGCATGGAAGAAAAATAACTGCTGCCACTAGCTTATTTTAGGCACATAGTAAAAGTAACCAAAAAGCAATTACAGAAAATGTTATAAGAATTTACAGTCACTTGTATACTGGATGCTTTGCTAACATTTATTTGGGCATAGGAGACCGTAGCATAATCTAACAGATATTTGAACACAGACAGCTGTAGAGCAAGCCAATTGCCAATGAAGGCTAGATACTTACACACAGCAATTTAACAACACCGGCAGCTAGCACCTGAGACACACGCAAGCTTTACGAGCCTTACTAGAAGCAAGATGCTTCTAAGAAATACTGAGAGTTATCTCAATATAAAGGAATACAAAACAAGAACGGTTGCTGCATAAGGCAATTGAACACAGACTGTATACAACCTCTAGCCCTAAAGGACCACATTGATTCCCGCACCTTAGTTACCTGGTGAATAAACAGTGGTGCCGAGAACATCGGGCCACTTTAGAATCACAGATAAAGTTGAGGACAATCTACATATGATTCTCCTAAGACACAACCAGATACAAAAAGAAGATAGTACAAACTGCTAACTTATGGGACTTACAATTTCCCTTATTATATATATTTTTTAGGAAGTTTGCGGAGTGAACTCTTGATGTTACAAGTCATACTCACCTCTACCAGTTTTTCAGACCATAGTTACAAGAGTGAACCGTGAGTATCTTAATCCTAAATATGTTTTTACTCTAAAAATTGTCGATAAATGAAATTACACAATTATGCATACCAGCTACACTATTAGTGATACTGTTCCCTCCCAAGTTCCACAGGGACAGTTTGAATGTCTCTTCACACCAAAAGAGGTGAGATCGTTCCAAATTGAATGTTGCATTTTGGATACGTGGGAATAACCATGACATTACTCTGTTCACAGTAGGATCTTTTATAGCATGTGGTATTTGAGTATCACTCTCAACACCAACAGGGCTGCCCCGCGGGCATAACCATGACGTTACCCTGTTCACGTAGGATCTTTGATAGCAGGACAAGCACCATAAGGCATTCGAGATTGTGAACTCAACTGGAATGTACAGCACTTAGTTGGTTTAATTCAGTCCGATGGAGAACACCATGTGCAGGGGGCCAAAGAGCGGTCATGGGGTGAAGAATAGAAGGAGTATTACCCCTTGACACATAAGCTTGGTGTAGATTCCTGTGTCATTGCTTCAACAGTCTTGGACATTAAGTCCACTAGGCTGCCCACGCAGGGCAATGTGCCCTGTCTCACATCACACTCTTTTGAAGTTTGTAACACAGGAATTGAAGTAGATTCATGTGAAGAAGAGTCAAGATTCACTACCAAGGGTGGAGCAGCCATAAATGGCAATTTATTAGTGTCACCCATTAAAAAAGGCTCTGACTGGCCAAAACCCAATACATTGTTTGCAGTGTTTTGCATTATTAGTTTTATAAGTTGTCTATTATTGTTTCCCAGTTTGGTTCTGATTTTTTTAATTTACTAGTTGTTTCAGAATTACAAAAAAAAAAAGATTGAACCTTGCAACTGTGGTAGTCGAGGTTGCCCTAAAAATATTCAAATTCGCCAGGTTGTCCTTAGGGGCTTCAAAGAATGCCAGACCTGTTTGGTCTGCTTCACCCACCACAACAACAGAGTCATTTTCAACAGGTAGTTCAGTCACCTGCGCAACTGGTGTATGACGGAAGGGTTCTATTAGTGATTCAATCAGTCTTGACTCAGAGTGGCCCTTTTGTGATTGCGGGATTTGTTTCAGAAGAGAAGCATTAGACCTTCAATTACTTTGGTTTCCCAATATTAAATCATTTGGTCCTCCTGAGTATGTAAGTGGGTGGGATAAGACATTCAATGAACCTTTCCGTTGTACATTCCTTTGAACACATGTGTGGGTTAGATCAGAGTCAAATTCAGAAACAAGTACCATCTCTGAGGAGTCAAGAGAGACCACACCCCAGGCAACAGACAAGAGAGTCCGCTCTTCACTCTGCATCGGCAGCACCACAACCAAGGGTCCCCCACCCACAGCCTTGATTAAGTCCCTACATAATACTCAACCCGTCTCCTGGGGGTAACATCTCAACACCCTTAGGCATAGTGTTTTCCTGACAATAAGTAGATAAAAAAGCTTTCGCTGCATTGTGAATTTTAACATTATCAAATTTGGAAAATAGATACTCCAACAGGACAGAGTAGGACTTGGTTTCTACTTTCAGACCTTCATACAATGATACAAGCACACAGAGGACCTGATTAATTTCTAACAGTGCATCACTAATAGAAGATTCTGTATTCTCTTTCAAGTTCTGAAAAGCTGCAGAGAGTCTTCCCGAAGGTAAAAAAAAAACAGCGTTGTGGGATTAAGGCTGGAAAATGTAAAGTTTGAGTTATGCTTCTCATATTGACATGGGCTTGGAGGCATGTCCATCATATCTTAAGAGTCAACAGTTACATGTCTTTCATTAGGTGAACAAATAGTGCTGTTTAGGTCAAATGGTGGAACAGTGTATTTTCTGTAACAGAATACAACGCAGTAATTTTACTGTGGTGTGAAGAAGAATAGGTTCCGGTAATCCCACTGCCCGATCCACAGTGTAGCGCAGTGCTAAGTAATCTCTTCGTTCAGTGGTAGCGCAGGAGATGGCGGCAGTGGAAGCGCTATTGCGACCAACATTTCTTGGTCAGAAATTGGAGCCAGGTTAGGGGACAGGGATGGGGATACCACCACCAATTAAACCGCAGTCCTAAGAGAGATGGCAGAAAGCCACTTGAGGAGAAAGGTGCACTATGAACAATGAGGGTGATTTTTCACTATAGAGGTGTTATGTCCCGACGTCAGCTTTGGTCTCTTTGGCATTACTGGAAAGTAGTCCGTCGCCACCTACATCGGCGGCAACACATACACGCCAATCCCAAGATGGCTGTAAACTGCTATACTCGGGAACCATATCGGCCAATCTCAAGAATGCAGCTGCTTCTCTTGCACGTCGTAGGCAATTGGAGGAGGAGCTTCTGAAGGGCCGAACAAATACGGGAAACAACGCAGGCTCCTTGCATTGCAAAATTTGTTGCCTGGTGAACGCTAGTTTGTTTGTTGCGCATCCTCACACTGCCTTCCTGCTTGCTCTGTTTCCTTCAAACCTCTTCCCCTCTCTCTTGTCTCGGGAGAATAGCTCAGCAGAAACGTGCTCACCCTGGAAGCAAGATGACAGGGTGCAACACAAGTTCGATCCCTGGGTCAGCGCTTAGAAACCTCTGGGTATTAAGCGCATTATAAATAACCTATCGGTTGCCAGTCATTTGGTCGACTGCAATTTGGTCGACGCCATTTGGTCGAAAACCAAATGGTCGAATTTTTATTTTTTTTATTTTCACCCCTTTTTTGTTTTTTTTTGGGGGGGTGCCCCCCACCCCCCTTTTTTTCTTTTTTTTTTTTCGACACGAAAACCCACAAAACACATATATAAATAATTAAAAAAAAATTCGACCATTTGGTTTTCGACCAAATGGCGTCGACCAAATTGCAGTCGACCCGTTTGTAGTCGACCAAATGACTGGACACCTAACCTATCATATCATCATAATATATCCCTCTCAGTTCCTTTGTCCTGCTGCTCGCTATCTTGCTGCCTCAATCGTATTGCCTGCTTGGGTACTTGCCTTTCCCCTTCTTGCCTTGCTACTTTCACGACTCTGCATACATCACTGAGCTGGTGGGGAGTCCCTTCTGTTTTCTGCTACTTACCAACATCAAATCTTCACCAGACCGGCTTCTGCAATGAAGCTTTCCGTCTATGGAAGAGTATTTTCCCCTACTGTTTTTTGTTTTTCCTTGGGCACTGGCCTCTTTGGCAGCCAGTTCACCCTGTCCATCTAAGGGAGTCCTGGTGGCCAGAAAGGATTGTCCTTATTCACACGATACCAAAAGCAAGACAGCTGGCAAACCCCAGGGGAGCCAGAAGTCTAAGAGATTGCAACTCCAGGAAAAGACAATGAGCCTCATTATAAGTTTGATGGTCTGATAACAACGGTACCGGTAAGCTTGCTGGTATCATTGTTACCGGACCAGCAAACTACGAGCTCTGCTCGCAGGTGCCTTCCCACCCGCCAGGACTGACCTGGCGGGTGTACCGGTATCCGCCAGCAGAGTATGTCGGATGCACCGGCACCATTCTGAATGGTGCCAGTGCATCTGACCTCCCCATTCTCATTGAGCACTTTGGGGCTCAAATGGGAATGTGGAGCATTTTTTTCCAGCACCCGCGAATAGGCAATTACCGAGTCCCACGGGGCCATAATGACCCGGTAATTGCCCATTCATGTGTGCCAGAACATTTTTTAATTTTGGCGGCAGCCTGTCTGTGTTACCGGTAAGGCTACCGCCAAACTTGTAATGAGGCCCAATGTCTGAGATGGCACAAATCCAAGAACTAGTGGTTGCAGTGCAAAATGTAACTATGCAAGTTCAAAACTTTAAGGCTGAAAATACATATCTCAGACAGGCCCTCCACGCAATTCTCAATTCTCAGGAAATCCTAAGCGCCTTGAAGAGTTTTTGGACACTTGCACTGTAAGTTTTCTTTCAGAGAAGTCTCATACCATAATGACAGGGCCAACGTTGGTTTGGTTGGGACACACATGACAGGTAGCACCTTGGCTTGGGCTACGACCTTGGTGTCTGTAAACAGCCCTATAATTGATTCTTATTCTGCCTTTGTTACAGCCATAACATGCCTCTTTGACTGTCCTGACCTGACCTACACAGCCCAAGAAGAACTATTGGAGGACCACCAAGGTCAGATGGAGGTTCTGACCTACACAAGCAAGTTCAAGCAGCTTGCCTTACAGGCAGACTGGTCAGACCAGGACTGCTTTACCCTTTACCGAAAAGAGCTAGCAGAAGAATTTAAGGCCAACTCTCACGTATGCCATGGCCTCCCACTTTGGATCTATTAATTCAACTTGTCATCCAGATTGACTACTGTCTACAAGAGAGAAGACTTGAACATAAGAAAAACAGGGTTCCTTGTTCCACTCCTAGTAATCCATCAAGTACCCAACAAGAGGCCCTTTGAGATATATCCGCGCCTATTCAACTTGGAACTGCCAGAGGTCCATTACCTTCAGAAGAATGAAACCGACACAGACAACAAGGCCTATGCATGTACTGCAGTTCAGACTCACTTCTACTAAGGGCATGTCCTTTGGTCCCCCGAAGGAAGGAAAACACCAACCACTGATCCTAAATGGGATGCAAGATCTGGAGCGATTGTCAAGTCCCTCCCATCAGGATAGCAGAGTGATTCTAGCTGCTCTAAAAGAACCAGCACCCTTTCTAGTCTTACAAGTGACACTTCAATCTACTGAAACACATTCCATCAAAGCATCTGCATTACTGGATCCAGGTGCTAGGGTTATATTTATGGATAACGTTTGGGCAAAGTGGATTCCTATATCCGCACAGAATAAGGAAGAACATTTTCCGGTCAATGGAGTCAACGGCCAGCTTCTGGAGAGTGATCCCATCACAGAAAACACTTTAGCACTTAGCTTGTTAATCCATCATCATCAAGAACCGATCTAATTTGATATCAGACAGGCAGCACATTATCCACTCATACTTGGAATAACCTGGCTCACCGTTCATAACACCTTACATCAATTGGAGGGCTCAGACCTTGTTTTTGGGCTCGGGCCTTGTGTAAACAACTGCCTCGCAGCTACGGTTTCTCAACATATTTTGGCACTAGCTTCACCTCCTTCGACTGCCTATGCTCCTGCAGTAGGTACCACTTTGCCTCAAAAGTACTGGACTTATAAGGAAGTCTATGAGAAAGAAACGCACAAGTCCTTGCCTCCTCATAGACCGGAATATTGTGCAATCCAGCTTTTGCCTAATGCAACTGTACCTTTCAATCGTATGTTTCGTCATTCACCAACTGGGAAAACAGCTTTAAAGGCCTATCTGAAGGAGAACCTGACCAATGGCCTTATCAGGGAGTCGGTATCATCGGCCGGAGCCTCTCTGTCCTTTATCCCAAAGAAAGAAACCACATGCTCCGACCCTGTCTAGACTACCGTAGCTTGAATACTGTTATGGTCAAAGACTGCTATACCTGACATCTTGGATGTGGTTCAACATGCTACAATTTTTTAGTTAGATCTCTGTGGGGCCTATCATCTTATAAGGATACAGGAAGGTGATGGGTGGAAGACCGCTTTCAGGACACCCTTTGGTCATTATGAGTACCAAGTGATGCCCTTTGGGCTGGCTAACGCACCATCGATCTTCCAAAGATTTGTGGATCACATATTTGCGGTTCTACTCTTTCACTCACTCATAGTGTATCTCAACAATATCCTTATCTACTCCACACAGGTCGCTGAACATTCCCAACATGTCTAACAGGTTCTCGCTTGACTTCAAGAAAACCATCTGCAGTCAAGTTGGAAAAATGCATATTTGATGCATCTACAGTTCCATACCTTGGAGATATCTTTTCTCAGGACGGAGTTTAAATGGATTCATGCAAAGTCAAGGCATCCTACACTGGAAAAGACCCACAATAGTAAAAGAACTTCAGCGGTTTCCAGGAATCGCTACATTTTACAGGAAATTCAGTCCAAATTTCTCCCAAGTTGGATTGCCCTTGACTGCCCTACTGAAGAAAGGGGTACACTACAGATGCATTCCAAACCCTGAATACAACCTTTACTACTGCTCCCATCCTCAGTACACAAGATGAACACAAAACCTTCATCGTGGAAACCGGTGCATCTGATGAGGCTGTTGGGGCAGTGCTCAAGCAAATGGGGAGGACCTCAAAGAATACCCTATTGCAAATTATTGTAAAGCTCTGTAGCCTGCCGAAGCACAATACTCTGTACTGGAAAAAGAGCTACTCGCATGAAGTTGGCATGTCTGGAATGAAGGCCTTACCTTTTAGGGGCAGAACAAGAAATCAAGATCAGGACCGACAATCAGAATCTGCTCATGCTACAATCATTTGAATGCTGAAACAGCTATCAGGCCAAATGAGACTATTTCTTTTAACAATTCTGATTCCAGTTAACATTCATTCCGGGAACCAAGAATCTGGTGTCCGACACTCTTTCACAATCACTAACAACCCCAGACAGTTGCAGTGAAGGAAGCTACAACTCACCATATTGCATTACTGCTTCAGTCTAAAAATCATCTTGTTGTCAAACAAGGGATCATGTTCAATTGAACAAGTCTTTATATACGTACAGAAACCCTTCACAATGAGGCCTTGGTCTTGATTCAAGATTCCAAGATAGGTCATTGTGGGGTCAAATCCACTTTGCATCTGCTTCAGCGACACTTCTGGTGGCGCAAGATTCAACAAGAAGTTCAAGATTTCTGCAATACTTGTGAAATATGTGCACAAGCAAAATCGCCCAGAAGCAAACCAGTTGGGAAATTGCCACAACCATCTGTACTTCCTTGTCCTTGGCATACTATCTCAACTGATTTTTATAGAAGAGCTACCTCCTTCTGATGATTGTACAGTCATTATGGTCACCGTGGGCGCCTTTACCAGAATGGCACACTTGTCGTTCTTTACCCAGAGCAGCTGTAATGGCTTACATTTTTTTCTCCACTATCTTCAGACCACATGGACTCCCTAGAAATATCATTTCAGACCGTGGTTCCCAATATACTTCAAAATTCTAGACTACTCTATGCTCCCATCTTGGTATCTCTCTGAGCCGGTTATCATCCTCAGTCCAACGGTCTCACAGAAGGAACAAATCAAACTCTGGAACAATATCTTCACTGCTTTGTTACTGCAACCCAAGACAATTGGGTTTCTTTACTACCAACTGCTGAATTCTCCAACAACAACACATACCATTCAGCTATTGGCACCTCATCCTTTTATTTCCATTATAGTTTTTACCCCAACTGGTTACCTTCCTTACCTCAGAACAGCTCCAGCGTATCTGTGGTAAAAGAACATTTGCAGAATCTACATGACATACACGACAAGTCATTGAATGCCCATAAACATTCCAAAATGGATGCTGACAGACACAGAAACCCAGATCCGGACTTCAACGTCAGAGACAAAGTCTGGTTGGCTGTCAAGTACCTACCTATGCACCTAAGGGCAGGACAATTCATGCCCAAGTACTTTGGCCCTTTCCCAGGTGACTAGAATCATCAATCCTGTGTGCTTTTGTATTCAGGTTCCCACTTCCCGGAGTCGTATACACCTGGTATTCCATTCATCTCTTCTTAAAATGTACAAGATCTCCATTGGAAGACATCAAGTTGCTAAACCACCACCAGTCAATGTCAATCAGTAACCAGAGTACGAAGTGGCCCTTATCTGCGATTACCATTATCGTAGGGGAGTGCTGCAATACCTTATAGATTGGAAGGGATACTTACCTGCTGACCACACCTGGGAGCCAGCTACACAAGTTCATGCTCCCATTCTGGTGAGGCGTTTCCATCGGCTGCACCCCTGAAAACCTGGTGGTACCGGACTGGGAAAGGGGTATACTGTTACGTCCCGTCATCCCCTTGGTCTCTTTGGTATCACTGTGAAGTAGCCTGTCACCACCTATATCAGTGCCAACATATGCATGCCAAACCCATGATGGCTGTAAACTGCTATACTATGGGAACCATACCAGCCAATCCCAAGATGGCTGCTGCCTCTCTTGCACTTTCTACACAATGGGAGGAGGAGCTTCTGAAGGGACAAACAAATACGGGAAACAATGCAGGCTCCTCGCATAGCAACCTTGTTGCATGGTAAATGCGAGTTTGTATCTTGCACGTCCTCACGCTGCCTTCCTGCTTGCTCTGTTTCCTTTGGAGCCTCTTCCCCTCTCCCTCTCAGTTCCTGTGTCCTGCTGCTTGCTATCTTGCGGCCTCAATCATATTGCCTGCTTGGGTACTTGCCTTTCCCCTTCTTGCCTTGCTACTATCATGGCTCTGTATACACTACCGAGCTGGTGGGAAGTCCCTTCTGTTTTCTGCTACTTACCCTCATCAAATCTTCACCGGACCTGCTTCTGCAATCAAGCTTTCTGTCTACAGAGGAGGTTTTTCCCCTACTGGTATTTTTCTCCTTGGGGGACGGACCTCTTTGGCAGCCAGTTAACCCTGCACCATCTTAGGGAGTCCTGGTGGCCAGAGAAGACCATCCTTACTTACACGATACCAAAAGGAAGACTGCCGGCAAACCACAGGTGAGTCACAAGTCTAAGAAGAGGCCGCCCCAAGCAGGCGGTCTATTTGAGGCTATAGATTAGCGATTGTTCATTTCCCCACTATAAACCGCATTCCCCAACACACTCCTTCTCTGCTAAACAGTCAAAGGTTTTTAGGACTTACTTTGAAGTCCACACAAGACAATTCGCTGCACAGGTGAAACACTGACACCGACAGCCAGCACAGACTGAACCGACTCCTTTCACCAACTCAGTCCAACTCTGCTCTGTGGCCGACTGCAGTTTTTAAACATTCAGCTCCTCCTTCATGAAAAGTGGAAGAAATACTCTGGACTACACCGACTGCTTTCTCCAACTCAGTCCAACTCCACTCCGTGGTCTAGTGTAGATTTTAAACATTCAGCTCGTCCTTCAGGTAAAGTGACTCAGTCCAACTCTGCTCCATGGTTGAATGTCATTTTTAAACATTCAGCTCCAACCTCATGAAAAGTGAAAAAATATTCCGTTCTTCACTGACTGCTTCCACCAACTCAGTCCAACTCTGCTACGCTCCACGGTCGACTGCAGTTTTTAAACATTCCACTCCTCCTTCATGAAAAGTGAAAAAATAATTTGGACTGAACTGACTGCTTTCTCCAACTCAGTCAAACTCTGTACTGCGTGCTCCGCTTTTAAGTTTTGTATAGATGGAAGACAAGGAATCAAGGATTCGCTGGCCTTCCCAGGTCTAAAACACTCTGCTTAGCCTCTAGCTCTGTCTTTGGCCTTACACTGAAAGCATGGAGAATTGTCATGCTGACATGTCGTACTATTTTAAAAAAAACCTACCCCATTCTCTACCACAAAACAGTCATTCTGTGTAAGAGCTCATTTGCGTGTAAAGGCTTTGTAATGATCAATCGTCTGAAACAGGGAAAAAGAAAATGCAGGTGTGGGGTTCTATGTTCCAAATTAGCGTCACAGTTGAGGCAAGTAGGAACAGCAATTACCAGAATGCACCTGGCCCAAAGGGCTTTAAGCTGGATGTTTGACCAATTAATTAACTGACAGGCGTTCATCGCAGTGCAGGAATTTACCAGTTGGTAAAATATGTGCAGGTGGCAGGTTTGTATACTGGTGTGATTCACTCAGCCTTTCATCTTTCTGCTGTCAATGAAATGCATACCTTTCACTACAGTACAACTACCATTCTGTCTACCCAGGTCAGACTCTGGCACGCCGGAGTGATAGATCATCAGATTGAGCACATATTATCTCCTTAAGTAATTGTACTGTGTACCTGAGCCTGCCTCAACCAAAACACAGCACTTGACGCCCAGATCCAACTTCCACTTCCCCCAGGGTCTCCCTGCTCGCTCACTTATCTCAGGCGGTCCACAGTCTATGGGCTGCAAGGCACAAAGGACACATTTTGGCACAATTAGCCAGGCCCGGGCCCAACCATGGTACAGCACCATGACGGGCCATGCAAGGGCTAAGGCTAACCACAAGTGCATACAGGTTGCAGAAGGCCCTACTGCACCACGTGTCTCACTATCAGCCTGTGGCTGGCAGGCCTGACAACCGCATCATGGTTCAGGAGGGGGGCTGCATCGCCCACACGGCATGGACTGGTCCCCACCTCACGACACAGTCATCTACGCTACATACCTTGAGGATTGGAACAGCCTTTGGCCTTGCTTCTGAGGGAGCTCTGCCTCTTCTGAAGTCGATAAGGACACACATGCTGCTGGCAAGACAAAATGGAGGAACCCGGGCTGTGGCCCCGTGCTTGCCTCCCTTGGCCATGCCTCAACATTCTCTGACTGGAGGATTTTGCTACGGTCGCAGGCAATTGGTAGAGGTCGGGAAAAATCCAGCCGGGCTTGCTCTTGCGACCTCTGACAATCCCAGAATGACGTCCCTGAGCTCAGAACCTTATGTTGTACACTGTTTATTTTATTAGTACCATCCTAACACGTTGATTAGCTTTAGATGTGAGGGCAAGAATAGGATTTGGACACAGACTGACTTTTAAGTTGAACTCTTTTACTCAGACTTGGCCAGTTTAGGATTGGGGAAGGTAGGCCTTCTACCACCCTGACATTTAAGTTAATAAATCTCTTTTGTTTGAATATTAAGTCTGTTGTCTGTGTCTTACCTCATGATTCCTTCACAGTAACTATCTCTACTTCTGTGCACAACTTAGTATTTCACTAGGAGGTTGTGGTATCACTACTATATAATTCAATGAAACACAAAGCCTCCACACACATTCGTGAGCTTGGCTCAATTTCAGTTACAAAGGTCTATGTTGCAATGACACTAGTTATCCCAAACATCATACTTCCAGTTTTTTGGGATGTGTTAATGGGGTGACATCTAATTAAGGGGAACTTTCCAGCCACCCTAAACCAGGTGTGCACAATTTTTTATTTTTATTTAATAAAGTTATTTTTATTAACCTAGGACCCACGAATTTAACTGAACTGATTGCTTACAGACTCCCTCCTCTTTCAGGACAAGAAACACACCTGGTTGTACAGATGGTCTGTTTATTAACAAAATAGGATTAATCAAATTAATTTAGATAAATAAGTTATACTTCTATTAAATTTAAATGCAATTATGAAAAATAATCAACGCACTATTCCTTCATTTATCAATGCTACAGTTATAGAGATAGAGACTTTTGTAACACACACAGCACCACTTATATGTTTTGTTTACCCTGGGCGCATGCACCATTGATGAAAAATGAGTGAGGGACCAGGATAAAACTTGAATATGTTTAGAAAACAAATTAATTTAAAAATTCCATTGCCCATTTCCCATTTCACTGCATCCCCTTACTCAATAGACATGTCAGAATTTCAACAGCAGTCTAAAAACTCAATTTTGACAAACTAGTGGACCTTCCTGTATATAAATGGCTTGTAGAAAAGAAAACGTATGTTCAAGGCATGTAGGCTAGATTCCCTTCAGTTATGTGTCCATTTACTTACTGTAAAAAAGATAACTTTCTCATGTTCAATGGGCAAATTCAAAATGTGAAAAATAGTAGCCCGGAATCACCCTTTCCCTTTTCTCTGGAACACCTTAGCGTTAACAACAATATTCTGCTTGTTGGCATACCCAGGAATAACTTCAATGACTGACTAGCAATGCACAGTGAGATGTCCATTTTATCACCCTGATTATTCTTCCACGCTAGATGTTTTCGCACAGAGAAAGAGTGATGATATCTCACTGTAGACACTCCATGGGACCTAGCGTACACAATATATATTTTTCCTGAAGCACATACACTTCTGAAATGTTCCCCAAATTCGTGGGATGCACAATCAATTTATATATTTCCACCCCTCAGCACTGACAAATAACAGGGCCAGGATTTAATTTAAATCCCTTTATAGTATCACTCTGCTTAGAATTATTTCCCCTTTATATTATACTCACATTGAATTTCTTTTAGCTGTCTCACAACCAGTTGTGCTACCTTTTGTGGTTTGGTTCAATTCTACCCCTCTATGAACAGGTGGGCATCCGTTAGACAGATAGGATTAGCGTTCCTCCTCAGCCTGTCTGCTGTCTCTTCTTCTGAAGAAGACCTGGGACTTTAACTCCTACTAGGCCAGACTTACAGGGTCCTGGAAATGATCCAAAATGGGCCCACAAGGAGATCAGTCTATTCCTTCTGAGCAGGGCAGTTTCTAGTCCATTTGGTGCCCAGGGAGAAACACTAAATTGCGCCCCCCGCTCATGCTCGGCAATCACGCCTCTCCCAAAGTATACCCTGCGGTTAAGTAACTCCTACCCAACGTCAACAAATCACTCTTATACACATGAAATATGTTTTATTACATTGTGATTCAAGAACTTTTTATTAAAATTGCTTTTTATTTTTCTATTAGTGTCTATTTTAATTTCTTGTATGCGTGACTTATAAAAGCACATTGACTTTTTGGATCCTTTCTGGTCCATCATCCATCTGGTCTTTGATTTGTCACTCTCCTCTGGTTCTTGCCTCCCTTGCATAACTGCCAGGTATTTCCATGTCCTTCGTGACACTGAGCCAGCCCAGGCATCTCCTGTTAAATGCTAGGACTGGTATTTGTGTTCTTCCCATTATAAGTATGGGCCTAGAAGGACCACCATGCAAAGTGAAAATCCAGGACTGGCTCATGGCGTCACGCATGGAATGGGCCCCCCACTTGGCAGCAAGGCCCTTGTGAGTTGCTCAGCTTTTCTGTCACCCCTCTGGTCCTTGACTCCCTTGTGAGTCACTCTTCTCTGCTTAGTCGCCCTTCTGGTCTTGGGCAACCTGGTTGATCGCTCTCCTCTGGTACTTGGTTCATATGGCCCATCACTCCTCTGGTCATTGCATTCCCTCACGAGTTGCTCTTCTGGTCCATAACTCCTATGGTCCTTGGTTCATATGGCCCATCACCTCTCTGGTCATTGGCTCCCTCATGAGTTGCTCCTCTAGTTGATGACTCCTCACATTTTGATGTAATCATAAAATACCTGGGTGGGTACCGAGGATAAATTTGGGCGAAATAAGGGAAGAATAAAGTGTTTAAAAAACGTCCACTTGTACTCCCCAAGTGAACAAGCCAAGTGCCAGGTGCTATGGCAGTACTGGTGAATGGACTCAGTCGTCTGGTTCATGCTAGAGTTGGCCTGTCAATGTACTGCGCAAGAAGGAAACTCTTTCAGCTCTCTTTAATCAAGCCTTAATATCAAACTTTGCACTCAAAGTACATGCCAGTGTTTTTTCAAAGAAAACTTCTGAGAGTTAATGACTTAATTAATTTGAGCTATAAACACTACAACACAATAGCCATGCCAGGGATGTAATGATCAAAACTATACAAAACCGACAGCAGCACACAGAAGAGCATGCCAATGGAGCCCGCCCCACGCTCCTGGTGCATACACCAAGCCTAGAACCACACCTAGGAACTAGAAATCAACACACAATGTAAACTTTATACTAGTCCAGGGGCACATTAAATATTATATAAACACTTCCACTGTGACTACTACAACGCACAACACACTGTACCCTGTAATGCAAAAAGTATTTAATTTCTTCAAAACAGCATTTCCTGTTGGCATTGTTTATTTGCGCACACTTGTTATGAAAGTGCTACAGAGCCCATGGAAGTTTGCATTAGTGCTGCGCTGCCGATAAGCCACGGGGAAGTGAACTCCTAACATGATTGAAAAAGGAGTAAACTTCCCCGTGGCTTATTGTTTCTTCACTTCACCCGCTGTGGCCCCGAGTCTGAAGTGACCCCTGCTGCTAATGAAATTTAGCAGCAGGGGTCCTGGCGCCGCAGCAAGGATTGAAAAGAAGAAGGCTGACGGGCCGGGGAAGTCAATTGGTCGTCGTGTGTTAGTGATTGCTAGAGTAGAGGCAGCAGGTGCTGGCACTGCCTCTGATGTGCTCACGTTAGGTGCCTGCCCCGGCACCTAACGTGAGCACATCAGAGGCAGCGCCAGCACCTACTGCCTTGACTCAAGCAATCACGCATAAGGTAAATGCGCCCCCAGGGCAATTCGAGCCCTCATCAGGGTGGGCAATTGCACCCCTGGGGCGATTGCGCCCCGGGCAGTCGCCTGCTTCGCCCAGGCCAAGAAATAGGCCTGCTTCTGAGTAAGCGAGTGAGTCTGTCCATCTCCACCTTTGAATGTGTGTTTGACCTTTTATAGAACAGTAATCCCACATTTGTTGAGTTGTGTATAATTTTCCCAAACTAATTGGTCAATGTATGTGATTGGACAGTGTTCCAAAAGTGACATCACAGTAGACAAACCCTTTTAGAGAGAATTCTCAAGAATGTGCTAATTTCCCTTACCTTTTGAGACCCCCAGCAACTTTGCTGGATTTCTAGGATTTGATTTTTCTACCTGGGAAGAGTGTGAGCTGTTTTTCCCACTCTTCCATGTATTTTGATGTGTGTTTTACTTTGGTGTTCTTTGGTTATGGAGTTTTAAAACAACTCCAGAGGCATCATCCTTTTATGTGTTTCACACAGCACCTTCAGTCCAGTGGCACAGGGATGTCTTTAAGACTTCCCAAGGTTTAAATACCTTCTCTAGGACTGACTGCTGTCTCCAAGAGCATGTAAAGATAAATTGACTTTACTAGTCTCTTTAAATTTACAGACCCAGCACACACTATCTTCCTATAGAGTGCTGGAGGGGTTGCCTAGCATCCTCTGAATCAAAACACTCATGTAACTGTCAAATGTTACCCTTTCCTACTTGAAATGGCTGGTGGCAGTGGTTTAGATCAAACTACCATGATTTTTCCCGACCGCGAACAATGGTAGCTAAAAATCGGGTCAGCCATGTTTTTCAATAGGCTGGCCAAGACCTATCTGTAAACACAGACTCCGGTTGACTTTTCTCGCCATTCCTTTTTCTCTGCGCGCCAAACCAGGTTTCATTCCTTTGTTTGGTGGCCTTTGGCGGGCTTCAGCGCTGAAGCCCTACTCATGCGTCTGAGTGTCTGGGGTGGACAGAATGTGAGGGAGGTGCCCGAAACTCCCTGTGCTTAGTCTACTAGGAGACCTGAATGTACTCTGGTGTGATTGACCGGCTGGCTGTCAGGCAAAGACAGCCACCCTGCTGTGTGAGTGACAGCCAAGATGGAATGAATGGGGGAAAACTGTTTAAAAGCAGCTCTCTGGGACTTGGAAAGCAGAGTCGACTGGAATTAAAGAACCGAAGACAAGCTGAAGGAAGATGACTGCTGCAACTCCTGGATGACCGGTGAAGCCCTGCTGCAGGTCCAAATTGCCTGAAACTCCATCGACAGAGAAGCCCTCAAGGTTAACTTCTTCTCTTGAGTTTGGTGGGAACAACCAACTCACAAGCCACCTGTACACCGTCCCCTCCTGGTTGAATTTTCTGCAGAGTGCTGTGGAAAACCGGACAGCCAGTGTGAAGGATACCAGTTTGTGGTCTTTAAGGCACTCATACCTTAAACCGACGTTTTGCTAAGCTTGTGGCCTCTTCCCTGGGCAGTGCAGGAACCTCCCGACATTCTCCTTCTTGTCCCTACGACTGAAGCTCAGGAACAGCGAGATCTGCTCGAACTGCCAGGAACAACTGCCTCAGCTACAGCTCTTCTTCACTTTAAAGGTACTGTGCAAATGTGGTTTGGACATCTTTTCGGCCACGGTGAAAGTTTGTGAAACTTTCCCAACTTCGAAGGCTTGTCCTTCCCTAAACCAACATCTAACGTCTGACCAAACTCTTCTAAGATTCGTGGCTCAGACTTAACCGTTTACTACCAGAACTGTGCTATCCTACACAAAGATTCTGAACCATTGACTTTGGCCCAGGCCTATGAACTGAATTGCTGGTTGTAGTTAACTGAAACCCTTTGCCCTGCCTATGAAAGTATTTGTGCTTCATTTCTCATAACTTTGTCTTTTTACCCCTTTTTAAAGTAACTGAAGTGCCATTTCCCTCCCAATTCAGGGGAGCTAAACATGTTCAGTAACTTATTGGTTGTGCATTTGTAGTATATTATTATATGATATTGAGCTGCTCTTGCTAGTGTAATGTTTTCCAAATGACTGTGTAAATAAATGTGTATTCTTTTACCAAGAAACCTTGAGTAAGTGTTTGTTTGAATCACTGTATTTTTTGGTCCTTTGTGTAACTTGTTCTACTGCTCACTTTACTCTTGAGATAAGTCTGGCTGCTCAGCCACTACTAGCACATTACTGTGTTGTACAGGCTTGTACCAAAAGTGAAATTGTACTGACACTTAATTGCATGTAGTGTTCCCCAAGGGTACTGCATGTGATTCTGCCTAACATACCCCTCCATGGTCAATGGGCATATTACTGAAGGAGGCAGTCTGATGGGAGTAACTTCTAAACCCAGTTCCACTCCCATTTGATGTGAAGTCTTCTTAGAGATTTCTTGCATCAACATTCTAACATTCTGAAGCAGTAAATTCCACATGTATGATTACTATACTAATTGGCCAGATTGAATAGTTCTCCCTTTTTACTAAAGTTGCGGGGTATTTTCTTGTACTTGAAATGTTTATCGCGACATTGTCACTATATTTTGTTGTGAGGAGACTTGAAGATATTACACATATGTTTTTCAAATGCTGTTTGCAGGATGCAGCTTACATGCTTGTTTTTAAAATAGCATGTTTATCTGTATCTTTTCTTTGAATTGCATTCCCTACAACTTGAACCGCTGGAGCGTCACGTATTGACCCCTCCCAGTGCACAACTTGGCCTGGCCCACCGGCAAAGAGATCTTGGGACCGCCCCAACCTGCATAGCTAAGAGTCCCCCTTTACCTGCACAGAGTGATTGCATTCTCCCCTACTTGACACCCTCGTGCTGCTTGGGCCCACACAATCCAATGTGCCCAATTGAGCTTGATCCACTTGCATCAACGGTCAATATGGAGTTTGACATAGGCAGCCCACCAAAGAACCAAAACCAGATACTGTTGACAACAAACTGCCCCCTCGGTGCTCTGGGGCCCTAAAGACTGGTTTATTCACCTAAACACCTTCTTTCACTTACGACATATCCTTTTGTGATTGGTATTTGTCTCTCACCCCTTTACCCGCACTCAGAGTGCTAATTTCTCCAGTCTTTTGCTACCTCTATGTCTTTCAGAAGGGTGGGTCTTTGTACAGTGTTTCTATTTTGTTCTGTTGCAGATGGTGTGTTTAAAAAGTATATACATTTTTGTAAACCCTTGATTGGACATTCCCTTTATTTTGGACTGTGTTATTGTGTTGTTTGAGTCACTACTGGATCACATTTGCACCCCTCTAGGAGACAATAAAGAATTGGTGCAGCCCAAGAGAGACAGACGGTAGGTGGGTGAACGGAAAGGGAAGGGGTGGAAGGTTGCCTGAGAAGAATCAGGCATGAGTTCTGAGGTGGGCTAGAGTGGTGCTATAGTTAACCAAAAGACAGTTAACAGGCCCAAAACAGCAATGTTCCTTAGTTCTGTGAGGTAACAGAATCTCTGCAGTAAAAGGATAGTGAATGGATCAAAGGATCCCCCTATGGGTGGAAGCAGTATAGTAGCAGTATAGTAGCAGCAGTGAAAGGATTGTGAATGGATCAAAGGATCCCTGTGGGTGGAAGCAGTATAATAGCAACCATATTTAATTTTGAACTTATGTGTTTTCTTTTTCTGTGTTTTGATTTCTAAAAAAAAGTTGTGTATTATTTAGTCCTTAGAAATGTGACATTTTTTGTTTAGGTTCACTCATCCAATATTTATGAATGATTATTTCTTTGAAAAGCCCTCTGTATGTGATTAACTTGACTGTGATAATATACATTTCATATAGTTTTCCATCAGAGGTACCTTGTTTGTGAAATTTTGTTGAGGATCCCAGCCCCTAGGTGCAAGGGAGTTACCCTTCTGTGTAAGAGGTCAAGAGCAGTAAACAAGATTGATTTGCTGCAGCAAATCATTTACTTGCCAATCAGAATATTGGGCACTTACTGGAAACACATTGCTGTTGGCCATTGGCATGGGTTTACTACTGCCATTATGTGCAAAGCCAATGTGAGTTTTCTTAGGTGGGTAGTCTTGCCTTTATTTGTGCAGCCATCATGTACATGCTTTTTTAGAGTGGTGTGAAAATCTTACTGCCTTAGTTGCCAAAACTAATGGAAGTGTTCTCATATGGGGATACAGGCTTATATTGGCACAACCCGTAAGAACATGTTTTCTAACAGTGGTGTGGAATAATTCCTGGCATTATTGGCAAGGTCAATGTTAATGTTCTTAAAAGGGAATACCGGTCTAAATTGGCACAGCTAGCATACACATGCTTTCTTACAATGATATGGAATTATTACTAGCATTATGGGCAGAGCCGATATGAGTTTTATTACATGGAAATATGGTCATATATTGGCAACGCCTGCATTGAAATGTTTTCTTACAGTTGTAATACTGGTATTATGGGAAAAGGGAACATAATAGTGTTCTTGCAAAGGAATACTGGCATGTATTGGCATAGCCAGTGTGGACTTTTTATTATTGTAGCAATATTCTCAAAATGGGCATAGCCAACTTGAGTGGTCTTGTGTTAGAATTCAGGTGTATATTGGCACAGCCAGCATGGATCGTTTTTCTTACAGTAGCATGACTGGCATTTTGGGCAAGGTTAACATGACTGTGTTCTTACAATAGCAATACTTACTAGCTTTATTAGAACAGCGAGTGGATCACTTGCTTTAACATCTGTGCAGAGCCTGCAGACACAGCGCCAAACACAGCCTTTCATCCTTTCCGAGGTTGATAAATGAGCACCACACACTGTGGGTCATAATGAGCAGTGCTCAGATGCCTGAGGGTGTGTAGTGCTATATAAATGCAAATCATTATTATTATTATTAGCCACAACCAGCAAGAACTGGGCCATATTGTGTGACAAAACATCAGGAAAAGGCATTGGGGTGTTTTCTATGGGTGGCCTGCCATCCATTGAATTTTATTAATATGTTATCCTTGAACCAATTGTAAATGGTATGGCTTTTTACCCAATTTTAACCAAAATGTGTGCTGTATTATAACTATTTATTTTAAAATAATTCTCGGAAGAGATCCACATTTGGGGAAAAATTCACATCCTGTGAAGAATTGCCATTTGGCAAACATGTAAAAGTCCTAGCTTTTGGGATTTTTATTAATAATAAAATGATGCAGGTATTTCCATTTCAGATTTGTCTTTTGCTAACTAGATCCCCTTAGATCAAACTCCATCCTGGATCTCCTGGATCTCTCAGTGGCCTTTGATACATTGGATCATCACATTCTGCTGGCTAGGCTGCAGCATGTGGGGGTCACAGGATCCATCCTGGCCTGGTTTAAGTCTTTTTTGGAGGGTCATTCGGAGACAGTTTCTTTCCGGGGATGTTTTTTTCTCTTGTTGAGCTGTTTTGTGGAGTCCTACAAGGGTCGGCCTTATCTCCTCTTTTAATCTGTTTGTTTAGATGTTGCCCAACGTTATTGCTGACTGCGGTGTGCTCTTTTATTCCTATGCGGATGACACACATTTGATGTTCCAGTTGGACGCTCCTCAAACTGCGGCCCCCATCCAGTTGCGTGACTGCCTGGAGAAAGTGGGCTCCTGGATGGCAGCCAACTGGCTCCAACTAAATGGGACTAAAATCAAGGCACTTGTGGTTGGTCCAAAGGGTAGGGATCACTTTTGGAATGTGAAATACTGGCCAGCTTCCCTTGGCCCTTGTCCAGTACATTGTGCCTCTGTTAAGAGTTTGGGTGTGAAACCTTTGCCTGATGGCTTACTTGAAGCCCAGATCTCTGCCATATGTGGGCCTGGCTTTGGAAAATTGAAAGCTCTGTGAAAAATTCTTCCTCTGCTTCATCTGGAAAATCATACTACACTGGTGACCTCTTCGATTCTTCAATTATGGGGTCCTTAGATTACTGTAATGGTATATATTTAGGGCAACCGAAGCATCAGCTTCAAAGATTGTAAGTTCTTCAGAATGCGGCAGCCCAACTGGCCTTTCCAAGCTCTGCGATTGACTCCTTCTGTTGCTCTTCTTCTCCGGCATCACTGGTTGCCGGTAGAAGCATGGATCAAGTTTAAGATCCTGTGTCTCATGCACCGAGCTCTTTATAATGCCGGGCCGCATTATCTGAGAAAGAAACTGGTAAGGTAATATCATGCTATAAGCCTTCGTTCAGAAATACAATTTCTGTTGAAAATTCCTAAATTTCATTGTAAGCGTCTGGGTGGCTGATCATTTTCAGTATTGGGCCCCAGCCTATGGAATGCCTTGCCATTGCATTTGGGAGTTCTGACCGATTATCTTCCCTTTAGGAAGCTATTAAAGTCTCATCTCTTTGGTTTTCTTTCTGCTTCTTAAGCCTGTGGTGTTGTTTTTGTAAAAGCTTTCTTTCCCAGTGCCTTGACGCCTTCAGGCCATAGTTTGCACTTCACACATCCTAAATAAATAAATAAATCCCAAATATATAGTGTACACCTGTGCCCTGCTGCATTAGTATCCTGATTTGAAACACCTGCTCTCCAGTGGTACAGATCAGGCTGAAAGATCATACAGGCCCTTTTCACAGCAAAGCCACATTAGCAGAGGGGCTGAATTTACAATCTGCACCTGTTGCAAAACCACATAAATATGATGAACTACCACCCTGGTGGCAGTTTAATCATTGCACATAAGCCATACCTGGGTTTAGGTATGGTGGCTGGTGTAAAGACTGGGGGTATATCTCTACTGCTACCCACTATATGGTTGTGGTGGAGGCACAGAAGCACCCCAGCCAAGGCTCTCAAAGGGTAGCAATGGATGAGCAGCCAAGGCTGAGACTGAAAGGAGGTGAGGCAGGCTGGTTCTTAGGTACAGTGAATCCCCAAGCCCCCACAAAGGAATGTCTACACACTATGTTAGGTGTGACCGCAGTTCTTTTATTAATGGATAACACGTTTGGTGGATATATACAAATAAATAAGGCTCATCTTGTACTATGAAGTTCTACTCAAATAGTTGTCTCAATATATACAGTTCTATGGGGTACCACCATTTCTTAGTTCAGCAATAATGTAACAGTTATTAAAAAGCATTAACATTACTAACCACTGTTTAACCTCACAGACATAAATGTAAAAATCCAGCTAATACTTTAGATCACTGGCAGAATACTTTTTTAGAGTAAAAATGCAGATGATAATCTGTGTTGAGATCCCCCACCAGGGCAACCTGTAAGAAAAGGTAAGTTACACTTTGCTTTTATGTTAATGCCAAGTCCTTATGTGTTCATTGATTGTCTGATTTTGTTTCTACAGATCCCATGACCCCAAAGTACCTGGGAAGCAACAGCAGAGCCAGGCCCAAGATGGATCTAGGACCTAAGGTTGGACCCTGAGGGAGGAAGCCCCTCTTCCTCGTCACAGTACCTAGAATGCCTTAGAAAGCTAAGTGGTGGATTTTCTCAGCTTTACTCGATGATTCCCCTTGAGGATGGACCCCCTCTGGAAGAGGAAGCAATAGGGCTGCTGCTGTCAAGCAGGAGAGGGGAACCAAGCAGTGCGGGAAAGGCAATAGTGAATGTGTTTTGTGGTGGTTTCCTTTGTTGGGTTGCTATATTGGCTGTGGATGTCTCAAGAAGGTGAAACTCACTGTGGACATTGACAAGGCTTGGAAGGTGAAGATGAGTCCTTTGTTTTCATCAATGACCTTTGGTGGTGAAGGGTGCAGTGACAGAAGCACTTGTCTGGTTTTGGTAATTTGATGTTGTCTGCTGTTCAGTTCTTCTGTGCTGCAGCAACAGCACGGGTGACTGGATAACTTCTGGTGATGTGGACTCAAGCACTAGACTTCTCCGTGGGCCACCACCAAGTTAGGACCCTCTGGACTTGTTCTTCGGTTCGGAATGATGGGAAACCCATTGGTGTGCACTTCTCTGCAAACGGTGACAATGGGCTTTCAGCCATGGAACACTGGACAGATGTCGGGTCTGCAGTGCCACTTGAAGATTTCTTCAGTTGGTTGGAACTTTGCAAACTATGGGCATCAAGCAGCACTATTCCAGGGTACCCCTCTTCAGGCAATACACAGCAGTCTGGCTTTCTTCTGGTCACGGACAGCCCCTGGACACAGAACAATGCTGGTGGACTTATTGGGCTCAAGATGCCCAGTCATTGTTCTTCTGAACCCACAAAGATACCTCTTCAGGATGGCAGGTACTCAAGACAGCTTCCAGGACACTTCGGGTGAAGAACAGCGGTTGCATGATATGCCCTCATAGCTATCCAGGTCCTCTCTTGATCAGTCCTTGAATCAGCACAGCAAGTTTTAGATGTCTTGTAGAGTTGCAGCTGCAGACCTCTTCCTCCAGCTGGATTCAGAATGCAAGCTTTCAAGGTTCTGACTTCTGGTTTCGACTTGCAGCTTCTGGCACAGAGTTGAGTGAGAAGTCTTCTGTTATACACAAATCCTCAATTCAGTCAGGCTCAGCTAGGCTCGGTCAGCCAATCACACACTAGAGCATTCATCATACAGCACCCAATCAGGATTACAGGCATTCAGGCCATCACCCAAAACCTGACAACCTAAACAGTGACTGTGTATTAGGGACAACTAACAGCCTTTCAGAGCACACACTGCAGCACCCTCTGCATTTGCTCCAGCTTCAGACAGGGCTGGTTCAAACAGACCAGAGGCATTGTGACACACAACCAAAGCCAGACGCCCACAACACACAATGCCAATTGACTCCACTCCCCGTTCATTCAGGTCGCAACCCTAGGATGTACCCAAAACAAGCAGTCCCTGGGAAGGCTTCTACTAGTCTAGCAGAGACAACCACAGAGGCATACATGGTCCTTCCACCCAGCATCCAATCTGGGCAAGGTGGGAACTGAGCCAGGGTTACCCAGGACTTTGAGAAACAAGAGAGAAAGGCAGAAAGCCATGTGGCTTACAGTGGCTATCTTGCCTTTGTTCAGGAGTCAATTGATTCCTATAGCAGGGCCTGGGTATCCAAAAATAGAGGAGCCTCAGAGCCACTGCAGAGTCAGCATGTAGCTTCCACCAGCCCATACCCTGCCTTGTGGGAAACACACTGGTGCTCACAACACAGTAGGGGTGTCAAGGGGTACCCCTACCCGTGGGTGCTATAAGGGTATCTGATGGGTCTTGCTCACAAATAATAATAATGATGAGCTGCACTGCCAGAGGTCCAGACTGTACACTTGTGGCAGGAGACCAACAGGAAAACACATACAGTAGAGCAGTGGAACAAGCAGGCGGATGCCCTGTCCCTCCAAAACATTTCCAGCATCACAGCTGGTAATTCATATAATGATTAAAATCAAATCTGACATCTATCATACATATGTTAACACTGTGATCCAGGGTAGACCAAGGACAAGCTGTATGTGTTCTCTCTACACTACCTATCTCTGCTTAACCCAGCAGAACAATAGCCAGTAGGGGTTGTCTACGTGTGATCATGTGTGAGGTTGGGTAACACCTCTCTTCAACAGGACAGCCACTCAGCAGGTATTAAAATGCACACCCTAAATAAGAATACTAGCCTCACACCAAGTTGTTGGATATCAAAGGGCCTTTAATTCTATGGGTTTGACAAGGAGCTGGGGTTAGTATAGTCAGAGGCAGATCAGCACCATTTGGGAAGCATTCCACTATCTGGCGTTTTCATTGCACCTCTCTTCCTTCACTTAAGCCTTTATCTCAAAGCACTCTGTGTATGATGCAACCAGTCAAAGCCACTTGTCACAAGAAGAGGGATTTGACCCCTTAAAGCAGGCTTTATTTTATCCAGTCCTGTGTGGACCTTTGCCTAGGAAAGGGGGGTATCTCAATCCATCTTTGTTTCTTGTTTGGACCATCCAGAACTTAAGGAAGAATTCATGTAGGCCTTTTTGGGAGAGTTGATATTTCCAAAGGCTTCATCCATTAAGATAAAGGAGGAATGCTCCAAGGTAGAGTCAATCTCTGCTCTCTGCTCTCTCCCCACTCCCAGGGCACCATTGGTGGTGACTCTTGCTGAGGACCAGGATCTGCATCTCTACTTGTAAACCTCCAAAGTCTGGGAAAACAGTAACTGAATAGACACACCTTGTCCTAGTGCCCCCTGGTGTGGGGCTCACAGCATGTTGATGAAAAGAACAGCTAGGAGCTCTGTTTTCCCCATATCAAACTGATCAACCCACATTTTAATTGTGTTCTCCTCATTTGAACCAGAGTAATTAGTGCACACATTTCAACCATGCATTAATTTCAGCAGCACCACTGACTTTAAAATGATTCTAATGTTGCAGCATTTTTTAGCTGTGGCTTAGTGCTGATGTGTGGCAATCTTAACATTACTAATTACTAACACCACAAACAATTACTAGTGATAATCCTACTGACATTAGTAATTGGACTGAGGGATGTAAGTGCATGAATTCACACTGCAGTATGGGTCTAGGAAAATAGGTGTCCCTCGCAACACCCCGCTGATCAACCCACCAAATGATCAACCCACCTTTTAATAGTGTTCTCCTCATTTGAACCAGAGTAATTAGTGCACAAATGTTTCATATTTACTTTCCTATACTTCATAGTATAGTGAGCGGGGGTGTTGCGGGGGAAATCACCTGCAGCCCCCGTTTTTTTCATTTTCTTTTTTTTAATGGGTGTGCTGCGGAGGTGTCTCTTGCAACACCCCGCTCACTATATCACACACTGTAGTGAGCGGGGTGTTGCAGGAGACACCCCCGCAGCCCCCGCAGTCTTTTTTTTAAATTATACTTCATAGTATAGTGAGCGGGGGTTGCGGTTGGATCACTCGGATTCGAATGAAAGCATAGCTGGAAATTGATAGCCAATTAACTAATTCCCTACATCATAGTAACAGGTTTATACAAGCGTTTGCAGAAAAGCACAGATACCAGCACATGGTGCAAGTGACCTAGATATATTTCCTGACAATCCACTGGTGCTGCCTTTGGCACTCACTCTGTCTTTCAACCACTGTTCTTGCATCATTGAACCATCTCGATGCTTCATTGCCCCAGCGGAGCCCCGTAACGTGTACAGTTTGAGTGACAGCCCCCAGTGCAGATGACTTTTAACTGCTGCATTGAACCAAGCATCGAACCACCAGGACTCGCACTACAGTTCAACTCGAACAGCTGGAATGTCATGTCACTCATCGGCACAAACCAGCGGTAGTCATCATTTCACAGAAAGCTCAATCATCAAACCACTTATGGTGATCTATTAGCCTTGCATTGATCAACACCAAGTCAAACCACGTGGAGCAACTGCTCAAATCAGGCTCACTGCCTGGGATCAACACGCCTTGGCACCTTCAAATTCACTTTAACCCACAAGTGCAACCATCTGAAGCTTGCTTTGTCTAAATCAAACTACCGAACATTAGAATCAGGTCGTTTGAAATGGCCCTGCTCCCTTAGCCCACGTCTTTGGACCCTAGACAGAGACTGGTTAAGTCCCTTTTGTTCCTCTTTCTTACAAGATGTATCTTTTATGACCTCTTTGTTTCATTATTTCCCTGTTTTTCCTCCCTGCTAAGTATCCAGAGTGCTTGCATCATTTCATTCTGCACTTCGCTTTCTTCTTTCACAAGGGTGAGTTTTTGATAGTATTTTTGAGATTTAATTGTACAATTAATTTGAGTAATTAAAGTGTATATTTTTATAGAACCTTGATCGGATATTCTTTTATTCAGAATGGTTGTACTATTGCTGTTTGAGTTCCTTCTGGCTCATGTTCACACCCCTTTTGAGAGTATATCCTTTCCTCATCCCACGTTATCACACAAGGGGAAGGAAGTAGCTGTGCCACTTTTATATGTATTATTGGGATCACTGCTGGTTTGTAGAAGTGTGGGGGTTGAGTAGGCGTTTTAGCCAGTACTCATGTTTGTACTCCTGAAGAGCAAAAATAATTGAATTGCCCACCCCTCTATTAAAAAACACCAGCCACCACGCCAAACACTTTCACATCAGGAGTGCTTCACATTTATTTTTTACCGTCCATGTATCACTATTGCAGGTTGTGGGGTTCATTCCCATTTCCTCCCATGAAGGTAGCGCTGTTATGGGCTTAACATGATAGATTTATTGCCACATACATATGTGGTGATGCGATTGCATGCCCTTGCAATACCATGTTGCAGGTGCCGCTGAAAGACCATTGAAGAGGGTCCTGCTGGCAGGGGAATTGCGACTACCAAACCACAAACATCTTACCAGGTGTACTGTGTTGTTGTGCTGGGTTTAACAACTGTAGGTGCTGTGTAAACCAGGCAGTCCCTTTATGTGCTGCAATTGCAGATTGTAGTGGAATTGAAATTAACTGTATTATCTAAAAATGCCCTGAGCTGCCATTGCCTGCACGCTGCAAATGTAACACCGGGAGTTCTGCACTTCCATTTAAATTGAAACCACTGTTCTGTGTAAATAAATGATGTTCCAGCTCAGACTGGGCTACACTAGAAAGCATTCCCATGGGGGCTTCATACTAATATGGCTTTCAAGACCCCAGCAGGGGCTGGAAATGGCCAGCAACAGCCTGCTATCCCATGCTAAGATAGGCCCTCTTGCTTGGGCCTCAGCTCAGGCTATGGCCCATTGCTGGCCTTGCACAGCCAATCTCCCGAGGCAAAAAAGAAATAAAAATAGCCACCACCATATGGAATAGGTGCTAAGTCCCTTTTCAATGTCTATGATGGCAGACAGGATCAAGTGGGAGAGCAGGGACTGGAGCACAAATCTCCGGTCCATGGCAGGTAAGTGGGGAGGTAGGGGGTGGAAAGAGGAAGGGTTTGTTTTGGGGCCAGAGGGGTGGTGGGGAGTCAACAGGGAGAAGCTCCCTGTTGCCTCCCCACATAAAATGGAAAAGAAGGCAGCTGCCCGGGGAATGGCCTCGGGCGGCTGGAAGCAGCGGGTGGAGAATGTCTATTCTCGGCCGCTGTTGCAGGCACTTGGTTGGCTGATGGCTCTTCCCTGTGAGAAATCTATTTGTAGGCCATGTACAGTGAATGCTATTTTAATTGCTTTATTAACCTCACAAGGACTGGGGTTGTAGATTCTGAAGTCAACACCTTGCTGTTCGAGGCTGCATGTGTTCAAAGTATCATAGAGTGCAGCTGTAAAGTCACAGCCTGCCCATTTCAAATGCTTTCTGTGCTGGAATAGAATTACTCCTTTTCGGATATTAAGTAAGGTGTATTTTACAAAGACACTCCAGGCTATAATTGAAGTACTCAAATGTCCCGTCCCCTTTCCTCCATCCTTGTGGGTGTCTTCCAACATGGGGATGGTACCAGACCTTTGGCACCGGAAAATTGAGCTTCCCCTTTAAATTTAGTATAGTGTGCAGGGGAGTGGCCTCAGGCATTGGAAGGACCCTCCGAGGCCCCGCCCTCCGGCACCTCACCTCAGTCCCTTTTTCCACATGGATAGTGTCAGACCTGGCCGCCAGTGCAGAGACTTTTTTAACTTCCTGCTTGCTTCCCTACTTTGTTTTTTAATCTTACTTAACCTTCCTTCCTTGCCTCGCCTCGCCTCCCCTGTCACATGTCAGCTTCAAGAGAATTCACGAGATCTGCTTCGTGTGACCACTCGTACCCAGCTTTGGACCCTCATACACTCTGTCTTGAGTACCTGAGGCCCAACCACCACTGGGACGACGGTGCGGCTTGCAACACTCTCTTTCACAGGGTATTGAAGAATCAGTGGTCACATTGGAGAGAGATATTCCATACTTCTCCTCCAGCACACGGTAAGGACTTTGTCTCCAGGACCTCTCGTCAAGACAAGGTAGGCCCTCTTTTCAGCACAGCTAATCAGCGCAGCGACTCGTTCTCAGGGGTTCGCACAGGCAATGATTTCTCGGTTCAGGTTCTGGCTTGCCCAAGGCCTCTAAGGCTACCGGCTCCCAAGCAGAGGGGCCCAGGGGCTATTCTGGGCATAGTCATGAGGCAATCAAGGCTACCGGCTACCAAGTCGATGGACTCAGGGGCCCTACCGTGCTGTCCTTCGAAGCGCAATCAAGGTTATCCTCTTCTTTGACCCCAAGAGGTAAATGATCATTGGGTGCCACCTCCAAGAGTCAGACCTCAGCTCGATTCAGCAGAACTACTGGCATGAGTGCTGAGGGCACACAGCCTATTGGAGCTTGCTCCAGGGTCGTGAGTCAGGAAGTTATGACTCCCGGTAGCCGGCCGAGAGTGATCTCTGGGGTTGACGCTTCTGCTTTCGGTGCAGAACCCAAGATGTATCCTCCCAGTGTTTTCTCCTCCTCATGCGTTCCCCTCAGATGACGGGGCTCCTGAAGTATACAGTGAAGGAGGTGACCCCACAGGTGGTGCCTCCCCGGCCTCTTCCTTTAGGTCCTCTGCCTGTTCCTCCAGTGCTACTGGTGCCAGTGCCGGTGCCTCCTCCGGTCTAGGCACTACCGGTTATTCATACCCCTCCATCTTCTCCTGTACCCCCAACGCCTCCCCCTTAACAGCTGTTGAACCAATCTTTGGCTCTGGACATAGAAAGGACTCCGCCAGCACCTGTGTCCCAGGGCCCAGACTCCCCTTGGTCTATTAAATGGGGGAGGTGAGGATGTTGATGATGACGGTGAGGACGATGAACCTTCACCACCTGTTAAGGCCTTTCATGACTGCCTTCAGGGCCTGACGGAGTTCTTGGGGGTCCCTCTGCCCGTGGAAGCCCCCCAGGAGTTCGGAGGGCTAGAAGATGTTTTGGGAGAGGACATCACAATCATGTCTGGCATCCCCCTCCAGAAGGGTGTACTGCAGGTGGTGAGAAAGGTCTGGGAAAGCCCAGTGCCAATGCTTAAATGAACAAGAAGTTGGACAGCAGGTTCAGGCTGACGGACAGGGAGCCAATCCCGCTGGTCTCCCACCCGCAGCCACATTCTTCAGTGGTGGCTGTGGCCTCATTATATTCTAAACCATCGTCTTCATCGTCTTCCTTGACGTGAGCCACCTCCAGTTGTCTTTCCAAGGAGGACAAGGTCCTTGAGTCTTTGGAAAAATGCTGTTTTGCCATTCCATCCTCAGATGATGTTTGCTCCCTGGCAGGCACATGTTTCACTGGTATGCTTCACTGCGTGACTGCATTCTAGCTGTTTGGCAGGTGACTCTCCACAGATTGAAGTGTCTGCATTATGTCCATTGAGTCAATACTAGTAAAACGGCTCTGTGATTGAATGCTGACTGCTGAGATTTGTGGGTGATCTGCAAGTTGCAGGTTGCATTCTGTAACAGCCACCTGAGACTTCCTACTGTAGAGGCCAATTGTATACCAAAATTCTCGTTTGGGACTGGAAGTGGCCTTAGCCTAGTAGTTGAAACTAATGTTCCTTGCGTTCTGTGGGTTTATGTAAGGGTATTTGTGTGCCCATGAAAATCTGTGTATGCATGTGGGCATGCATATGAATCTGTATGTATTTAGGTGGGTCAAGAGGTTAATTAGCGACATTGGCAGAGTGTTGCATTGTATGCTCTTCTCATTCTAGAATTCGTTCTCAGTTTCCTTGCACTATACCCTGGCATTTGTAGGGTGTATTGCAGTGCGTCATCCATGTGCAATGTTGTGTATGCCTTTGATTACATGACAGTTCTGTCAGCTAGAGGCATTCTATCTGCAGATGGAGCTTTAGAGCAACACCAAATGCTGTAGGGGTGTTATTACAGTATGTTGCTCCAGTGGCTGATGTTTCCTTCATGTGATGAACAAGTGCATGGATTCATTGTACTAATGTAGCGTTATTGTTAGTGGATGAGTTTTATATGGTGCAGATCTGGCTTGTAATAATATTGGGTTTAGTGCTTTGGACTGGCATGCTACTGTCTGGTCATACTGAAATTATCCAGCAGTACTGATGGAGGGAGTATCAGCCACTTTCCTCCTGAGATTGTAAAAGTACTCCCAGCAGGTATAGGCAGTGGACCAGTGGGAGCATATTCTGTCTCGACACAGACCTTGAATGTGTTTGTATCGGTGGTGCGCTCTGTGCCACGTGGAGATGCTCTATGTTTGTTGCGGTATTCTGTAGCTGTAGAGGGTGGAAATTCACACTGTACAGGTGCAAAGAAATATTATTCCAAACTCATTTCTATTTGGAATTATAACATGAATGGATGCACATTTATATACTCCCAATGGAAATAGCTCTTCCATTTTGCACTCTGAAAAATCGCTTTGCCTATTTTTCTACATCAAATAGCGAGTATCTCACTCACACTTCAAATTCTCTCTGGACATCTGAGCTACACTACTTGATTATCCCTCACATGTCGGGAGTTAGTATCTTTTACTTGTTTTTTTACCCTAATGCTGGTTTCGTTTCATACAACATGCTATACAACCGTCAGCCATGCTAAACTGAGAGTGCCTGCTTCGCTGATCTCAGAAGCTAAGCAGTGTTAAGCCTAGATGGATCTCGAATGTGACATCATCTAGAATTACCAGGAGTTGTAGGCATATATGTCATTTCTTATGTTATGGGATACACGTCCTGTATTTAACGTGCTTCCTGCTCGCTCTGTAGGGGCCCATTGCCCTCTTGCAGGATGTTGATTCTCTCTTTCATGGGTATCCTGGCAGGGAATCCGACTCTGAGATGTGGTCTTCCATTGCATTGCCAGCTGGTTGCATCAGGGTCCTGCCTCTTGGCAGTGAGTTCTGAGTCAGTTACTGTATTTCATTGCCTCCTCATACCTTTGGGGCATACGCCTGATGCCTGTCCATTCCGCCTGTGTGTCCGTTCATGATAGGGCCACCGAAGGGCACCCATTACTGTGGAAGGCTATTGGGACCCCTGGGACCCATTGGGTCCCCTGCTCCCTCCTTCTTTCCTTCTCTCTCTGGCCTTCCTCCTTGGTCTCTACCCCTGCGGCTTCAACTGAAGCAAGAAATCTCTGAGTCATCTTTGACTCCTCTCTTTCCTTCCTCCCTTACACGCAGGTTTTTGCCAAGAAGTCCAACTATCAGCTCTTCCTACTCAAAGGAATTCTACCTGTTCTCACTTTCCCTCAGATGCTCAATGTGACTCAAGCTCTGGTTCTCTCTAGATTTGACTCCTGAATCTTCCTTCTTCCACTCTGCCCCCCCTCCAGCTTATCCATAATAGGGCAGAAAGACGTCTCCTTGGCCTTAAGCTGAGGGACTGCATCTGTCCTGAACTAAAAAGTCTTCACTGGGTTCCGGTTGCTGCACTGATTACAGTCAAATCCCTCTGCATCATCCACAAGGCTGTCTGGGCATGGGGACCACACTATCTTCAACTTTATCACACTAATTACTCTCCCTCCAGACCCCTTCGCTCCTCTGGCACCAACTCTTTGTGTGTAAAGCGTTTTGCTAAACTGAGGGCAGGATGTCGTTCACTTTCCTCTGCGGGCTCCCTCCTTTGGAATAGGCCCCCTGCCCCATGCGCCTCGAGCAGGATCTTCTCAAATTCTGGAAACTTCTTAAGACTTTCCACATTTCCTCCTGCTTCCCTCATTCTCTCCTCTGCTAATCCCACAGTTGTTGAATCAGTATCCTTGGCTCTTATGTATCTTCGGAGCCTTGACCTCCCACATCAATTCCTCCCAGCTCCTGTCTTTCCACAGCACTTTGCATCTGCACACCCTGCCCTCTGGAGACTCGCACTTACACCTCCCTTACATGGGCCAGGTGTGTAGCACTCTACATTCCTAGCACTACATCCATGGTTCACCCACGGACTCGGATTCCCCAGAACTTACCCCTCTTCCCTCTTCCATTCTGCGTTTGCACGTTCAGAATACTCACAAGACAAAGTAGGTTCATTGCCCTCCCTCTTCCCTCTGAGCTCGTAAATATTGTGTTGTGATGTTGTAATGTATTTCCAACTCTCCCCCATCCATGCCCTGTGGATGCTTTGAAGCAGTATATTCCTATTGTGTAGGCGCCTAACAAGCAAACAATAAATAAATAAATATTTCATCACAGGTTCTTCCATCTCCCTTCCTGCATGCTCCTGCTATTGTTCATGGTTGGTTCTCTGGCATCCACCTTGCTATGGTTTCCCCTTCATGGGGATGGTTCCTCTGTCTACCGTTCCATTCTAATGGCTTCCTGAGGTTCACTGGGGTGGCACATCGTGGTCTACAACTTTAACAGTCTGCCTTGGAGTTGGGTACGCGTTAATAAAACAGTTTAGTGCCTTAGTGCAGCTGGCGCCGTCTTGGATGCGGATAGGCTTTCATCATGCGGGTCCTTGCTGCTGTACCATTTTGTAGTTATCCTGGTAACTCAGCAGAACTACATGGACTCTGCTTGCTACATCTTCAATAAGTAAGGACTGTGACCTGTGTGGGTGGGCAGGAAATAAGGCCCAGATTATGTATGATAATCCACATTATTCCTAATACACCTGTCGCATCACAGTCCTCGTGCCCCCCTCACCCCTCCAGTCCCACCTCTCCATTCTTATGCTTCTGCTTCCTTGTCTGGGAATAACAAAAACAGAGACACAGGACCAGGATGGGTGGGGTTTTATACTCCCTCTAGAAAGTAGGGTACAATTCTGGATTTTTTAGGCAACGTCGTTGGTTTCTGTCCTGAAGGCTGGGAGGCTTCAATAAGTATGGACTGTGACTAGACAGGTGGACTAGAGTAATGTTGATTATGGACCACTGAGGCAAATACCTCACGCACCCATAATCAACCAAAACAGTTGACTTTTGAAATAATGTATTTTTTTATGCTTAAAGTCTAACTATAACGAAACACTTAAGTCCTATTTCTAACACTTGGAAATGCTTTTACATATCAATGGAGCTCAATGACTTTGAAAATATTGTACCAGATTCTAAAATATGTTTCGGTGGTTGTATTATTTTCAATGGCTTGATTCATTTTTTAACTCTTTTTCCCATTGTCTCGTAGTCAGATTTCAGAAACAGAAATCTTGGCTGTGTAACACAACAGAGACTTTATATTTGTAATATATCATTATGGTGTATTCTTCCTTGTCCGTTATCAAGGGGTTAAGAGAATTAGTTTTATGCTGTTTCAGATGTTCACATGGATTTTGCCTCCGTTTCTAAGGTTGTCTTGGTTTCATACATTGTTGATTTCACATCTTGAATTCTGGACTGGCCTGGGATTATTGTGACTTTAGCTTTCATGTCAGTGAAAGGCTCACCAGGCCCTCGGGGTTAAGCGAGTTTATCCCTAAACGAAGTATCTACAAGATCTTGAGGTTTTAGACCTGCAACATTCTTGTATCATTGAAATTCTCATATGAAAACCTGCAAACAAACAAGTTACACATGCAGATAAAAAAAATGTGGTTATCTTTTATCATGCGTGCTCCTACTCTAAAGAACAACAAAACACTGTTAAACCACAATGCCTGTCTAGTCACATATTCTATATGAGCCGTATTCACCAAAGTCCCTACCAGACATACCTATCCATCCTCCCCTTGTGTTGAATATGGAGGGAGCTAGTATGCTCTGGGGAAAACAGGTTTCTTCAGTTTCAACACAGCTTTAGTTTGATCATGCCATCAAGTGGTGTTGCCTGCTTATACAAGCACGTACAGACGCCACATTCTTGTCTTTTACTTCAGAGTTGCATCTGTTATAGCATCCACATTCACTGTTTATCTCATCTTCCTTCCGGTGGTCAGATGTATTGGAGACTCAAAATCAATGGTCAGAAGGATGGCAATAGACCAGGTGTAGGATCAGTACTATTATATTATAACTTTGCTCATTGCCATGAGAGTTTCCAACATCAATGCATTATGCTCTGCAGTTCTCTTTTGGACTGAGAGTGTTTCTTGGCTTCTTTTATTTTTAAAGTTCATCAAAAACACAGGTCTCATAGTCTCATCCCATCATTCCACCTGCACGCTGTGTCATTCTTTAACTCTCATTAGTACCCGGCGAGAGGGGTGTGGTCGGCCTCCCAGCCAATGAGGAGGCTTGGAACAGGGTCCTTACCACACAGGCAAAGCCCCCACTCCAAGCCTCCTCTGAGATTGAGGCCAACATCTTCCTTTGCTGGGAATCAGGTAAGTGCGCTCCACACACCCCCTTCTCCCCACCCCGACCCCTCGTTTCCTTCTGCTGCAGTGTCCCTCACTGGTGCTGGGAACAGGACTGTTCCTGACGCATCTCCTACTGTGTAGTGTATTCCCCTTTACATTGCGCCATTTTGTTTGTTTACATTTTTTCATTGGCTGCCATGGAAAAGGTAGAAGGGACTACACAGACAATGATGCACCAGGAACAGTGTAGTCCCTTCTGCCCAATTGATGCGGGTATTCTTTTTGTTTTTTTCCAGTCAAGAAATGGTTTCAATGTGGTTTCTCAGCTCGAGAAAAAAATATTAGTACCCGGTATAATGTGCTGGGGTACTAATAGCAATAGAAACCTTGGAGGGGGGCATTACCGATCTTGTAATGCCCCCGGGGCTATGTTTACTATCACCCCTGGGGTATTACCAGACCAGTAATGCCCCCTCCTAGGGTTCTAAGATTCAATAAGGCCTTTGTGATAATATTGGTTCCCAAACACTTGTGCTTCCAAATGTCTTCACGTATCTCGCAAGTTCCGCTCACATGTAAGATCCTATAAATCAACTCTCTCACTCGCTCCCTGAATCCACTTACTGCCTCAAAAAAGGGCTGTAACCATGGTTGTCAACATTTCATTGTCACTACAGGGACTGAAGTGACCTCGCCTCATGAATTAAAGGCCAAACCCTCACCACAGGTTTGCCTACAAAAATGTTGTCTGAATAATTTGTTGAACTGTTGCATTTTACGGGCCTTTTTTTGCAGAAATTAATCTGAACACATGGGTTGTTCCATTACACCTGAAACCAAGGACTGGCAGTTAATTTGTCGAGAAAGGAAAATAAATAGGTAAGTAATCATTGCATAAGAGAGCAATGCCAAAGAGTTAAACATGTAACTATTTGTATATTTAGATACATTTAGAATAGATGCACCCATTATCATTAATTTCATTTTTCTGTGAAAGACACACGACTCACAAGTGAAGTTGACATGAATGAGCAAATCAACTATTGTGTATCTCGTAAAAATGATCAATAGTATCCTTTTATTTGAAGAAACATTGAAGATAATTAAACCAAGCCCAGTGAGGATTTTTCTATAAGACATGAAAACAGGGCACATATCTCGGCTCCCTACTTGACACATTATGTGATCCTGAGCTAATAAATGTACTTCACTGTGTGTTAATTTCCATAAGAAACACAATTCAGATCACCCAACAGTGAAACAGTTCACGTGGGGAGCCGAGATATGTGTCCTGTTTACCTGGTTCCACAGTTTACAATATTGACAGCAGAGTAGGCTACACTGCCTGTTAAATCTTCCGTCTTATGTTCTGTTAGACATTTCTGGTATATTGCATTTTAGGCCCCTGCCAGGGAAACCAGGGGGCTTTCTGTTGGCAGATGATTGGTGGCAATAGCATTCTTTATGAAAATATATGTTTTTAGAATTAAGTGTGATTGCCTACCTATCTCAATGTTGATTGAAGGGTGTTCAAAAGGTGCTCCGCAATAACCTAATTTGTGTTGACGAAATGAGAGTTTTACAGATTAAATGAGACAATGTCGACCATACATACTTGACTGGTTCGTAGTGAGGAAAGGGGCATGAGAGGATGCGCGGCACTCACCATGGTAGGCTTTCTAGGTGAAGCCTATGGATTTAATGTCTATTCTATACTGGACTAAGAGCCGGTGGAGCTGTGGAAGAGCTGGCGTGGTGAGCCCCGCCGAGGTCAATTTTAGGAGAATAAGTACAGATTAATTTCTGTATCCCCCGCGGTTATTTCACAGAATATTGTGAAAGAGACGGAGTGGCTGGTTTGCAGTAGCATTCACTAGCACCACCGAGGACCAGATACTTCGACAATTTCACTGTTGCTAAACATTTGATTCATGGAATTATTTGTGTGAAAAAATGGGGATTTGCATGCCAATCTGTCCGCAATTCCCCATTTGTCAAACAGGGATTTGCGGGCAGAATGGCATGCAAATCCTCGTTTTACACGCAAATAATTCCAAGAATCAGGGTTGAAAATGCACAGTTTTATTGAATACAGAACAAACAAAAAAAGCATTGTACCTCTTTTGACATATCATAGATGATAGATTTGAGGCAATATATAATGCATACAACAGACTACTTCCATTTTCGCATAGTGCACAAATCTTGATATCATTGTCTCAGTACAAGTACAGTGGTGTAGTGAAAACAGTGATACAGTGACAGCAATTCTGTTACCACCACATTACCGCACCACCGTACTACAGGTTTGGTGGTAAGGGGGCAAAGACAATGGTTGTAGAGGTGCAAACACTGGGTATTATACCTGTAACACTCAAATGTAGTAAGTATGTTTGTCTGTGGTTATTTCACAATTTAATCGTATATTCAGGTGCTCCTGTGTGAGTCTTGGCTACAAGACTAATGAGAAATTGCAAAATGAAAGGTCCTCCAAACCATGGGGGACAACAACAGGGCACACTATAGACAGACCAAAGTCAGTAAATAAATTAAATAGATAATAGTACAATGTCCTCATGTTCAATTAGATATGTGATTTAATTAAAATATTAGATCAAAAAAGAATTTTTATTTCAAAGAGATGTTTCAAGTCTATAATGGTTAGTTCCAAAACGACATACATGAAATGACTCAGCCATGTGTACAAATTCAAGTGAAAACACATATACATTGCTTAGTAGTGAATGATTAAATACAGCAAATTGTCGTTTTTCACTATTTCAACCCAAAAAGTAAAAAAAAAAAACATTTGTATCATTCTATCTGAATGAATGTCAACATCATTTCATGACAATTGAGTACACTATTGTTGTATGATGCGTTTCGGGCATAGAATTTCATTAGGTAGAGAGTGGATTGGGATTGCAATAAATAAACAAATAATTAATGTTTTAATATCTAAATAGATATTCTAATAGTGATTTTTCAATACTGAATTCTTTTTCTCAAGGAGTAAAAAACTGACCTCTCTCCCTTAGTGTTGACCAAATATTGGTAAAGGCTTCATACATTGTGGTTCACTATTGTGATCCGAAAAGCTTGAGTCTGCATTCTAACAACAAATTACATAAAACATGTCTTTAGTCAGATATGGCATGGCCGTGTGTGGGAACCAGTTGCTTGATTAAGCATTGCGTCCCACTTCACGGTCATTTTTTGTATATTGTAATTGTCAAATCAATACTCACTGATTATGCAGTTACTAGCATGAATTAGATAATCACTCAAAGGTTTGATACCCAGGACATTTTGCTAGGAGTTAGTCTTCCTATGACTAACACCATATGATACACTGCTTGCATCAACGACTACATCATTTACATTTGATGGTCAGCATTATATAAATCATGAAAAGTTGAGATTGACCTATCAC
Source organism: Ambystoma mexicanum (assembly GCF_040938575.1). NCBI lineage: Eukaryota > Metazoa > Chordata > Amphibia > Caudata > Ambystomatidae > Ambystoma > Ambystoma mexicanum. The sequence goes on along the minus strand of NC_090927.1, from coordinate 501,915,503 downwards.
TGTGCAAATTTGCTGATATGACACCATCTATAAGGACAAATGTAGACTAACATCGATTCAGATTGTAAATAAATCCAAAATCTGCAATTCCATGTCCGGCATTGTGTAGTTTCCAATATAGCGACATATATAGTTAAGTTCCCACACACGGCCATGCCATAGCTGACTAAAGACAAGTTTTATGTAGTCAGTTTTTTACTCGTCCAGCAAAAATAATTCACTATTGAAAAAATCACTATTAGAATATCTAATTAGTTATTAGAACATTAATTATTTGTTTATTTATTGCAATCCCAATCCACTCTGTACCTGATGAAGCACTATGCCCGAAACGCGTCGTACAACAATAGTGTACTCAATTGTCATGAAATGATGTTGACATTCATTCAGAAAGAATGATACACATTGTTTTTACTTTTTGGGTTGAAAATGTCGAAAACAACAATTTGCTGTATTTAATCCTTCACTACTTAGCAATGTATATATGTTTTCACTTTAATTTGGACTAATGGTTCAGTCATTTCATGTATGTATTTTGGATGCACAGGGAAACTCTTTGCTGCACTTCTACTGGAGAAATTAGAAGAATGGGCGACCAAAACTAAAATATTTAATACATTTCAAAGTGGCTTTCGGAGAGGATATTCAACAACCCACAATATCATTATCCTGGACACCTTGCGCACAAAAGCTATGAGGAAAGGAAACCCACCTCTATATGCTTTGTTTGTAGACTTTAAAGCAGCCTTTGACTCAGTTCGACGTGAAAAACTGTGGGCTAAACTTGAACTATTGGGTTGCCCTGAGCCCCTCCTGTATTATCTAAAATTACTGCATGAAGATAACACAGTTGCTTGCAGGCTTAGCAATCAGGGGGACTTAACAGAGAAGATCCCGCAGAACCGAGGCGTCAAACAGGGCTGTGTGACGGCCCCATTCCTGTACAATCTATTCACATATGATTTACCAGATGTTATTTTAAGTGAACATAATTGTCCTCCTGCTGTTGGTACTATCCACTGTGCGGTACTAGCATATGCCGATGATTTGATTATTATGGACCACACATTTAGTGGGCTACGGAGATCTGCACTTAAGTTGTGGGAATATGCTATAAACAACGATCTAATCATCAACCAGGAGAAAACTCAGGTGATGGCCTTCTCAAACAAGAAGATAGCACGACCCAGACTAATTCTGCATGGAATAGAAATTAAATACACCCAACAATATAAATATCTAGGGGTCGAAATAGAGGCCAAACTGGGCTACAACACCTGCATACAAATAAGAAAACACCGGGCAGCACAAGTAACATCGATGATCAGCCAATTCGCAAGGCAGAACTGTGGAATGTCTCTATATGGAATTCGTCAAATCTACACCCAGGTACTAACCCCAATGGTGGTCTATGGACTAGAAGCGCTACTACAGATGAATTTAAGTTGGCTGCAAGTGATAGAGGGGAAATTCTGGAGAAAAATCCTAGGCCTCCCACAATGTATCCCAATGGCATTGTTAAGATTGGAAGTTGGGGTTTCCTCTCTGGGGTCTATTGTCCTAAAAAGGAGAGCTGAGCTGTACCTAAGGATGTCTAATCAACCAGAATCTCAGCTATTAAAAGAATTTAGCATGGAAAGCACAAAGGTAACCACCAGATGCCATCTGAAAAAGGAGATTGAAGCCCTCTTGAGGACAATATGTTGGACCATGAGTGGAGAGAAACTTACTGATCCTCAAAAAAAGCACTATCAAAAAAAATCGATCTATGGGACTGGCTAGAAAATTATGCTCATCTCGACAAGCTTTCAAAATATAAATTTATTCATTACATGCTCTATACATTCAAACAAATGCAGCCATATCTGTCCCTCAGCCCCTCTAGCAAACTTAGACGATTTCTACTACTACTGAGGATCGATAATCTACCGCTACTGACTAACAATAGCAAATATAACGGTTTAACCCCTTTAGAGAGATTTTGTAGACTTTGTAAGAATAAAGGCTGCAAAGAAACAGCTTGTCATGTATTATCCAGGTGTGTAAATATGACGGATACTTATTCAGTAAATTTTGGCAACTTTGTCCATGATATAGAGTTCATTAGAGAATCTGCCTTCTGGCAACGTCTCATGAATACTCAGAGTATGCATCTGCAGATCGCCACCTTCAGAATATGGTTGGTAATTGAAAGAACGTTGAAGATCTCACTATGAATTACTTAAACTATGGTAGTGGTTTATGATCTCTGACACATGTGTTTTAGTATTCTCAGTGTGTGCAATCAGTATTAAGCTTGAATGATTTGAAGAATTGTAAGGGTAATAAGTTTCAATTATGTTATGCCTAATGGTAACAATTGTTTAGTTGTTTTAGCTGATTAGAACTAATATGTAATTTGCAATAAGCAATAGGACGATTTTATATGATTTAATCAACATGTGTAAAGTTTAAATATAAACTGTAACACATTATTAATAAATAAAAAAATTTTGGATTTAACCATTATAGACTTGAAAAATCTCTTTGACATAAAAAATCCTTTTTGATGTAATACTTTAATTAAATCACATATATAATTGAACCAGAGGTCGTACTATTATCTATTTAATTTATTTACTGACTTTGGTCAGTCTATAGTGTATCCTTTTGGTGGTAAAGGGGATAATGTATCTCCAGCATTTTTCTGGATGTAAATCTTCCACTTAACCTGCAAAATCAGACAGATGTACTGCACAGTGTTATCTGCTCAAAGTAAATTCACTAAAAATCCCTTTGGAGTCCTATGGATTCAAAAAATTAGGATTAAGGCAACCACGTTTGTTGGTAATTCCTCCAATTTTAGGCTAGATTAACACCAAATTCGCGATGAGGCCCATTGTGTGTTGGATTAAAATGTTGTTGATCTATCCCGTGCTAGGCAAGCAGTACAGCAGGCATTAAGAGCATTTTCTCAATTTGTAGCATATGTGCAAAGCTTTCTCTCGGTGTGGGTAAGAAATATAACACACAATGTGTTTTTAATTGTGAGAACGCATGTTTTAATTTTGTTAAAATTGAGTTTTAAAATCAGGTGGTGATCCGTAATTGCAAATAGGCTGCAAACCTGCCGCATTGGTGAGACGGAGGGCCCATAATATATGGCCAAAACAGAGAAGCAGTTGGCTTTCTGTTATTCCCACAAGTCAACATTTCAGTTTTACTTGCATTTCATTTAAATCTGTTCTCGGTCAGCTCACTACTCACCGTGCTCATGCATAGCCAGAATTCATTTTTAGTTTTCCAGAGTCCCCATTCATTGATGGATTTGCATGCCATCTACATAAGCATAACATTAAATTCCATAAGAGTGGTAAAAACTTGAGCAAGTGTTCGATGGAAAGATAAAAAAGAAGCGGTGGGAGAGCAAAGCCCAGAGAGTCTCTATTATTTAACTAAAAAAAAAAAAATCAAACGGTGTGAAAGTGATGGTCTTTGTCCTGTTGGTGAGAAAGATTTTGGTCATCTGCGTGCCTCGCTGACAAAGCCAAACATGAGCAGGAAACTCAATAGAACCTTGTGGTTGACTGTGTTGCATGCAGATGATAAATCCTAGATTATAAAACTCTAAAACAAACGAAAAAACTATTGTTGAAGAAACAATTGTCGTAGATGAAAGCGTAGAAATTGCACAGAGTGAACTTCTTGACTTTTCTACCTATGAGGATGGTTCATGCTATGAAGAAACTGAAGAGCAAACTGCTGAGGACTTTGTGAATCCAAGTGTTGCACAACCTGAGAACAAGCAGGTGGTAAAACACACACAAGATATGGCAAACTGTGGAAGAATCTGCCAACTAATATTGCCCATTGAAGACTCAAAAGCCCCAGATCCAGTACAACAAGAGATCAAGTTCGAGACAATGGATGAGAAAAGAAAACGGCTAAGAGCTGTTAACGGTCTGATTGAAATATCACACAACAGAAACGATACAGGGACTATAACAGACAGCGTAAAGGTGAATGATGCCGATGGAACACCGAGACGCCACACTCCACCAGGTAAATCCTTGCTTAAAACATGCTCAAAGGTTCTCACAACAGGATCAATCGCCAACAAGAATGACGGAACCGGGAGGCAAGCCAACCAAAAAAATAGCCTGCAAAATGGGAAACACAAAAAGCCTGGGAGGCACGTATTGATCTTGGAACGAATTTTAGATACAAAACATGGCCTAACGTTAAATAGAAATAACGTATTACGCCTATTACATCATGTGCCCGGCCTTCGCTCCATAGAGTCAAATGACATTCAAACAGTCGAATTTGTAAGTGATCATCAAAATGACTAAGTCCGGCTTCACATTGACTCCAGATTAATATGCGACTTGCTCATGAACACAATCGAGTTCTTGCTGTCCCTGGGATTCGACATTCATGAAGAAAGAAACACGTCCCGGAAAGATGTATTCTCCATCGATACCCAAAGTGGAAGTCCGGAAGATATCAGAAGTCAGGATAGACATGCTGAGAAACCTGGTGTGGCCCAAATAGGATCTACAAGTGAGCAGGCAGCAGAGCGACGAGTAACACTCCAGATTGAAAAGGAGTTTAGTGATAAAAATCATGTACGGTTTACACCCGGCGAACAAATAAAAATTACAATAAAAGGAAACATAAGTACAGCAGCAAATGAAAACGATGTAACACAAGATGTAGTAAAGCCAAATAAGAGCTCAAACTGGAACTGGTTAGCAGGTGTCCTAGGCAGTAAATCGAGCTAATGCCAACAAGGGCCAGTGGGCTCGACCATAAACATTCTTTCTTGGAATACTAGAGGCTTCATACATCTATTTAACGACCCAAAAAACTGGAGCAACGATCAAACCGTTATTTGCTTGCAAGAAACATGGATGGCAAGCTGTCCTGTGTCTGATGTATACGAGCTAGCTATAAACCCGGCTATTACAAGAGCCAAGGGACGTCCATCCGCTGGTCTCTTAACAATGATAAAGAAGAACTCTGGTTGGAAATTAGAGAAAGCAGTAAACGTATCACCTTTAATACAGTACTCTGTGATTGCCGCGAAAAATAAGATGAACAACAACAGAACCCAAATTCACATCATCAATATCTATTGGCATCACAAGAATGCAGGAAAATATAAATTCATAACAATGGTGTGTGATCTAATTGATGGAATAAACAGCGCTCAGCATAATCCAAACATTATCTGTTGTGGTGATCTTAATCTGGACTGCGTGAATGAGGCAAAGACGCCTGGACCTAAAACCCTGTTACAAAATCTGGCAAAAAAATGGTGTGATGATCTCGTGGAAAGAAATGTCACCATCTTAAATGGGAACATCACGGGGGATATTCCGCCAAAAAAAACATGGAGATTTCTGAAGCAGTCCTCCACCATAGACTATTTTTTTATATCTGATAGTCTGCAACAACGAGTCATTGCTCTCAACATCACAGCAAACTCAAACAGCGATCACAGTCAACTAGAATTGGCAATCAAAATGTCAAACATTAAGAAGCCCCAACAATGGCACAGTCAGATTTCTGTTGAACCTAACAGATCTTGGCTGAGAATAAAACCTCAAGAAGTTAAGATATTAACAAAATCCTATGACAAGTATGTACTGAGTGCAACAGAATCGAGAGCTGAATATAATTGCCTTCTACAACAATTTATAACGGTAGACTTGGGGTTGAGAAGACCTTCCCTCCAACCAATACATCGTTTTGATAAACAAGTACGTGAAAGAAAACAACAACTGCAAAAGGAAATGAGACAACATAGAAACCTGAATGTTGAACAACAAAAGAAGGCGGTTAAAATCAGCAAACAGAAATACAAAAACTGGCAAATCTTGCATAAAGCAATCATGTACCAAAACAACAGCGAAACAATGCTTGCCAGCCTCAACAACAAAAATTCCTCAGAGTTTTGGAAACTAATAAACAACATTAACTGCACGCAAGATGCAATTCAATCAAATATGGTGAATGAAAAAGATTGGCTCAACCACTATAACTCAGTATATGAGAAAGAAAGTACCACCATCGACCTGATGCTCCCTGAGCTCTCAAAATGGGACTTGCACTTTGATAAAGAGGACATCCTACAGAGTATCCAAAGATGCTCCTCCTCCAGGGCACCGGGACCAGATGGCCTGACGAACTTTATTCTCAAACAAAACCCTGAAGAGTGGGCAAACTTCCTATCAAAACTGTTTGCCTCAATTGCTTATGAAGCAAAAGTCCCAACCAGTTGGAAAACCGCAATTGTCATTCCAATCTTTAAAAAAGGCAATAGAGCTGAACCTAAAAACTACAGACCCATTGCCTTGCTGGACGTTGTGGGAAAAATATTTGCGACTCAAATACAGAAACAACTCCAAGAGTGGATCCAAGAGTCAAGTCATCTGGACATCCGTCAAGCGGGTTTTGTCAAAGGTGTAGGCTGTGGCCTAAACCTCTTTCTGCTAAACCTACTTAAGATGGATGCAATAAAAAGAAACAAAAAAATCTATTTGGCATTTGTGGACTTATCACAAGCCTTTGACAGCATAGATAGAGAGCTACTTTGGAAAAAAATGTTTGATTGGCAATGTCCAATTAGCCTACTTTTAGCAATAAAAGCAACACGGAGATAAAAATAAAGCTAGACAAAAGTGGCACCCTATCGGCTCCAATAAAAACATATCGAGGAGTAAAACAAGGGTGCCCTCTGGCTTCTGTTATCTTCAATCTGTTTATCTCAGACTTGGGTGATGCATACAAAGGTGCAAACACTTTTCCTCCAAAAGTTAATGGAAAAGATCTTCATTGGCTCCTGTATGCGGATGATCTTGTTCTCTTGGACTTGACGCCAATAGGTCTGCACCGAAAACTAGGGATTTTAGCGCAATATATCCAGCTAAACGGCCTAAATGTGAACACACAAAAATCTGAAATTTTAATCCTGCAAGATCTGCAAAAGAACAAAGATCTTATTGGGAAAAAAAAGTTCACGTGGAAACTGGATGATGGCAAAATTGAGCTAAAAAAACAATCGCTGTACCTGGGTATGTTGCTTAGCTCAAATATAAACGATGCCCCATGGGTAGGAAAAGTCAAGTCAAAATGTAAACAATTGACAGCGCAGGCTTGCATTGTAAACTCAAAATTTGGGAAACACTCATTAACACCTGTTTTAACATTCTATAAGACAAAAGTCATACCGGCCTTGATCCATGGAGCTGAATGTGCCTTTGGCTGTCTAGCAGAAGTATGGGCCTCTTTGGAACACTCGTTTTGGTCGAAAGTCTTGTGTCTACCCCTTGGCGTACCAACCGCCTGTATAAGATATGAGCTGAGCCACCTATCTATTAATGGAAGGATAACGTGGAACACCCTAAATGAATTCCGCAAAGTATCTGCTGAAAAGCCAATCATCCAATATAACATCCTAAAAACTTCAGCTATAGAGCATGATAATTCAGTGCTCTCAATGTGGCTCCAACGTTGTGAAAAAATCCTCAGCGACATAGGAGCAAACAAAAATCTACTGCAAGAAAATCCGAATAAGGTCAAATCCTTGCTGTGGATCCAAGACTGGATTGACACGGGTGACGCGTGCAAAAAACACAGAATAATGAAGCTGATGCCAAATGGAGAGAGAAATTTGAACAAAACTCAGCCATATTTACGCAAATTTCCAGACAAAAAACGTAGAGCATTGTTTATGAAATATCGTCTCAACCAATTTCCAACCAAAGAAAATCTAAACATACAGAACGGCATGGATCAAACCTCCACAACGTGCCGACTCTGTGGGAAAGATACTGAAACGTTGAAACATCTGACGCTGGCATGCAGTCATCTGACACAGGAACGCACAAAGCACCTTGGAAGGTTTATAATGGCAAAGCCTTCATTGTCCGCTGAAGAATGGTGGACACGACTCTTTCAAGGCTCAGATCGCAGCCTAACATTTGAACTAACTTTCTTTTTAGAATCAATGATGGAGAAGCTACGAAAGGCAGAACCTAATCTGGAATTATAACAGTCGAAGTTATCAGAGGCGGGTGTTCAATCAGCATCAGTGGAAGAACCGTCCTTTTCCTGTAAACACCTAGCTTTGAAGTTTTGGTGAATGTAAAACCAACCCAAAACATTGTGCCAACAAATCTATGTCACATGAGGGACTTGCTGATTGGTTCTGCCTTTTTTGTGGGTTTTCTAGTTTGGTGACTTTTCCTAGTCTTCTCCTCTGTATTATTTTCTTATTTTTTAAAGGTTTGTAACAAACCAATAAAAAAAAAAATTAAAAAAAAATAAAAAAATAAATCCTAGATTATCAGGGTGTGGACACCACTTGAGTAGTCAACCTCCTTATAGCATCCTTCCATGCCAGTGAGGTGGTCGTCTAAGATGCAATGCTTTTCCGCCAAGGATTAAATCTGAATGTATTTTTTAGGATTAACATCCAACATGCCTTTATAAATAGCAAACTTTCAATGTTCTCTTGAATAAATCTGACTTGATCACACTAACTCACTTGAAAAAACAACCTGACAATCGGAGACATAAATAAAAGATATACTTAATTTTATGTTTCATTTATATTTTGCATTATCAGCCATCATACCTTTAACTAGTACATAGCGGGAGCGTGTCCTCCCAGCCAATGGAGAGGCTTGGAGCGGGATATTACCATATAGTAATCCCACTGCTCCAAGCCTCCTCATGGCTGGTGGAATGCAATCTCCACCACCGGGTAACAAAGTAAGTGCCCCCGGCGTCACCCACCCCAATTTGCCACACATTTCACTCCCTCCCGCCCCACTTACCTTCTCCTTGAAGGTCCTGATCCTGCGATGGGAACACCAGTGTTCACAACGTGACTTGTTCCCGATCTGCGGCACACCACCATGGAAAGGGAGAAGGGACTGTAACTATGGGCCCGGGGCATTATCTGAAGCAGTAATGCCCCCCCCCAAATATCCCCCAGCTTGCGGTTTATTTCTTAGTTAAAGATAATTGAGTAAAAAATTAAAGCTATACAAAATGATAATAGGACAGCAAACAAATCAGTTGGTGTTTTCCCAATGCGTGCATTTGCAATGAATGTAAACAGAAACATCTACTGGTTGCATACATCCCACTGAACACTTGAAGAGGTCCTCTGCTTGGCTCTTGGGTCACCAGGAAATGAATCAGAGGATTTTGGGCCCAAGGGTGGTATGGAGATGAGCCCCTAGTCCTACCCTGGTCCCCAGCCACATTGCCTCTTTACAGGCCAATCATAGAGGTCCTCACCCATCAGAGAAGGCCAACCCTGGTACCTAAAACACTGAGCTGAACTCTGGTCATAGTATCAAAGCCAATGAGAAGACTTGCCCTCCCCTAAGGAGGGAGCAAAAACACTGACCTCGCCAGACCCAAAACTCCAAAACGGAAAGGAAAAGCTTTCTTTTTAAGGGAATCCTACTCTGTATGACTTGTGAAGGTAGCACATATCTTGTAACTGTTGTCAGATCACTCGTCTTATGCTTTTAAATATGTTCAAAGTCCTACGGGGCACAGGACAAGTACTGTGGTCCTGTGGATACAGAGTTTCCAGCCTGCAACCTCCAAAACACAAACTGATGGTAGAAACAGTGTTAAATTGTCCATATGCTCAAGCAACAAAATTGTACACTGGGAAGCAAAGTTTCACACTCCCCACTCACACAATGTGAAGTTGAATGTATATAATTCTTTCTGAGGTTGTTTCCAGTTAGTAATTGCCTCACTGGAAACACCCCAGCTGCGATCTGAGTGCAGGAAGCCCAGAAAGGTTCGGAGGAACCAATCTAAAAGGCAAGATGGTGAACAGGCCACATATATTCTTGGTCCAACTGCTTGAGCCCAAAGTCGCCAGGTGCATTAAGTGGAGTTAACCAATTTCAGTCCTCACTGAGTTACCACTAACAAGTGCAGCAGACCATCGGTGAAGGGTTCATCCAGGGGATGGATGGGAAAAGTATAAATTATACCAGCACCATTTGCTGACTGTGGGTTGTTGGAACCTGTTGTGGCAGGAAGATCTAGACGAGATGGCTGTACTGGGAGGAGGTGGTGAGACTCCCGAGGAGGTGGTTATACCATGAAGAAAAGGGGTGAAAATATGAAAGAGGATGTGAGTACAGAAGAAGGTGGTATGACTGTGGTATGGATGGTAACATCCAGTGATGATGGAAAACCCAACATGGGGGTCATAACAATAGTAAAAGGTATCGACAAAGACAGCAAGGGTAGACATTTTCCAGCAAACAGGGTCATCAATAGCATATAGTGGGCTGGGTGGGAATAAAGGGATGATCATGAACACTATTAGCCCACTAGGATTGGCCACCACCCACACATGAGAGAACTTGACACCCTAGGGTGAGAATCTTTGCTTTGTAGTCAATAAGACTTTCTGTTTGCTATTTTCTGACTTTGTGTTGATCATTTTTACTTGTAAAAATAAACATTGCAAATGCTGCCTTTTGAGTGCAGTTGTTTGCGCATGCCATGCGGCCACCGTGACAACACACACACATTTCATAGCAACAACCTGCACATGTATATGACATTGTATCAAATAATCCACTTGAAATGTGAAGCCACTGGCTCCAAGGCAAAGACATATAATTTAAAGAAGGTTTTTTGCACCATACCATTATGTGTAAGTGTGAAGCACAGTAAAATAATACATACATAAAAAACAACTATCTGTTGCTATTGGCAATTAAACTAAACACCAAACTCTTGCTTTTGATAGAAACATCATTGTATATATTTATTTTTGGAGAACGGGTTTGCTCCTAGCACTGTTGAGTTTAAATAGTGATTCATATTTAAATATGGCAATACGTGCAATTTGCATTCTGTGCAAAAGCCAAACTCATGTTACAGCTATTTCATAAATATTTTATGGAAGGAATACATGTTATTGATTCAAATAATTACTCCTTATGATATGTTTTAGGCATTAATTAATACAAAACTGCAATTCAGCAAATTAACATGGTTTGTATAAATAATATAAATATTTTTGCTCCTGTGTATTCATTTGCAATGTGTATTGTTATTAGAATGTATGTTTGGTTTGAATCTTGCATTAAACTCAAAAGAAAACACAAGTTTCTATCTCGGCAACAACTTGACAGATAACACATAACACATGTACACCTCTCATTTTGGCTTTATCTACAATTCCAACTTTTTTTCCGGATGCATTTTCATACCCTTTACAATAAAAGTAGACCTTTTTTAACTTAATTGAATATTATCATGTGCTTGTTTAGCCAGATACATTGGTTGCACGTAGTAATAGATAGTGTTTCTATAATCCATTATCCGTAACGTGTGTAATTGCCATCTGGTAAGGGTGTAGAAGCCCTAACTTTTTTGATTTGTGATCAAAAATAAAATTATGCAGGTAATTTCATCTCAGAAATGGGGGTCTTCTAACCAGACCCTCTTTTCAGAAAGCTCCACGCCATAAGCATAGTGTACACCTGCAGGGCCGGTCTTTGTGTCAGGCAGCTCAGGCGGCTGCCTGTCATCAGTCAGCCTCTGGGGGGCGCCGCACTGCGGTGCTCTCTCTGAGTCCTGATTTAATTCTGATGTGTTATTAAGCGAGCAGAGCAGTGCTGGCCTTTGCCCTCAGGTCAGCAGCAAAGTGCACTGCAATTGAATAGCAGCAACATTTGTTTGTTGCTTTAAACTTCCACCCAGGGCCCTGGTGGCGCTGGCGCCAGGCCCATGGGCGTACGTGCAGCGTGTGCCCCTCAGGCTATGTGCGCCTCTGCGCACTGATGGCTTGGGGCTGGCTGGCTCCGGCAGCCTGGTGTTGTTGTTGCGAGCCTCTGCGGCCCCGCAGAATAAAACAGGAGCGATCGAGTGTGGATGCACATGCTGCATCACTATCAGGTAAATACTGTACTGTGTTGGGGGCTTGGGGAGTTGGGGAGTTGGGGCGGGCGTCGCACTATAATACATTTTTTTGCTGCATTAATATGCAACATGCGGCGGTCGCGCACGGCCTTGGGTGCTGTATTATCAGGCATGATGTTGTTGTTCCACTAATATACAGCACCCGGGCCGTGCCACGAGACACACAGCCTGGCAGGGTGAATATCATGTGTGCGCTGCTTCACAGTGCTTCGGTCCATGGACTTTGCACTAACAGGAAGTATTTTAGGTTCCATGGCTTTGCATCGTTGCATTTACATGTGTATGCATTTGCATTGGTGCATTTGCATCTTTGCTTTTACCTCAATTCTTTTTTTTTTTAAACAAGGGCAGCACCGCAGCCCCTACACTCCTCCCTTTTATATTATTAATAATATAACTCTTTATCCTTTTTATATCTGCTTTGCTTGTTGCCTGAACAATTAGCAAAACTGCTGTAAATGCACCGTTGCAAATTCACAAAGATGCAAATTCATCGATGTAAAGACGACACTGCACATGTACACAATTACAGTGGCAGATCTGTGACGTGAAGGATCTCTCCGCTAGTTTGTAGATCACGGCGGTGATGAGTGCTTCTGTTTTTTGGCCAACTCTGGTTACATAACAGTTTCAGAGTTCGCAGTACAGGACCTGAATGGGAAACAACAACGCTGTACACCTACTGCCAGGCTGACCCCACTCAGTGTGGTTGCACAGGGTGGCTGGCTAAAGGGGTTGGCACAAGAATCACTGCTCCGTATCCAGCCTATGTTGTTTACACATGAACCTGTAAAGCGCCAACAGTCTTTTAATACGGGAATCTTGGCGCTGGGCAGTGGGGGCACCAAAATTAACATTCGGGGCCCTGGCTAAATAGAATGTGCATAAATTAACGTTTGAGTTTTCTCCTAAAAAGCATGCGTTCAATGACGTTCCTTTCCTCTAGGGATAGGCTGTCCCAGCAGTGATAAGCCCCTGACATACAAAGATCAAACGTCACCAGCTTATGCGCACAGATTTCTAAGGTTAAGTGAAGCCCTGTTTCCCGATCAAAGGTGTCTTGCTGGGCAGTGGGCCAAAAATCTGCAAGGATGGCCCGGATTTGTGTATCATTTAATTTATGAATGACACAGAGAACTTGGAATAAGATTCTCGTGTGAATAACTCCCGGGGATGGAGTTCCTGACTCCAACTGCAGGTGCATATCTGGCCACATGACCGTAGCTGCTCCTGATTGGGCATTCTGTAGCCATATCATGTTTAGGAGTGGCTAGATAAACTCAACTTGTATAATCCATTGGTGACAGCAGTAGGGCCAGAGCCACACCAATTCCTTGAGACATGGGTGGACTGGCCGATAGGGACCTCTGGAGATGTCCCGATGGGCCTCTTTTATGTGGTAACCCATCTTATTTCCACATTTTCTCATGGGAAAAAGGTTGGGCTTGCTCAAAATGTGCAATATGGGGCCACTTTGAACATTATTTCCAGAGCCTCTATTGGTTCCAAGTCCACCCCTGCGTTGAGGTTTGACTGGATAATTAAATACACGACTTAAGGACCTTCGATGAAACCATCAACATTGCACCACTTTTTTTAAACAGCAGTTATTTGGAACCTTATTGAGAACTTACTGTCAAATGTGCCCCTACATCCCAAACCTCCTCTCTTGCTACAGGGGCTGGATCCAGGTCTGGTGGCCAGGGTTCAGGCATCGGAACCGAGGGTTCAGGCATCTGGACCATAGTCTAGGGAGGATAGCTCAGGGGCACCGTGCTCACTTTGAAAGCAAGTCGTCAAGGAGCACCACAGGTTCGATTCCCGGGTCTGTGCTTAGAAACCTCTGGGTATTAAGCACGTTATAAATAACATATCATATCTAAAGGTGGCATTTTAGAGCGGGGTCAATCATTTCCGGTTTGGAAGGATCCCACCTCAGCTGGTTAACGGTCATATTCCAGTGGATAATGTGCGGGAGGAATGAGCTGATGATTCTGGAGGTTTTTGGACTTGTAGCCTGAGAATAATGTAGTATCATGCATATAGTTGTGTTAGTACCGACCATATGCTAGGTTATCTTATCCAGTATTTATACTGCAACCATCATCACCGTCGTGGTTTTACGGTGCCTGGCCTTGGCATGAAAGGTCGGCTTATTGTGATCCTCCCAGGGTGTGGCCAGCCCTTAGTCTGTGGAATGAAAGGGGAGGTTTGGAGAGGATGTGATAGGAAAGAAAAGCAGAATGATCAAAAACAGAGGAAAAGCAACTGAGATGAGTGAGAGGGAATATGGTTTTCAAAGTAGTGATTTCTCAAATGTGATAAGTCTTTGGTAAGCATGAGCGAAGGACTCAGGAGAGTGCAGCTCGGTTTATAGCAGAGTTTTATTGTGATGGCAATCTTTAGAACGGATGAAGTGTGGAACTAGATGTAGTTAGATGTTGAGTGGTTGCATGACAGACCCCAGAGGTGCTCAAGTGGGCCCGGTATGATGAATGATCTGGACTAAGGGGCAGAAGAATATGTTAAAAGTTGTTACTGAAGGTAATTTCTTCTCCATCCTTCCCCCACCACTTAAATGCATTGTGAGTACATGTTACCTTTTGCAGGTGTACATTTTCACAATCAAATCTTGTGACTTGCAGTGAGTTTGCACGCCTGGGCAGCATAATTAGAAGCTAGAATCCATGCACAGGAATTGAATTGAATTGATAGGTTATTTATAACGTGCTTAATACCCAGAGGTTTCGAAGCGCAGACCCGGGGATCGAACCTGTGTTCCTCCGTGGCGTATTGCTTCCAAGGCGAGCACGTTGCCGCTGAGCTATCCTCCCAAAGATGCATGAAGTTAGTCTGCATGGCTGAAGAGCACACGTTCCACTGACATGCTGCAGTCATTGAGAGAAAACATGAGGTGAACGAAGGAGAAATGATCCAGCATTAGACCTCGTCATTCTAAGTCTTTGCTCCTCCCTCTCCCACAGATGCTGGGTCAGTCCATGATTGCAAGGTGCAGTCGTCTGGGAGTGGTGCCTTCCGAGGAAGAAAGGCAGAGGGGTGTACTTCCAGTGGAGGAAGAGGTACTCTAGACCTCCCTATGCTCCTCTAGCACATTGCTTGCAACAATCTGGAGATGGTGGCCTCTCATGACCAATATATAATTTCTGCTCCCACCCGCCCTCAAATCCCGTCAAACCCTGCAGTACCTGCCTTATTAGTTGGGACATAAAAGTATATGAAGCCTGATGAAAAATAACAAACAGCTAAAGGTGAAATGTCTCATTTTGGTACTGCAAGGTCCCGGGAAAACATTTGTATTGGTTCTTAGAGTTTAAAACAGGCACACCTTTTAATATTTTCAAAAACACTATTAGAAGAAAATATCCTCTATTGGTTTTGTGTGTGTGTTGATTTTATGAAAAGGCAAATGCCATTCGTCCTGTGCAATTTGGGTGGTTATGAAAAGCCAATTTAATGAAATATTATGTTATGTTATATTACTTGGCATTTGTATAGCGCCTTTGTATCATTGGTATGATCTCAAAGCGCTGGTAGGTTGAATGCCCTCGGGAACCATAGTTCAAGTCAGTAGAGAAAGAGAGTGTTGTACGGTGCGTGGGTGCACCGGATATGTGTGCAGCTGGTGTAGTGTGCTTATTTCACCTTGGTATACTAATTTCTGGTAACGTCACATCCCATTGCGTTTGTTGATGAGTCCCCTCACTTTAATTTTTAGGACTTGACCCCAGCTGAGTAGGGTTTATTCACTCAGCTTGGAGGAGACTTGCTGGGCATGGGCAGCCTGCCCTTCCTTGACATGCTGTCCCGAGACTAGTCAGTCAGAAATTGCGTGGACTCGTGAACGAATCACAAGGCCCAGCCGCAGCCAGACCCAGTGAGCCAGAGCCTGCTGACTTTGCCATTGGGGCACCGTGACCGGTTTGTTCAGCCCGCGGGTGCCGAGTGCTTCTGCTTCTCTGCCGATCAACAAGGTAAGTCTGTGTGTTGCTGGCATGTATACTAGAGCATGGTTTGAATAACTTCTAGGCTCTTAAGCCACAGTGAGATAAAATCATGTGTCCAGGATCACACACTTTGTGGTGAAGCTGGCATTTGAGACCAGTCTGTAACTCAGGTAAGCAAATATGGTCTCATGTCTAATTATTAGAAATGTGAGCTTAGGATTGGCTTTTAAGAATACTCAGTTGTATAGAAATTACTTAAGAAGTGCAACACAACAAATCCATGCATTACATATTGTAATGTGTTAAGCAAAAAGAGTGTGCTCATGTTCCTCTTGAGTAAAAGCCTAAGAAGATGGCTGAGCCTATTGGGACACTTGGAAATGATGGGACCCCAAGATAGAAAAGCCAGGTTCTTCATCTCAAAGTATTCCTTTCACTCAGTCCTGATGGGTTTTTGGGTAGGTAGGGGTAGGGGATGTTCACTTTCCTGCCCCTACTGAATTTCAGGGACAGTCAGTGTGACCCATTCTCTGTGGTAATGTCGGAACATGTATATCGAATGTGTCATAACACAAGGTAAAGAAGACTGGCCCCGCCTGTGCTCATTTGAGTTGTTTCTGCCATTTAATTGGCACATCACTTACAAAGCCATTAGCCAAAAATTCACAATCTCAGTTTCACCAATGATAGACTACTGCAATGTTTGCTGGCTGGGTAGGGAACCTTTCATGATGCCTAGCTGAGTACTGTTTTGTTTATAAATCCATATTTATCAAGACACTGAAAAGTTAAAATAATGGTGTCTTGTTTAATTTAAGGAGAGAGAGACTATAGAAGATGCCTCCAAAGAAACTGTCAGGAGCTCAGAATCGGAAGCGACGTGCTCAATTTGAATCTGATTTGCAGAAATCTGCAAAATTGATAAAAACATTTTTGGGTCAGTCAGAGGGCAATACTGTCAATACAGTTCAAATAGTGAGCAGTGCGCTGCCTGGAAATGATGCAGAATCATCAGATTTACCATGCATCTTGAGTCGGAATAATGAGGACAATACAGTGCAAATAGTGAGCGGTGCGCAGCCTGGAAATGATGCAGAATCATCAGATTTACCATGCAGCTTGAGTCAGAATAATGAGGACAATACAGTGCAAATAGTGAGCGGTGCGCAGCCTGGAAATGATGCAGAATCATCAGATTTACCATGCAGCTTCAGTCAGAATAATGAGGACAATACAGTGCAAATAGTGAGCGGTGCACAGCCTGGAAATGATGCAGAATCATCAGATTTACCATGCAGCTTGAGTCAGAATAATGAGGACAATACAGTGCAAATAGTGAGCGGTGCGCAGCCTGGAAATGATGCAGAATCATCGGATTTACCATGGAGCTTGTGTCAGAATAATGAGGACAATACAGTGCAAATAGTGAGCGGTGCGCAGCCTGGAAATGATGCAGAATCATCGGATTTACCATGCAGCTTGAGTCAGAATAATGAGGACAATACAGTGCAAATAGTGAGCGGTGCGCAGCCTGGAAATGATGCAGAATCATCAGATTTACCATGCAGCTTGAGTCAGAATAATGAGGTATGTGGCTCACCTGAAAGGAAGGAAAATGCAGAAGAAGAATCTATGCCATATGAAAATGAAAGGGACTCTGAGAAAGAGCCCAACTCACCCGGAGAAGGAACCAGCAGTTAAGCAAATTATACATCAAGCTTTGATACATCAGATCCTGCTTTGTGGCCAGAGGTCCTACGTTCTGCTGATGTAGACCGGATCATTTTGAATGGACCAAGTAAAATCAGAGCCATGAGATTCCCAGTGAATAAACAGAAGCGACGCTTCTCATTATCTCACTGTCAAAGCGTGCATGATAGTGGTGAGATGATACATAGACCTTGGCTCATTTACTCAAAATCAGTTCATAAAGTATTCTGCTTTTGTTCTAAAATATTTGATATGGCTGCAAAATCAATGCTTGCACTTTCTGATTACAACTGTTGGCATAACATTGCTGATGCTCTAAAGAATCATGAAGTGTCAAATGCTCATGTTATCGCATACTCAAAATGGACAGAAGCAGGGTCTGGACTCAGACAGAACAAGTGCATAGATTCAGAAAACCAGCGGATAAATAATTCAGAAATCGCTCATTGGAGAAATGTGCTTCAACGTTTAATCTCTATTACGCTCTTCCTCGCAAAGAATAACTTAGCTTTCCGGGGCTCATCAGATAAGTTGTTCACTGATCACAATGGCAATTTCCTAGGTTTGAGCTCCTTGGGAAATATGATGATGTCATGCATAAGCATTTAAAACAAGTAGTTTGTAAAGAAATCAAAGATCATTACTGCAGCAAAAGAATTCAAAATGAATTGCTCGACATTATGGCAAGTAAGATGCTTGAGATCATATTGATGCGACTCAGCAAAGCAAAATTCTACTCAGTTATCATGGACTGCACTTCTGACCTTAGTCACATAGAACAGATGTCACTGACGGTGAGATTTGTTGATGACAGTGATGGACAAATCAAAGTAAAGGAACACTTTGTCTGCTTTAGGCCTGTGGACGACTCTACTGGAAAAGGCTTAACTGAACTGTTTATAAATATCCTGAATGAAAATAAAATAATGCTTGAACACTGCCGTGGTCAAGGATATGACAATGGCGCAAACATGAAAGGCAACCACAGTGGGCTTCAGGCTAGTATTCTTGCTATTAATCCAAGAGCATTTTTTGTGCCTTGTGGCTGCCATTCCCTAACTCTGGTTGTATCCAATGCAGCATTGTCATCTTTGGATTCAGTAACACTCTTTGGATTACTACAAAGAATACACACTCTTTTTTCTGCATCTACTATTAGGTCGAAAGTCCTCAGAAATAATGTTATAAATCTCACTGTAAAGCCGCTAAGCGACACCCGTTGGGAGAGTCGCATTGACAGCGTGAAAGCAGTAAGGTTCCAAGTGACTGACATCTATGACGCACTAATGGAATTAGCACAGTTAAGAAAAGCTGATGCTGGAGTCAGACACGAGGCCCAAAGTCTGGCTAACCAGATAATTGACTTCAAATGTCTGGTTTCTCTTGTAGTTTGGCACGATATCTTGTTTCAGATTAACATTGTGAGCAAGACATTACAAAATAAGTCAGTGGACATTGTGACTGCTACTTCTTTGATGAAAGAATGCATTCAGTTCTTTGTAGCCTACAGAGACAATGGATTTGAAAATGCCATCATTGCTGCCAAAGAAATGGCAGCTGACCTAGGAGTTGAGCCTTCCATCAAGGAGATTCGTATTCGTCAAAGAAAGAGGCAGTTTGATTATGAGGGCAAATCAAACTGAAGTTAGGCATCATGATCTTTTAGCCGTTGAATCAGATTGGATCTGAATTTCCGGTAGGGGAGATCTTCCCTTAGAGCAGGCGGAAGGGAGTTCCAATATTGTGCTGCTTTAACAGTGAAGCTGCTCCCACCAGATTTAGTGCGTTTGCATCTGGGTACTAGTAAAAGGTTGGAGTTGGCTTTCCTTAAAGGGCGAGAGGCTGTTTGTCTGGTGAATCTGTCTATAAGGTATTGTGGGGCTGCTTGGTTAAGTCATTTGTGTGTAAGGGATGCTGTTTTAAGGAGGATTTTGTCTTTAGTGGAGAGCCAGTTGGTAGATCTCCTGAGGTCTGAAATATGGGCATTTTTAGGGAAGTTTAGGGCAGCTCTAAGGGCATTATTTTGAAGAGTCTGTATTTTGGCGGTGATGTATTTATTGCTACCTACGTAGAGGGCGTTGAAGTAGTCGAGTTTTGACAGGATTAATGCTCTTGCTAGTGTGACGCAGTTATTGGGAGAGAGGAAGGGCTTCACTTCTCTGATTAACTTGCAGGTGTAGGAGGTGGCTGAGGCCATGGCACTCACTTGTTTACCAAAGGTGAGCGTGGAGTCTATATAGAAGCCAAGGGTTTTAACTACTTTGGCCACCGCAATGGTGTTGTTGTCAATTATGAAGGAGTCATAGTTGGGGCCTAGTTTTTTGATGTTAGAGGAGGTGCCTAGAATGAGGAGTTCAGATTTGTCATCATTCAGGCATAGACCGTGGGAGGCTATCCATGCCTGGATGATGAGGTAGATTCTGTTCGTAGAGGCCAAATCCTTGTCATAATCTCCCGTCAACGGGATGAGGATCTGTGTAACATCTGCATAGTTAGTGTAGGTGATACCTAGATCATCTAGATCATCGAAAAGGGGCTTTGTGAAGATATTGTAGAGGATAGGGGATACACATGATCCTTGGGGTACGCCGCATGAAATAGGTGCGGGGTCTGCAGCTGCTAGAGGAGAGAAGACTCGCATTGTCCTGTTGTCTAAGAAGGACTGGATCCATGCAACTGCTTCATGGGAGAAGCAGGCTGCCGTGACCAGGTGATTGCAAAGTATTGCATGGTAAACCAGGTCAAATGCGGCAGAAAGGTCGAGGAGTAGTAGGAGTGAGGTCGTGCCTTTATCTCTTAGTATGTCTATTTGGGCCTTAGGGTCTAGGAGTGCAGTCTCAGTCCCATGCTGTGGTCTGAAGCCAGACTGTCGAATTCCTAGGAGATGGTTTAGTTCCAGATGGTGCTGAATTTGTAAGTAAATTACTTTGTCTAGTATTTTCAGTAGGAACGGCACAGTGGTTATAGGGCAGTAGTTCGTTGGGATGGAGGGGTCCAAGGTTTGCATTTTGAGGAGAGGGAGGACCCAGGATTGTTTCAGATTGCTAGGTATGGTACCTGATGTGAAAGAAGCGTTTAAGTTTGGTAATGAAGGGTGAGAGTTCACGGGTGGCGTCTTTTATGATTTGGCTGGACATGGGTCGCCCTGGCAGTTGGAGGGTTTGAGTGTGAGGCTGACTTTCTCGACTTCTTTAGTGGATACTTTGCGAAAGTAGAAGGGAGGGATGTCTAGTGTCGGTGGAGAAGGGGTGGATTTCAAAGTTGGTAATGAGTTTGTGGTAACCTTGGAGTGGGTGCCTGCGTTGACAATATTTGGGTCAATTATAAATGCTTTTTTGTTGTTGACCTTTGCCTGAAGCATTGTTATCTTATTGGCAAGGGCATTCTGTATGCCTGTGCACCAGTTCTTATCCTTGAGGCAGGAGTCAGGCGCTTGGATAGGGGATTCTACTTCCTTTAGAATGGCGAACAGTTCTTTTGGCTTCGGTGATACGGGTGTTGTAGGAAGTTTGTTTCACAAGGAGGATTTCTTTTTTGTAGAGGGTAGCTAGTTTCTTCAGGTTGTTTTTATTGATGTCTTCACAGAAACGTTTCTTTTGTCTGAGGTCTTTCAATAGGGGTGTGAACCAGGTATTTAGGTGTTGGCGGGGTTTGCTCTTCCTAATTTTCAGTGGTGCGATAGCGTCCAGAGAGGCAAGCATCACTTCATTGTACTTTTCTACCATAGAGGCTGGGTCGGACTGGTCTGAGATGGAGTTTAAGGTGGGGAGAATGAGGGGGATAAGATTTTCAGGGATGATGTTTTTTTTATTTCTGGTCGGTGCGCTAGGATACTATTGTTCATAGGTATGGTAGCTAAAAGGATGAAGGATAACAAGTGGTGGTTGGTCCATAGATGATCTAACACAGACCCAAAGCCCAGAGGAAAAGTTCAAGAGGGAGTTTTTTGATGTGCTTGTTGACACAGCCCATGGTTCAATTGAAGAAAGGTTTGGACAAATGAAGGATTATGAACAATGCTGGGGCTTTCTGTATGACCTTAGCAAGCTTCCTATGGACAAAAGAACACTATTGCAGCATTGTACAAACCTGCACCAGTCACTAAAACATGGTGAATCTTCTGACATCAATGGCAAGAACCTTCATGTTGAATTGGAAAATATATGCTACATGTTACCAAGAGGGACAGTTACACCACTACCAGCTCTCCAGTATATTCATGATGCTAACCTGAAGAACATTTTCCCAAATGTCTGGATATCATTGAAGATTCTGCTCACTCTGCCCGTCACAGTTGCAAGTGGTGAGCGCAGCTTCTCCAAACTGAAGCTCATTAAAACATACCTTCGATCAACAGACAGTTGAAATAATAGCCAGGGTTTATAAGATAATCGACGATTGGATGCAGACAAACTGGATGTGTCTGAACGACTCTAAAACCGAGCTGATGCTTTGGATCAAGTCATCAGCTAGCAAATTTGGGGGCTGAGTATAAATCGTTTTAAATCAAGAATGCCACTATCCAGGTGGTCCAGAAAGTGAAGACCCTGGGAATAATGGTCAACTCACAGGTGGATTCTCATGGCCAGACTAGCTACCTACAAAAAAATACGGCATATAACTTAAGGCTCATGAAAGCCATTAGGCCGTTTCTTAATGAGGGTAATATGGCCACCGTAGCCAGGGCCATTATACTATCAAGGCTTGACTATGGCAATGCCCTGTTATTAGGGGCCTCCTCTAAGGATGTTTCATGTTGTCAGGTGCTTCAGAACAACGCGGTTAGGCTGGTAAAAAATCTGAAGAAAAGAGATCATGTTACTGCAGAGAGAATAGCCTTGCATTGGCTCAGAGTGGAGGAGCGTATTAAATTCAAAGCTCTCTGCCTGGTGCATAAATGCCTGTACGGCTCTGCTCCTGAGTATCTGAAAAAGGGCTTAGTGCTTCATACCCCCAGTAGGAATCTTCGTTCAAAGGGTAAATGTCTGTTGATCGTCCCCAAGTTTAAATTGAAATCTGGGCTGGCAGTTCCTTTTTGGTGCAGGCCCCCAGCTTGTGGAACAGTGTTCCAGAAACACTCAGAACCGTTACCAACCTTACTGTTTTTAGGAAAGGGTTGAAGACTCATCTTTTCAGATGATGAACTGGGATACGGGGGATTATGACCACCTCATGGCTTAGCGCAGACGTTCCCATTGTATTGTTTTGTTTTTCGTTGTTTGCCTAAGCGCCCTGATGCCCACGGGCTATCGGCGCTATACAAAAAATAAATACATACATACATACAACAATGGCCAATGAAAGACTGACATCGCTTGCGATATTAACAATCGAAAATGACATTGGCCAATCCTTGGATCTATCCGACGCTGTGCTTCAATTCGCAAGGGCAAAGTAAAGAAAAGTTACTTTTTGAACACATAATACAGGTAACATTCTAAGACTGTCACCTAGTGTCTAGTGTATGCATTTTCTATTGCATTTGTATTTCTATCTGGTTCTTAATGTAGTACCCTCTATACAACACTTGTAACACATTTTTTTTTTGTCATTTGTTAGGGGTAAGGGTTGGGGGGGCGCCATCTATGCTTTCCGCCTGTGGTGCAATCTGGTGTAAGACCGACCCTGTACACCTGTGCCCTGCTGCATCAGTCTCCTGAACTACAGCTCCTGCTTTTCAGTGGCAGAGAGCAGGTTCAAAAGTTGCAGGTACCCTGTTTAACAGCTGCTTTGACAGCAAGTTCACTGCAAACAGAGGTTGCATTTAAATCTGCACCCCTGATCCAAAACCATATAATTATGATAAGCTATCGCCTGGTGGTGGGCTAATCTCTAATAAGAAGTCATACCTGGGTTTTTTGTGTGGTGGCTGATAGTTCACGTAATTATTGAAGCCACCACAGAGATTTGAATCATAATCATGTTAACACTGTGTGCCCAGGCCAGCTATGCACAGCTGTGTGTTTTCTCTCCAGACTGTGTCTGCTGCAGGTAGTAGAATACACAGGGGAGCTGCCTCTCTTTGATGCTTTTTGAGATCAGGTGACACCTCTCTCCAAAGCAAACTATCAGCAGCGGGTTGTGCAGAGAATCAAGACTCAAAGGGGCCCACCACAAACAAAAGGGGCAGCCCAAATCAGAGGGGTGTATACCAAATTACCTATGTTGCAGCAGAAATGGCACAAGGGTGGGTTTGGACAGACAGACAGAGCAGAAGAGAATGGAGGACAGTTTCCTCCATCTTGGTATTCTGTGGGCTTCTCTTTCCTTTCTGTCTTTTCCACTTCCTGCAGAGCAAATCACTTTGGTATGATGCAAGATGTCAAATGTCACAGACTCGCTTTCATCCAATCATCTGTGGTCTTTTACCTATATAAGGAAGGTGTCTCCCATTCCTTCTGTGATTCATCTTGGACTCTTAAGGATGGAAGAACTCATTTGGACCTTTTGGGGAGAGCAGTGATTTCCAAAGGCCTCTACCAACAGTGAATACATGTTTTCCAAGGCAGAGGCAAATGTAGCTCCCTAACCACCCCATGGAATATTGGGATTGATTTGCTATTGGATGAAGGCCTGCATCCTGCCAGCTGCACCAGTACCAGGGATCTTCACTGGAGGTGAAGGACTCCTGTATATGTGAGCTAGCTCCTGGACTGGGAGTGGAGAGGAAACTAGCTCCCGTTGTCCAAGAGCCCCCAGACTGGTACTCACAGCACCCTGAGAAGCGAAAGTCGTAGAGAGCATCTTTTTGCCACTTCATTCCATCATCAAACCACTTTGATAGTATTTGAAGCATTCAACAACCAAGACCCATGGTGCTGCCTTTGACACTTTCATTAAACCTTTCAAATTCCGTGAACAGCATTCAAACTACATTCAACACCCTTGAACTGACACAGGACCTTATTTGCACAGCTTCAAACCACATTTGAACCACATCGGTTGCCTTTTAAACCGACACCTGACCCCTGCTCACAAAGCTTCTAACCACATTTGAACTGTATTTGTAGCCCTTCAAACCAACACAGGACCTGCAGTGCTGCTTCGGCACTCTTTTCACATCTTTGAACCTCTGCTTGCAAACTTTGAACCAGTTCAAGCTGCAAGGACAGCACACAGAACAGCGGTTCAAAGCTTTTGAACCACCCAGAATCAGAATAAGGTAATGGTGAGAGGCGCAGACCCCTCTCACCATTACCTTATTCTGATTCTTTTGGGTCACTAGCAACTGATAAGCCATACTTTTGCACCTACCAAGATGTATATTTTAAAGTGACAGTGTTGCAACTTCTTGCTTTTCGCTACTGCTGCAGAGGGCTCCATATGCATGGAAACTTGCAGGCTGCATGGATCCATCACACATGCTGTGACTGTTCTTTGAAAGACATCTTCCACTGGCACTATCCGTGCTGGGTAAATTGTGTAAATGAGGGGGGCTTGCCCAGGCTCTGCCAGTACTGAATAAATACCCAATTCTTAAGCTTGTTTGGAATTGCCTAACCATGCTGCACCTGTAACTGTTCATAAGGGAAGCTTGTGCTGGCTTTGTACATGCTGTAGCTGTACCAGGGTAAAAGGGTTGCTTGGAATGGCCCTGTTTGTGCAAGATGTGTCCCAATTTATGCTAGGCAATTGTACAGGCCCTTGAAGACATGTCCCTGACAATGAGCAAGCGACTTTTCCACTGACGCTGCCAATATTGTACCTATTTGTGAGAGAAGTTTACACTGAACCTGTCGATGTGGCAAGGGAAGCTTTCAGTGACCCTGCACAATATGTATCAGATAGTTACATTTTTACTGGTCTGTGCTACACACAAAACAATGTATCAGGGAAGCTTAAAATGGTCCTATGCATGCTGTCTATGTAGCTATTTGTTAGGGAAACCTGTATCAGGCGTGTTCATTCTGTACCTATCCCGGCTTGTGAAGGAAACATGTACTAGCCCTGTCCACATTGTGCCTGTACCTGTTTGTGAGGAAGTTTTCATAGGCCATGCCCATGTTGTGTATTTTTGGGATAAACTGTTCAACTTCCCCTACTGAATCATTTAGCAAGAAAGCTTGAGCTCAACCTGCCCATGATGTACCTGTTTGAGCGGGACGTTCACACTGGCTCTGTCTATGTTGCATGTTATTGGTTGTTATGGAAGCTCACAGTAACCTTGAACATTGTGCATTCATTCGAGAGGAAGGTCTCCACTGGCCTTACCCATGCTGTGCCTGCTCTATTTTGAGGGAAGCTCGCGAAGCCTTGTCCATATTGTATCTGTTTAAGTAAAGCTTGCACTGGCCCTGCGTATGCTGTGCCTGTAGCTCTTCCATGTATGAGAAAAGCCTAAACCGGCCCTGCTTATGTAGTAAATACATGTACTGTATGTATGAGGGAATCTTGTCATTTAGGGAATGTTGCTTGGCTGCTACCTATGTAGTGACTGGTGTATGTGCCAGGAGGGAAGCTGGCATTGCTGCTTCGCCTGTTATTCCCATTCAGTATGCGAGAGCAGCATTCAATCAGTGCTGCTATTATGTATGAACCTGTCCGATGTGTGACCAAACCATTCATTGCTAATTACTTGGTTGTACTTGTTCTTTGTGCAGGGTCTGATGCTACCCATATTCGACTTTTCTTGCATGTCAGGGAAGTTTGAACTTCTGCTCCATGTGCAGTGTTTTTTGTGTGTGAATAAAGTGTGCACCGTTTTTGCTAGTGTTGTACCTGTTAAGGAATTACCCGCATGACAGCATTCACAAACTGCAATTCTCAACGTGGGAAATTGCACATTGAAAGAACATTGGGGCAGTGCATTTTGTCAAAGCTCCCAGCTCCACAGTGCTCTAAACCCCTTATTGTGTACACTCGGTGGAAGTAGAGCTTCTGCCACCACTCCACTCCACCTCCTAGTGGCCATGTTGCGGTTAAAAGCCGCCACCGCATTTTCATATCCAGCGCTAATGTTGCAACCATTAGTGATAATCATCCTTTCCAAAAAACGTTCCTGCACTGCCAGATGGGGCTTTGGGCAATACACCACTTGCTCAGCCCCCCTCCTAGCCTCACGTCCGGCATCTGAGGTGCTGAAGGAATAACCCCCACTCAGCTGGGAATGCAGAGCTGAGCAAAGTGTATTTCTTTGCCATGTCTGATGCCTGGAAGGAGAGTCCAAGGGGAAATACCACTCTCCCCAAGCTAGCAGTAAAGGTGGTAAAGCTACCACCAGCCACATACACCCTTTGCATCTCATCTCCCTTTCTGCTTGGTTTAGTGTAGGCCGAATCAATGCGGCTGGTGCAAAGATCCTCCAAGCAAAGCCAGCGGTAGCCACACATCCAAATCAAGCCATATTTGAGGGGACAAGCGGGGTTAGCGTAACGAAATGTAAGCCTCCTTCTGACAATCCTTAAAGATGCCTACTTCTGCATTAAAGTGACCCACATTGCCCAAGGAAAGGTGGCCCATGCAGGCACATGTGTGTGTGGGGGTTGTGTGTGTATGCGTGTGTAGGCAAGGAGAGGTGTGAGTGGTTGGAACGCCTAATGATCATTTTGTCCAATTACATCTGATGTCAGAGATGTCTCCTAATCCTATCTGATGCTGTTATGTCTATTCGTGAGTGTTACGGATTGCGTGTGTGTAAGAGAGTGAGCATATTTCATCTTGTTATGAACAGAAGGTCTAAAGCATGACGGCTTAATGACAGCCTGTGGATGTGGTGGGCAGGGCATGGGATCAAATAGGAGAAGACCCATTTCGGTTAACGGGATGCTATAGTCAAAATACATGTGTTAGATAGGGTGGGGCAAAATGACTTTTTACCTAAGGCAGTAAATATCGTTACACCACCCTGACCACTCTTTACACAGGTAGGGCACATTTCCTATCATCTTCTGTGTTAACCACACATGGGTGTGTAAGTTAACTGTGCTGTTTCATTAATGGAAATGCATTTTCATTCCCAAAAAAAAACCTTTCTGGAATGAGCCCTCAGACCTGTCCCTTGACACGTAAGGCTGAGCTGCCCTTTAAAATGAAACCATGTATCTTCAAATGACAAAATGTCATTGACTTGTGATCCATCATCAGTCGCGTGCTATAAGAGGACGTTTGTTCACTGACTTGTTGAGTGTATTCAGTGGAGGGAGTGTCTCCTGTGGAAAGCACATGATGAATAATGGATACTGGTAACACAGACCAGATTCTGAGGGCCTGATTCATGGAATTTATTGTGCAGTAAATAGGGACTTTGTGTGTGAAACCACACGCAAAACCCCTTACGTCAGTTCATGGTGTCGACTGCACGGGGAAATCAGTACTCTGCGGGGCCTTTGTGCAGGACTGTTGCTTCCCTGTTTCCAGTAGATCTCATTCTGCGAGACACCTTGCAGAGCGTGGTGCGTCACCTGCGTATAGACCAGAGTAGGGGGCGGAACATGCAGAATGAGGAAGGACAAGGAAAATTGTGGGTGCTCCAAAGGACGGCCCACGTGAGGCGATCGCACTCCCACAACTGCGCAAGTAAAATCGTATTCATAGATCTGACCGCACAACCTCACATCAGGGAAATGACTACGCAAAGCTCTCGATGTAACCACCACCTGGATGCAGGCGTACAGACACTCGTGCATATGAATCACTGAGCAAAGGTAAGATTGCATGTTGGATTTAGTGGGGGTTCTGATAGAAGTTAGGAGTGCATGTAAGCAGTGTAGTAAGTTGCAGATACGTGTACAGGGGTTATCATGCATATTTAGAGGGTCTGCATGATAAGGTGGTGCTGGGGATAGTTACAAGGGACCCTACGCAGTTTCGCAGGGGTGCTGATGTGGTTGCAGGGGACCCCATGCAGGATTACAGGGGTGCATGACTGCCCACAGGTAGGTATTAGTGGCTGTTTGTGCTTTGCGAGGAGGCGTGTGACCGTGAATTGCATAAAGGATTACTTTGCGCAAACAATTCCATGAATATGCGGAGTGCGCAGAAAGACTTATGCGCTCACCCAGAGTCGTTCTCGCCGCTCAGGCTTTGTGGGATCTATGAGCACTTTCCCATAAATCAGGCTCTATGTATTTTTTTATTGGTTTTGCCTTTTAACCATTTATAATACAAATGCCCAATCACCTAAAAAATAGCAAAATGTATTCTCTTATGTAGGTATCCGCTGGAGCTAGCCGCCTCTAAGCACTCGCTATGTAAGAAGTACTGACCCTTAATGGTGTCCTTAATTGCATCAAACAATTGCTCGCTTCACTGCAAGTCGCCTTCCATGTACAGAACGAACTCTAGATGTGGGAGACAAAGAAAGGGCAATGAATACAACTCGAACCAGACTTTCTCACTTCTGTGGTTCTGGGCAGGGTACACTTTTCAAAATACTTGGGATGATTTAGGAGTGCTTGCCGATTCCGTTTTGTGCAGTGTGGCTCTGTTTAGATCAGCAGAACCATAATTCAACTTCCACTGGCGATTTTATGAAAACTACATTATAAAAGCCCCGCAGGTGTCTGTCTAGCTCAGAAATGTAAATGGATCAGCTAGACAGTAATACATTTAACTCTAATGCACATTGTAACCTTTAGCGGCTCATGCAGCATTTCTCTTCAAAATGAAAACAGTTAATAAGGCGCCCCCCTTCGATGGATTGCCCGCGCTGGTGAGGGAGCCCAACACATAAACCCCTGTTTATAAAATGGCAGCAGTGATGTTTATTGCAGCTGCAGGTGCATTCAAAGCTTCTCTCCTGCTTCAACGCTAGCCAGAGGAACACACGCAAATGCTATTTAAAACACATTTGTTCGCAGTAAAACCCTGTTCCTAACTGATCGATGAAATCATCAAAGGTTTCAGGAAAAAGCCTGCTTTTTACCCGGAGTTGCTTGAGCTGCACCGTTCACTCGGCTATAAATCATATACTAACAGGTAGTGAAGAAGTAAAACGGTTACTTAATGATACCTGCTGCTTCAGGCGCATGCGCACAGCCTGCCATAGCATTAACTGACATCATGCGCTTGGGGCAGAAAGCAACGTGCTGTCATGACAGGAACGCCCTCAAATACGCTCGAAGCCCGTGCCAGAGGTGGGCTATACACCTGCCAGTCATAAGTAGGCACATGACGCAGCAAATGTCCATGGGCGTAATTTTAGGAGGGGACAGGGGTGTTTGTCCCCCCCCAACTTTCATGGCACACCATTTTGTCCCCATTCATTTAGCTGGGGCACCTTTTCTTCAGATGTCATGTACCCCCCAACATTTTCAGCAAAGTTACTCCACTGCAAATGTCCATCAATGCGACAGCCACCCAATGCACAGGCCCAAACTCAAAAGCAAGGTGTGGCCATCATATGTCCAGACTCGGCTCACGTAGGAGAGGATTTGCCCTGAAATGACCTGACGCTCTCTTCACAAGCTCCATTTCTCAGTACAGATGTCCACACAGACTGCACAGCCTGCATTACATGGCTCCTCGTTACCAGTGGTCGAAGTGTACGAAAAGAAGCAGTGGAACTATGTTCCCTGCTGGACAACCCCTGCTCTCCACAAACCCCATCACCACACACCCTCCAACACGCATTCCAAATCCCAAACAAACCTGCCATTTAAGGGAATGTTCAGTGCAGTGCACTGAAGTGTAAGCTTCAACTTCTTCCTACACTTTTATTTTAAAACGATAAAAAGTTTTTAAAATTAAAGTATAGGAGCAGTGAAACTTAAAAATAAAAAGTATAGGAGCACCGCTCCCGACCGCTCCCGCCAACTTCAGCCTCTGCTCGCTACAGTAGGCGCGTCAAAACCTCTTCTCCGGCATGGTGCATTGTCCTGCTCAGTATAAGATCCCCAGTGCAAGCTAATTTCTGAAAATGCACCAAAGCACAATAGCCCTTACCGTGCTACAGGTTAAAGACTGCAAACCGCCTCACTCGCAGCAGCTATGCAAGCAGGGCTAGAAGCAAGAGAACGCACCCTGCCGCGACACGAAGCCCCCTCCCACACAGAACAACACACCACATAAGGGACACGCCTTCAATACAAGCCTCATGCAGAACTCTGTGACCCACAAGAAACTCTGACTTACACAGTAGAGATACACCCACACAACTGCATTTCCTAGAAGGCACTACACCTCGACATGACTATACAGCCCGGTTTCCTGTTGTGCACTTAGGCCTCGCGCACACCCCACTCCCACAGGACTGTGTGCCTTAGCATGCAATACACCCCATGCAGAATACCTGTCCTACAAGAGTGCACGCCCCAGAGACATTCGACCTCACTCAGTGCAGACACACACATAGGAATGTGGGTCACAGAATTACCATGCCTCAACCAAAAATGCGTCAACAGCACACACCTCATAATGAAGTCTAATCCCTTCAGAACAGGAGTCTCACAACGCGTGTATAAGCCACACAATTCAAGCGTCAAATCCTTACCACACACAGGAGTATATGTCAAAGCACGCACTTTGCCTCACAAAGTACAGATTCGCTACACAGCACTAGAAGACCCCTATTGTCCCATGCCTTCATAGGCGTATATATCAAAGAATGCTCTTGGTCTCAACAGCACTAATGAGCGTGGCTACATAACCAGTGTTATGATCTATATCACCCATTACAGATGAACCAGGCCTCGCATTGGGCAGCATGTACCAGAATGCACTCACACTCAACTAAGTTCAGAAACGACCCCTGCAGAGTGTTTCACAGAATGCATACTGCATCTCTCAGTGCACAGTCCATCCACGACCACATGCTCCAGAATGCATAGAGCCACACTCATGAAATAGGTGTCAAGCAACACATTGCCCAGATTGAAATATACCTCACTGACTGCTGTAGAACATGCAGGACTGATTGCCAAGAACACAGTCCACACCACTCTCTAAAGAAGCCCTAACATAACTGTGATGAGCTGCCAACTGGCAAATGAGTGAAAGCCTTGTTTTTTACATTTGTATTAACTAATAGAATTAAACAGGTAATTCCATCTCAGAAAGGGTCATCTGCTGATCGGATTCCCCTTCCATAAACTCCATACCGAAAGCATAGTGTGCACCTGTGCCCTGCTGCATCAGCATCCTGATTTATAGTGCCTGCTCTACTAGTGGCATAGAGCAGGTTCAGAGGTCACAACTGCAGTGACAGCCAAGTCGCTGTAGCACAGGGGCTGCATTTCAGATCTGCACCCCTGTACCAAACTATGATGATCATAAATATCCCAAGATGGTGGCAGTAAGTGACAGTGAATGAAGTAAAACTGAACCTGACAAGATGATGGATACATTTATACAAAAGGATATTCCTCTGATGAACTGGTCACTATTAAGAACAATGTTACAGGTCTGGATAGTGAAGTCATCATGACACACAGACATCAAGAATCCTCCAGGTTTGGCATTTGCCTAAAAATACTTCATTCAGAGCAGCAAGATCAAGAATATAGTACGTACACATTGAAATATAATCACCATGGATACGAGATAGTAAACCTTATTTACCGTTTGCCCTACATTCACATATAAACACACTTACAATGTAAGGAATATCTTGCTCCAAACGGGCGGTAACAAGAAGACCATTAATCCCAACAGAAGTAACTCAAGCAGAACAGGTACGTACCCTTGCCCTCATTGTACTAATGTAATAACGTGTTGTAAGTGGATTCAATTCAACACTACAGCTAAGTCAATGCCTAGTCTGGGATGCTGAGGGAAACCCTTATTGATATATTTTTATGTCCAGTTCGTTTACTCTGGATGACAACCCTTATATAACACCCCTCTCTTAGAATCCCCCTGACCCCACCGAGCCAAGAAGTAGGTTTGTTTTGCAAATTAAAAGGTTTATTTGAAAATTAAACAATATATATCTATCACACTTTTATAGTAAATGAATATTTGATATCACACTTGAGAATTTGATGTTGATCAACAATGGATAATGTTATAGTGGTACACTGTTTTTGATGGCTTAGAAGTGATATAGAGAAGATAAAGTAGCTGAGAATGCTTTTATGGCTTCAAGGACAAGGCAATGATGAATGGTAATGCAGTACAGAAAATAACTTGATATGACTCCAACAAAAGACAATGTAATCACTTTTCTTTGACAATTCACCCCCCCACCTCCTCTATGCGAGGTAAAGAGATGGGAGGAAAGCACACAGTTCTCAGGAATGCAATCAAATATAATTCAGTTCCCCCCTAGCAAGCTTAGAGGAAAACAGGTAGGAGTTTTAAACACAGGCAAGATACTTTGATGTGGTTTGCAAAGAAGTGAAAAATATGCGAAAAATGCTTTTAATTCCCTATAGGAGGTTCAGGGTGAGTGAGAGATACTTTAAATTAATTCAGGATCACTTTAGCAATGCTCTATGAATGATTGTCAGGTTGCACACAAATTTCAGCAAGGAAAGCAAAGACAAATATTTTAACATGTGGCTGTAATTAAGCAAAATGTCAAATCGCGGCAAATTTATTGACGTGCGTCGAGCGCAATTACGGAGGCACTATAAGGAGTAGGAAGTTGTTTCTAGGCTCTTCGGGAAGCTTAGAATCTTTGCTTTAAGATGACAGTTAAAACAGTTGATGACAGTAGCCCAAACGCTTCCGGAGATACGGCCGATTTAGTAAAGGTAGTCTTTCGGATTTGAAATTTCAAAGCTCAGAATGACAGATGACAGTTTTCAGTTTTAAAGATGACAGAAAGACACGATTTTAGGAGGCAGTTCTAATAGGCTAAAATAGTTTGGATTAGATTATTTTAAACTAAGAGATTGATTTTGGCACAGTGATAGCTGGGTACTCACACTAGATTTTGGACACGAATGTGTCGTCACCGATCGGGTCAAGATTGGCTGGACTTCTGCTAGCAGTTCTTCACAGCGATCTGGTCTCTGGTTCTCTCTGGTTCTGGATACAGCACTGCTTTCTGGATACTGCTACAGGTTCTTGCAAAAGTTCTTGGCAAAGAATTCAAACAGCTCGCCTGGCTGTTGAATAGTTTGGTTGGTTTTGAGGCCTGCTGAAGAGGATTCAGCTTGTGGATTCAGGCCTCTCTGCTACAAATTCTGGAGTTAATTTCTGGTCTCTGGAGATTGATGGATTTGAAGTCTGGATCTCTGGGTGTGAAGTCTGAAGTCTCCCGGCAAAGTGTCCCGCAAGAAAGTGGAAAGTGAATGTCTCTACCTGGGTTTCAATGTTCCTTTTATGTGTTTTGAAAATGGGTGTGTGCCTGGGCCTAGCTAAGCCTGCCCCTCTCACTTATCATTGGCCAAGCTTTCCTCTCTCCCTTGATTGGGGGAAATAAATGGAGTGTCAGAGTGATGCTGTAGGTTTTATGGTCAGAGGAACTTCTCCTTGTCAAATTGCACACAAATCTATTTCTGACCCAAATACATATTTATCTATGTACCATTTTTCTAATATTATACGTCCAGTTAACATATTTTCTGTAGCACCAAACCATCCGATCCCTGTCTTTGTACGATGTCGTGTCCACTTATGACAGAATTCTTCCCTTTTCATCCAGATAACGACCTCTACACCTTTCCAGATTTTACACACATGTGCACCAGGGATATGGGTTTCAGATGATAAAGTGTCAGATTTTTAACATGCATAAATTTGGAGTAACAACCTTTTTTTCCGCTGCTATTCCCAAGAACATCCCACAGGGTCCTAACACCTCTTAAAATGTGCACAGAAAAATCACAAAAATGATGATGTTCTTTATATAATCTTGACAAGTCCGCACTGTGAATTATCCATCTTTTTAAAATCATGCTCTGGCCCAAAGAGGTGTGGTTTTCCAAAGCACATGGTGGAATTTCTGGTTTATCCACTTCCCCCAAGCTCAGCTTGCTCTCACATGCACTGCCCCTCCCAGTTTCTCCCAAGAGGAAGCCATTTTACGACCCCCCCAATATCACATTTGCCTGAGTCCAGGACATGGCTTTGTTCAACTTCCTGCTGTCTGCAGGTACTACCCCCCTAATTCAATCAGAGAGGTGTCACCTCCTTTTGGTGGGGGCAGCAGGATGCAGCCAGGCCTGGGAAGAGTTGTTGAGCCAGTTCAACTCCTGTCGGGGGTAGTTGTCAGGCAATATTCAGCTAAATGTCACTTTAGTTCCCAGTTTTCTACATTCAAATCAAACTGACAATTTTTGCACATGCAGCTAGAATGCTGATTCTAAGTTCAAAACTATGACATTTAACAGTTTCAACCTATGTTACACTCAAAAGTAGGTCACTCATTTATTTTAAACATTTCGATTTTAGTGGCTTTCTGTCCATTTAACTTAAGCTGCTGACATCCCCAGCTATTTTTCATATATACATTAAATAATTACTTCCTTCAAGTCATTTCAGAATATAGTTTTACATTGTATCCACCTCTTAGCAAGTCTTTCCTTGGCCTGGTTTGGGTTCATTTGTTCAGTTTTACACAAAAGTCTGGTGGTTTTAAAACACCGGCTTTTTGATAGTGGTGAGCACCAGTATTGCATCCATTTTTGACATTAAGAAAATGAATTCCCCACAGTTCTGGGTTGCTTTTGGCAATCAGCATTGCCATTCCCAATGGTTTCAGGCTACTGTTTGTGTAGCCCAATGGTGGTTTTAGGCAGTGCTCTCCTGTGCTCACAACATAGGCAAAAATGGGTGGCAGCCAATTCTTCATGTTTTCCATGTGCACTCTCTGGGGGGTTCTGGCCATCATGATGTTTTCAATGCCAGTAATGCACAGTTTTATGGTAGGGCTTGGATGCATGGGTAAAAACATCCCACAGTGTTCAAGGAATGTGTGGGTTAGCATCCCAGAACTGGAGTAAAGATATATCTCAGCGATTTCACCATTTCTGATACAGCACACATTATTTATTCCATCACATGTCCCTGTGGGATGTACTATGTGGGACAGTCCAAGCGAGTGGCAAAACTAGGTTGGAATGAGCACCGATCTGGTATTTGCACTAAGAAGCTGAACTCATCAGTTGCGAGACACTTCCTGAAACATAGACATCAAATCTCACCGATCTGCTTTCAGATCTTGGAGGTTGTACCCACCACACGCAGACAATAATAAGACCTTGAACTGCTGAGAGGCTTTTTGGCTCGATTATCTGGGAGTGGTTACTACAGGTGGAATGAATGGGGAGTGCAACCTTGCGTGTGTCCTGCGAATGCAGATAGGGACTCTGTGCCTTTTCTTTTCAGATCCAATGAATCTGACTCTCTTAGCACACTATTTGTTTATTCCTTTTGTCCTTTAATGTTCTGGGTTCCGCTCTTTTATTATGCTTATTCTCCCTGTGTGCACCTTAATATCTTATCTATACTTTATGTGGTTTCTGACACTTCTTTGGGCTTTAGATTTTCTTAGACTCTATATGTCAACTAGGGTGCCTTTGCTTTCCTCACTTGACTCCAGGCCCTTTCTTTTTACACCTCCTTACATTCTCTTTTGTCTGTATGCGAGTTTACATTAAGGTCGTTGTTCTACCTCAGTTCTGATCTTCTATCTACTTCAGCTATTTTGTATCTGTATTATTCTCTAGTTTAGAATTATCTTCTTTACTTTTTTAGCAGCCTTAATCGTTTGTTTCCTTTTTTAACCTCTGGTAGTGTTTTTTTCAGTTCTGCTTATTTGTTTCCTTTTTAATTTTGAGTTTTCCAGTACTGAATTTACTTTCGTAATCAGGTGTTGGGTGACTCCTGTTACGCTCACCTGGTCTCTGAGGAGGCATTGGGGCACGTTTGCAGCCCACAGGGGGTGAGGTCGCTCGGGTCCGACTTCACCCTCTGTGCTTATGTGGTGACTGGTAGTAATAGGTGATGCTGCTTGAAACTGCTCCTGTGTGGAGAATAGGGGGCGTGAGTATGCCAGCTTGTGTGCCTGAACCCCTTCCAGACCCCTTCCCCCAAATCGTGGTACCCGTGGGATGCGCTGTGCCTGGAAAGCTCACCTGTTGATTAGTTTTGGCAAGCACTCCTTCCTGCTGCTTCTGGCAGGGGTGCTTGTATGATCTGGATGAGTTCCTTCACTGCACAGGTAGTCCAGTCCTGCTGCGACTAAGCCACTATACTTCAGGTAAGTGTTCCTGTTTGTCTTTGTCTTTCCTCGTCTGTTTTTGTTGTATTGTAAAGTTCGTTGTCTTGTATTGCTGTCCGTTCCACTTTTGATGTTTACTCTTTTGCTTTCTTCCCTTGCAGGTGATGTTGCCGGCCCGGCAGAAGCTGCAGAGCTCGAAGCGGCAGCTGGAGGGAATGAGGAACAAAGCTGCAGCGGTACAGTTGCTGGTAAATTGTTAACTAGGGGGCGCGCGGGGTTCAAATGCGGCGCGGCCCTAGGATAGATGTACTAACCCTGTCTTTCTTCTTCTTCACAGGGTCCGATTTCATGGATGCAGAGTGCGGTGCTGCTCCATCGGGATCAAGATCACTGGTTGTCAGGAGATGAGTCTGCAGATGAAGCGATGAAGAACTGGTTTCCTGGAGGTGAGTATGCAGGAGAACACCTTGTTTCAAAGGTAAGTAAACTGGTCAAGCTGCGGTGAGTGTCACGTTGCATGCGAGTGCACAGTAACGCAAAGCACCGGCCTTAAGGATGGAGCATCTTATATAGCTGAGCTTCTGAAGCCACTCCCACCAGGTTCAGCCTGCCTGCCACACCCTGCCACACCCGATGAGTGAGCACATGAAGACCAGGCCTAGGGAGCCACACCCGATGAGTCAGTACATGAGGATGTTTCTGTAATAAAGGCTTTCAGCTCCTGGAAAGTTCTTGTAAAATAAAATCACTCCTGCACTGAAATATAGTAAAATCACTCCTGCACTGAAATAATGTGTTCCTGTTCACATCTCTATATGAGCCTGGAGCCAAAGGCGCCAGGACTGAATCCAGCCAGTGCCCCTGTGTTTATGGGTCCCAGAGCGACATAAGTGAGTCAAGTGCCCCATTGCCCCATCACTAGACAGTGTGGTTTTTGTGTTCGGGGGCCTGTGGCCATGACAATCCTTTGTACATCACTATTAATCGTATCATTTTATTACTTAGGATTTTGACTCTGAGGGTTTCTTTTTCTCCTTTTTAATATTTTGGATGAGGCCTAGCTTGTGGAGGACGTTGAACAAGACCAAAATGAAAGTAATGGTATTTAGGCCAGCAAAAACCAAACCCTGTGTATGTCGCATGGAAATAGAGGGGGCAGAGCTGGAACAAGTACCTTACTCTGACTATTTGGGGGTAAGATTTGCCAAAGGTAGTTTCATGGTCACTTCAGACTAACAAATCACAGATCATCCTTGATAGGAGTAGTGAAGGTATAAGGAAATATTTTGTCAACAATGGTGAGAGGGCGGTTTCCCCGGCTATAAGTATTCACAAGATTCAATCTGTACCAGCTGCTTTGTATGGAGGTGAATTATGGGATACATTAACAGCCATCAATTTGAGATTATAGAGAATACATTTTTAAAAAATATCACTAGGCCTCCTGAATAGTTTCCTGAATGCACCATTGCAGATGGATTGTGGCTTAGAACCAATTAATGCCCAGTTATTCTGGAAACCAATGTTTTATAAGATTAGACTTTGGGCGACTACAGACCTAATAAGGTTCCAAGAGGCAATTACAGTTCTGCTTAGTACACCAGATGGGGTCTCATTACCATGGGTGAAGCATGTTAGAAAACAATTGAAATGTTTGGGTTTAAATACCATTTGGAAAAACCCTGAGAACCTATAAAACCACACGAGAAATGAAGTGAAGTTTGCAGTAAGGCAGGCTAACTATGAAAAACTTGTAAATGATTGTTTAAACCTGAAGCTAAGTCTGGACTATCTGTATTTTAAAAACTGAACAGGGAATCGAAAGTTATTTGGACCTTATAACACCTGCTTATGGTCAAACTTTGTTTATGGAATTCAGAATTGGTACCCTTAACACCGCCAAATTTGTAAGCAGGTGGAAAGGTCTAACTTGGCAATGTTGGACGCTTTGTGATTTGAGCACAGAGTCCATTACAGTGGTGCTGGAACAATTATGAGAGTGGGGGTGCTGACTGGTGTCACCTTACCAACATCTGTCCAGTGTCACCTTATCAAAATCATTGGTGTTGTAAACAATCCGGGTGCTATTCAACTAGCAAGGATATCAAGTGAAGTTAACTCCCTCAGTGGAAACAAGGTTCTCCCTCAGTGGAAACAAGGTTGGGTGTGGGTTCACTTTAAGTAATTTCTAAAGCATGGCATCAGGTGAATAATTTCCAAGCAATTATGTCCGCATGTATAGATACCATAACTGCCTTATAGTGCTGAGAGATCAAGAAAAAATATAGACTAAGGGCCTGATTCATGGAATTTTTAGTGTATGCCAAGTGACTTTGTACTGCCAACAAACACCCTGATTCACAGAGCGGTGCAAAGTGTATTGTTGCATTGCAAAGGGACGTGTTGCCAGTGCAAAGTCAGTGCAAAGTCACTTTGCACTGCAAAAAAACTTTGCACTGCTATGTGAATCAGGGTGTTTGTTGGCAGTGCAAAGTCACTTTGCACCTCACTACATAATTCCATGAATCAGGCCCCTAGAGTCAACACAACATGTTACTGTTGGAGAACCATACTGTAACCACTATTGACTCACACTCCCTGAGAACTACTGTCCCGTTAATATCCTCCCATAACTTGACAAAACTATGGAATGCTTTGTCCCTACCCAAGTGCAACAACACATCACCACAAACAACTGACCAAAACCCCCTTACAATCTGGGTTTCAACCTGAGACCGCTACACTTCACATCCTCAATGATCTCCACAACATCACTTCTCATAGTCCTTGACCACACCATTCTACTAAACACCCTAATCCACGAGATGAAAGTTTCAGTCACCATCTTAGAATGGTTCACTTCCTTCCTCACTGAAAGGGCACACTTTGACTCTATGCCCCCTTGTCAATCACATCCCATTCCAGTCACATACGGCATCCCACAAGGCTCTTCCTTGTCCACACTTTTCTTAAACCTATATGAAGATTCCCTTGGAAAGACCCTTAGCAAACACAGCATACCTTCCCACCAAAATGCAGATGACAAACACATATACTCCCCTATCTCATTCATTTCACAACTCCACGCCCTCAAAAGCTGTCTCTCCACCATTACCACTTAGATGGCCAACCACTACCTCAAGCTTAAACAGGCACATATTTTACCCCCCCAGGATTAAAGATATTATCACAGAACCTACACATATACCTCTCCAGGTGTCAGATCTGTTGGCTTCACCATCGACCCCCACCTTTCTTTCACACACTAAGTAGCTTCTGTAATTAAAACATGCAATCTACAACTACACATCCTATGAACAATCACACAAATCCAAGTACTGATTCAGTCCAAGCAGGATCAATGCAATGTTCTTCTCACTGGGCTCCCCAACAGCACATGTCTGCAAGCCATACAAAATGCAGGGGCCATACTGATACCACAAACAATGGCCTTCAAATGACGTTTGCCTCCAGCGTTTGCCTCCAGCATTGTTTTCAAAGCATTCAATCTCAAACCTTGGCCTTACTTTCACATAATTCTTAAACCCATCACCCACACAAACACAAGACAAGCAAGCCAGTATCTTCTACACATCTGACTCTGTAAACTAACATGCACACAAAAACAAGCATTTTTCCAGTGGCACCCAGAGAATGGAACATGCTACTGGTTCACATCTGGACAGCACTCTCCATAACCACTTTCAGAAAGTGCCTCCAAACAGAACTGTTTTCTTGTACATAACCCTACTCCTCCACCTCCCAAACTACCACTTGTCTATCCTAATCTTGCTATACTATCCTGATATCTTTTTGTCACTTCTGCTTCACCTCTCATTCTTTCAACTGTTGAACATTCTGAGGTGCTTTATGACCCCTCTTGGTAGAACAGTGCTGAACAATATTTCAAATAAAAGAAATTAAGTATCTGATGAAGTAAAGAAGATGTTATCATAGAAATGACCACATAAATAACAGCAAGTCATCCCAATTAGCTGAAAGGACTTATAATAATGTATACACACACTCCT
Source organism: Ambystoma mexicanum (assembly GCF_040938575.1). Taxonomy (NCBI): domain Eukaryota; kingdom Metazoa; phylum Chordata; class Amphibia; order Caudata; family Ambystomatidae; genus Ambystoma; species Ambystoma mexicanum. Next base: position 501,874,788 of record NC_090927.1, on the reverse strand, counting down.
TCAGAGTAGACCTAGAAACACATAACTCACAGAGAGCACTGCTCATGATGACATCCAGATGTGTTAACTCTGGTTCCTCTTCATGCTAATGCCCAGATGTTCTCAGTGTTGTAATATTATTAATAGACCTATTCAAAGCTCTGCTCCTAATAATAAACCTATGCTGTTGATAACTAAAACAATATAATAGTTTGCAGGTATGGCTGAACTATGCTTTGTCGAGCTAATAGAGTTAGCACAGATGGATATGGGCTCATTTTTGTCCACAAAACGGAAAGTGACACCAATGATAATGATAGCCGCAAATGTCATTCCAATGTAATATGTGCCCCCAGTTAATTAGTGCTGGTGAGTTGTACAGAATGTCTGTGGGAGGCAGGTTGCCCATACATCACTCTGTTCTTGTATGTAGAAAAGGCTATGGCATACAAAAGGATCATCACATCGTAGAGTGCATCCAAATATCTGGGGAACCATACAGCTCTCCTACTGTGCACATATACATGATATCATGAAGAAAACATCTGCCTTGTGATATTTCATACAAAGATTTTTTGAAATACTCGTGAGGAAGTGGCAATGTCATTTAAATATCAAACAGGAGGACACAACATTGTTAAATGTGATTTATGTGCCCCATACCTGTGTGCATAATATCATTTTATGAGCTTAAGGGAGTTTAAATTCCATGCAGATTCAATATTTGGCCTCTATTCTGAGAATAATGAAACACATATTAACACTATAACACAACCTTATTGATATGTCCTGGTACATTCAAATATAAAGTGCAACTGCAATACTGCAACTGCCAGTATTGTCCATCATACGGCTAGCAACACTATTGATAGGTTTTAGGGTCTCATGTGAAGCATAGTAGCAGGCACTGTGCAAAGTCCTTGTTGAGAAGTGCAATACTTTGCTATTAAATGTATATTAGTCTCACTAAGAAGTGGATACACTGCAGTACAATATAATATTCAGCTAATTAATTGATCAAGTCATCTTTTATAACATGCTAATACCAGACACCAGTCTCCATGCCAAGACCGGGACTCAAATATGTTTTGCTCTGCATTGTCTTGCTTACAAGACATGGCCACCGCTACTGAGCTATCCTCCCGGCCCTAGAGTGCAGGTGTAATGAAGTATTGCCATTTGAGTACTCTACTGTGACAATGTTGATGGATATATAATCAATAAACAAAAGGTTCATCCGCATATACAGGATTGCAGCCCTTCTAAAAAGTGCGACCACATTACAAAATGTACCATGTTGAGATCAGAAGTGGAAGCCTAACTTATCGAGGCTGGAATTTTAAACTGATCTACAAAAGGAGGAGCGAAAGAGATGCGCACACCGACACACATAAGCACACACATTACCACACATTAATACTCCTCCTCCTCCATTATGTACTGTGGTAAGGCTGAGCATTGACACACAACACATTTGAATTCATTTCACAAAAGATGGTTTTATTCAGTGTTCTGGAAGGGTCGAGGTTTGGACCAAACACCAACAAGAACTAGTGGACTATCTCTAACAAATAAGCATGTTCCTAGAAAAACAATGTCAGGCATGAGACAACACTAACTGGGGCTTTTCTCCAGATGTTCTACACCTCCAAAGAGGAATGATCAAGAAATTAAGTTCTAAACCTAACCTCAAGAGTCCTTATTCCATAGTGGAGACCCTAGACAACAAATCAATGTCCAAAAAGTTAGTCAACAGTAAATTCCAAATCCTAATTTTAATAAGTCCCTAGCTTCCTGGCTGTTCTAAGATATGACCAAAAAAAGAATTGACAAATCATGTTCTCAAATGTCCACCCTACTCTCACACAACAGAACAGAAATGTTCTCCTGGGCAAGCTCTTCCAGGAGTGACTCATAATCCAGACACTTATCCAGACTCCCTGCTCTCACAATGACTCACAAGATCTCTCCTAGGTTTCTACTTTGCTCTTTTCAGGCTTTACCTCAGCCTTGCGGCATTCCCTTCAGGTCTCTTCCAGACTTGGGGATGCTCAGCATTCAATTCAAGTCTCCTGCGGTTCTTGAGTTTCACAGCATTCAATGCAGTTCCCTCCAAGAGTTTGGATTTCTCAACATTCAAATCTGGACACTGCCATACCTTGGATTTCTCTGTTTTCAATTCAGGTCTCTCTTATTATTATTTGTATTATTATTATTATTAGATTTATAATTATTATTATTATTATTATTATGGCATTTATTGAGCGCAGACCTAGCTTTGATAAGTAACAGAGCACTTTACAGAGGTATACAATAATACAGATACATGGGGAATGTTTCCTGAGTTGAATGAGGCCTCCCACTCTGTCTAATTCCTGCTTGAATATGATTTATAAATATAGTAACTCACTGTTTTGAAAAGTGCATTCCAGTGCTAGTTAGTCAATGGTGAGTGCATGTAAAACCAAACTAACTAATACTACACTTCAAATGAAAGTAGCTTTGCTGAGCAATTGCGCAGTACCCCTGAACGTAGAAGAAGACTATGTTAGCTCAGCTGGGATTAACCAGTGACCTTGAGGTTGAATTAGTTTTTGTGGTATGCACAAATGTCCACCAAGCTATAGTTCCAGGATTGGATCATAGAGGACTACAACATTAACCAACTGGGCTATATTTCCTAAGTGGCTGAGGTTGCTGGAAGTATTATTTGGGCGGGGCAGTGTCAGTGACATAGAGGGTGCACCTGACGTAGGGCTGGCTTTGTCCTAAATGGAAGTAGCACTGTTCCAAACAGGCCAATGCATATGCATATGAAGGCTGATAAGGCACAAACAGCAATAGGATGGTGAAAAATGTCAGCATGAGTTCCTGCTTGAAAGCACTATAACCCAAAGTCTGCCAGAGCAGTAACAACATACTGCCATCTATTACGATGTCTGTCATACCTCTTCAAGTGTGTACAAAGAGAAATCAAACACTATGCTCATTAGTTGTGTTCCCCCAATGCTGAGACTGTCTATAAGTGGTGGCAGTCTGCCATTAAGTCAGCTCTGTTAAGTGCATGTACGGTTACATTAAGAGGTACAGCAATCCAGCTATGAAATGCTGAGAAATGTTGATACCCGAAATAAATGCAGATGTGAAAAGGTCTAGCATGTGCTGATCTTATTTAGTGTTTAACTGCTTGCAGAGAGACTGGCCCTATTAAGAATGATAGCATGCTTATTCAAAATGTGGTTATTATACAACACACATCTTATGAGCCTTGTTATAAAGTGTAGGTGTTATCACATAAAATGCATAGTTTCCTAAGTAGAGATAATCAACAAATACTGCCATGATACAATGTGGGTATGGATTGAATGCTCAGTCAGTCCTTGTCCTCTCAGCTAAGATTCAGAAAGAGTGTATTTACCTGTTCAGGCAATTAACATTTTAAAACTAGTGGGAGAGTACATTTTCATATTAAGAAAAGATGTGCAATACAAAAACAGATAGCTGCCTTTGTCAGTGGTTGTCGTACCAGAGAGCATGCATTAAGAACTCGTTGAAACAGCCTCTTTTTTACATCCTCCCAATGCCCTCATTTTGCTTAAAAACCAAAGAGAGAGCTGAAAGATAAAAACGAATTGACAGTTATTTGGCAGAAGATACCATTCATTCATTCTTGTTACAGCCATTTTGCAGTTCACTGTCCTTAAACAAACGATTGAAATGTGTTTCAAAGGGAGCATTTTATTCTGCTACTTTTTTACCTTTATCAATTCAGGTGGTGCTGCATCACACCCAGCACCCCTAGTTCCAGCACCAGTAGTCTATTAGGCACTTTTTTTATTCTGTGAGAAATACAGTGACCTGAGAAGACAGTATTTATTACTGCTGTTCAAAAAATGTGGGTAACTTGCCCCTTGGAAGCCATGTCTGTTTTCCCCTCCCTTGCCATATCATGTTATATCATATCATACCACTATGCCAGTCTACCAAAAATATTAATGATGCATATTTTGTGGTAGGATGTGTTCACCAGGCTTGGACCTGTCAGAAGTATTTGATTAAGCATTAGTAATGAAAGTGAGATGAGCGCACCAAAACTTGCATTATTTATTTATTGTCTTTATTTATTTATCTATATTTATTACGGTTATTGTATGCACTGCACTGCCCCCTCCCACTTTCCCCCGCACTTCTCCCCTTCCCCATCCCCTGCACTTGAGCGATCTCAATGTCACCTGACCCAGTAAGATTGTTGTCTCTGTCTTCCCTCTGTTCCCCCTCCCTTGCCTCGTCGCACCTTGAAACACTTGTGTATAGGCGTGTTACAAATGCCATATCACATCATGGACTACGCTACATCTTCTGAACTCATATTTTTATAACAATTTTAACCTGTGTTGCTCTGCGTCGCCTGGCTTCCAAGGCGAGCGTGTTGCCCCTGAGCTATCCTCCCGAGACTTGCTGATGATGATGACATCACCGGATTCGTGCAGGGCTGTCACGGCATCCAGCATCAGGACGCCCTGATGTTCCGGCACTCGATGCGATTGCTGGGCCTTTTTCGAAATTGATATGACCCTCTGGTCAATACGAAACTTCTTTTCTTTCCATAGGCACTCTGACTGGGTTGGTTTGTTGCCAATGACCTCAGTAGTTAGCATTTATTTTGTAGCACTAGTGTAGGTCATTTTGCAGTTTATCTTAACTCGGAGTGACATGCCATTGATTTATCCTTTCAGTTTACAGCTTGAAGACACAGGTACGTTTTATAGGGTGCTTGCTCGTGGTGAATTCTTGAGCTTTTTTCACATTATTTAAGTAGATAGTAGAATTTTAATATATCAGATTAATTACACTAATTACTGTTTCTTCTTATCTCCAGTGCTTTGTTTTTTCTCCCACTTATTTAATTTCTTAACTTTCAATGATATACGTTTGTTACAAATATCTATTTGTAGCCTTTATAAAGCCCAGAGAGGGTAAACATTTGTCAGCAAACAACACATAAATATTTATATGAAAAATGGAGGATACCACATAACTATACATATGAAAAATACATCAATGAGTGTAATTATATGTACTTGATGAGTGGTTACTCAAATTAATAAGGAACACTGTTGATGAATACTTGTATGCAAATGTGAATTTTCTTAGTACTAATATATTTTTTGGGAAGAGCGCATGTGACTTGAAGAATAATAAAAGTCCATTCAAAGGAAGAAGCCTCACACCAGCCTGCTGCATATCTAAAGGCATTTGGTTCTATTGTGAAGGGAATGGGGCGGGTTCAGTGTAGCCAGAGGAAGATCTGGACAAGTTTGGGAAACATCTGCCATCTTGGTTCTCTCTTCCTCGCTTTTTCTTTCCTGTTCACTTCCTGTAGCACAAACATTTTGAGTGTGATGTCAGAAGGGCAAAATCCACTTGTTTCAAGAGGAGGGATTTAACCCCTGAAGCAGGCTAGCTGTATTCCAATCACTTGCAGATGCTTACTTTTAAAAGAAGGGGACTCTCGCCACTTCTTTGAATCATCCTTTAGACTCCACACCTAAAAGAATATGTAATTGGACCCTGCTGGGAGAGCAGTCCTTTCCGGAGTCTGCCAGTTGGGAGGTGAAGGCAGGTGTTCCAATGCAGAGGCAAGCTTTGTCTCCTAACCATCCCCAGGGACCACTGGGGGGTCTCCTCTGCTGCTGGACCAAAACCACATCTCTGCCAGCCACCTTGGTGCCTGGAACCTCACCATAATGCAGGACTGCTGAAAGTGTGTGCCAGCCTCCCCTGTGTTTGGAAGTTTGGAGAGAAGACTAACCTTGGCCCTTGAGTCCCTGGAGTTGGACTCACAGCAACCTGGGAAGTGACATGCAGCTGAAATAAGGCATGCACCTCTGCTAGCCACAGTGGTACCCAGGACCTCACTGTGTTGAACGACCCCTGCAGATGTGTGCCAGCCTCCTCCGTGTTTGGGAGCACAAGAAAAGGAGTCATCTTGTCCCTGATCCCATGGATTGGGACTCATTGCTCCCTGAGAGCCAAGACAGCTGGGATCCTAGAGGAGAGACTATGGAATTCTCTTTACATGTATTTTAGGTAGTGCCACCAAATTAGCATAAACAATTTTCCTCTTCCTCTATCAGTGGTGAGTCTATCCATGTACCATAGTTTTTATAGATAAATAAATAGCTGGTTGTTAGGGCAACAACATTGCACTCCAGTGGGACCATTTAAAATCATAACAATGCTGTTTTCACTCCAAGGCCCTTCTCTTCACTAAGTACTAGGATTACATTTTCTTTAGACAATCAAACACACAGTGGCTGGGCAAATGTAAAACATACATATTAAGGCGTATGTTAAGACTGTGTCTCTCCCTAACTTATTGTGGTGCATGCACCAAGGGTATAATGGATATTGGAGGTGTAAAATCAAAAATACCTCAACTTTATTCAAGTCATGCTTAGATCTCATGACAGCAACTATGAATTGATGTAGGAGACCCTCATGTACAAAAGTGTATAGTAGTATCAGATAGCTGGAACTGCTATGGGAGCTGCCCTTGCCCTGAGATTACAGAATATTTATGCCAATGAATTTGAAAAGATATTCATTTATCATCTTTCTACTATGAGCCTAAGACTGACAGGACCTGCTGGAAATGTTATATTAAAAACCAGCTGACAGTGCATTCAATGAGCAGGAGGAGTTGTCGCCATGCAACAACACATATTCCCAAGAAGGGTCAGCCATCAGGAGTGATCTTGAAAGTGGTCGGAAAAATATGATCATGATTAGTATGGTATCCTGTGAGAAGTTTAAGCAGAATGATCTTTTAAGAAAACATACTTCCACCTAAACAAAAAACTGCAGCAAAACACACATAGACAGCATATCAACACTTCATGAGCCAGTGCGGACAACCAAATGTGTTGACACGGGCAGGTGTAAGGATTTCTCCACCTTTAAGGGAAAGGTTATATTGCAACACCCTTTATAAACACCAGCAGTTTTAATTATAGACTCCCAACCTCTTAAATATGTCTTCACTTTTACCCATGCATGTCCTGCCCTCTATTTTCACAAGCAGTCATTGTTCCGGCATGTGTAGACCTTCTTCTCATAACATGATAAAATAAAAGTATTCACTTATACTAGTAATCTATAACACTCAGAATAAGAAATAATAATATCAGACATGATTATGAAAACTCTATTGTGCTCTATCACTTTGAAGCGTCTTCTATGCGATAGATGGAATTACCAGTAAAAATCGTAGACCAAATAACTGGACAGACCCAAGGAACATGGTAAAATACTGCTTTAATCTCAATGAAAGAAAGCCGGGAGATGTACAGCTATCAAAATAGATGCATGCATATTCACACCATATCTTATTTGTACAGAGTTTACATACTTTTTCATGCGCCATTTATGATGTCATCCTATGTGGCATTTTGCAAAACCTGCTACTGGGAGGGATTGGATTAGGGGAACATGTCTATTTATAGAATCATATAAGTGTTAATATCTCATTGACTGTCCATTGTCTGTAAAACACGTCCTGAGTTACTTCTACATAAGTAGTATACTGATTATAGCAGAGAATATGGCAACGGGTTGGTAATGCAACATTGTATGCAAACGTTCATGGGAGGCTTTATGATTGGTTGGCAACCCCATCCAACCTTAGACTTTCATCTTATTTAGCAGCATGTGAGTGAAAATGAAACCTAGGTGCTTGAGATGCGACAATTAATTCCTTGTTTTCCCAATGAGTCCATTTGCCCTCGTGATTGTTCAACACTTGGCACTTGCAAATATCCTTGTATCTCCTAATCTTAGCAGAAATATATCTTATGTCTTATGCATATGGTCCGTTCATTCAATTCCCTTTGTGCCTTGCACCCATCTCTTTCGAAATAGCCTCTTTGATCCCAGGCCAAGGTACTCCCTTATGCTGCTCATGAAAACAGCTTCTTCATCAATTTGCAATCCTAGGCTTGTCTTTTGAAGTAACAAGGTTGATTCTTAGCACAAGCCGTTGTCCATTTTCTTCCAATGGCAGTCCTAAACATTGTATATATATTTATTTTCAGCACGCTTCTATGTACCTTTTCTACCTTGCATTACAGCGTATTTACAGGTATTGGTCAGCACACTATTTCATCTTATATTTACGATTACTTCATCTTTAGGTACATGTTTCTCTTAGACCTTTAGTTACATTGTCAGTTGTGAGTAATTTTTTATCATTTCAGCATAGATTCATACATATTCTTTATGACATCATTCTGTCATCACCAGACTTTACTTAGAGTTCATCCATATTACTCATAACCGCATTCTGACATCTTGGTGTTGGGCATCCTTCCTCCTGGTAGCATCCTTTGTCTACCTCTACGTGAGGGTATTTTCTGAATGGCTGCCTGAGTTCTTATCATCTTTCATACACTCGACAAGGTATAGGGATGTTGCATGGATTCATGTATGGGTTCCCAATTGTAGCTTGTCGTCTGCTACTCCAATAGGGCGGTGGTAAGGGGGCGGGGACCAGAGGGGAGGCATCCACCTGGTCCTCTACACTATAATATAAGTTATAATTGGAAATAATAAACAGGCATCCCCACCACACAAACACATGCACACACGCACACACACCTACACAAACACACATACACACACACACATACATACACACATTTACTTATCCAGTGTGTGTCCCTTTAATGTCATATAGTAGCCATATTTAACGTTTATCAAAAGGAGGCTTCTGGTTCCTTCCACCCACCCTGATGGTTGTCTTCCAATACCAACTGATTTGGATATGGAGCTCACACTTGCTTTGGTTGTAGTTTATTTGCCTTGCCTCAACCATGTCCATACTGCCTCAGCTAAATCGAGCAGAAGACTAGTGAAAGGCAGAAGGTATAGATGGCTGGTGGTAGCTTTACTAAGGTTACCAATAGCGTGAAGATAGTGGTATTGCCCCAGCACACTCCTTGGAGGCATCCAAGATTACAAAGAAATACACCTTTCTATGCATTTATGGCTGAGTGGAAAGAATTCCCTTTGGATCTCAGATGGCTGACAGAAAGAAAAGAGTGGGACTGCCCCTGCCTGCCCTGAACATGTGGTAAACTACCCAGAACACCATCTGGCAATGTGGGTAGGTTCTTTGGCTAGGTTGATTACTGCTGATGAGTCACCATCAGTGCAGGGTATGATATGATATGATAGGTTATTTATAACATGCTTAATACCCAGAAGTTTCTAAGCACTGACCCGGGGTTCAAGCCAGTGTTACTCTGTGTCGTCTTGCTTCCAAGGCAAGCACATTTCCCCTGAGCTATCCTCCCACAATATGAACATCGGGAGGCGGCTTTGACTTCCAACCTGACCACCAGAAAGAGGGGTGCAGAGGTGGCAGAAGATTTGCATAACTAGCTTTGCAAAGAATGACACTTGTAGTTTTAATCAATGTTACTGTCTGAATGCTCTATGAATTGTCGTTCACGAGTGTGTGTTATGATGACACTTCCTTAGCTCACTAAGCAAGTACAGTACTGGCAGAAACAGTGCAAACATTATACACATACAAATAACAGCACATGCAGCAAAAGTTCAAACTTCCCTGACACACAGGAAAAATACAATATGGTTAGCATTGGAGCACCGCACAGAGTAGGTCACAATACTGGAAGCAGCAATTCAAGCTTTGATCACACACTGGACGAGTGATTCATGGATATAAGCACTGAAAGCTACTGGCACACACTGAACAGGCACTGTATGGGTAGCAGAAATACAAGCTTCCCCCAAAGGCACTCATAACAGTCACTTGATGGGTGGTATACGAGAAGGGCCAACTCAGATTGCCTCACACATAGAACAGGTATATGCACAGCCAGCAAATGCAGGGACAGTGCAAGCTTTCCTGAAACAGGTAGAGTATGGACTGGGCTGGTGCACGCTTCCATTAAGTCATTTAGGTACAGCATGGACAGGGCCAATGGAAGCTTTTCTTGTCAACGGGTGCAGCATGGTCATGGTTACTACAAAATTCCGTAACAACATAGTACACAAAGAACATGGACTGAGCTAGTGCAAGCTTCCCGCTAAAGAGAGCATGTTTTCAACAAAAAGTACAGCATCGGCATGGTCAATGAATTCGTCCCTAAGCAAACAGGCTCAAGTATAGAATGGAAAGGGCCATTGCATGCTTCCTTCACAGGCAGGTACAAGCTTACATCATTATCACAGACAAATGTTTTAAATATAAAAGTCTATGTCCATTTTTATGTTCCCAAAATGTTCTTTTGCAAAGCGCTGGAGCTAGGAAGTATTGGGTAATTCATTCCAATACCTTTTCCCATAGGAGATTTATTAAAAGAATGAAGAAGATTTACTCTCTTACTGAATTGTTTATTTACTGAGTGAGAGAATATTTTATTTATAAACATTGATTTCTATACTGAGCCTGGGAAAATGCATTTACGATATGCAGAATGGATTCAAGCAAGGCCTCCTGAACTCTTGATGAGTGACCCAAAATACATGTTTGCAATCTCTCATGATTTCTATTTGTGTGATTAGTATTAGCATTATTATTTGAGCATGGACCTTCTCTTCTGAAAGCAGCGCAGTGTTTTACATGTCATAGGGGAAAGTGCATGGTGAGGGACACAGATCACCAGGGATCAGTACAAGGAAGCAGGGTGTTACCAATGGAGGAGGAGGAGGGAGGAACATGTGGTGGCAAGGGATCTACAAAAAACCAGGGGAGGGAAAAAGTGAGAGCAGATCACCCTGTCTCACGTTAGGTGGAGAGTGGCAGGTGTGTGGACCCAGGTGTTAGGGTGAAGCCATTCCTTGAAGAGGAGAGTCATGAACTCCATCCTAAAAACAAACAGTGAGGGGGCGAATCTTGTGTTGACACAGAGGAGATTCCTGTCAGGAGAGTCTGGGGGCATAGACAGTGAAGGCCTATCTTCTGGTTCTTTCCTTCCAGTGAAAGAACATAAAGGCTGATGTACCTAATCAGGGTTTGGGCACTCAATTGTCTGGTTGAACACAAATATCTCACTACAACATAATTCAGTACAATAACGCTTAGAAGTTCATGGAGAATACAACCTAACTTCTTTGCTAATTCTGTTAAAAGCAATTTTAATATAAAACATATAAAGTTAAAAGAACATACAAATAAAATGTAGTCAGTAAGTTAGCGAACAAAGTGACCAGTGCTAAGAATAAAGTGCTGTGTGTAGTGGTGAGGGGAGCTGTGAGGCGAGGTGTGAGTAGTCTGCTGTTCACACAGGCAGTCTTTTTCCTGTACCTATTGACTGCGAGGACCCATATACTGCATCTACACCACGCAGCGATGAGCGGAGCTGTGAGGCGAGGTGTGAATAGTCTGCTGTAGTCCGCAGCAGGTGCAGCGGAGTGATCGGAACCTTCCTTGAAGATGCCGCGGCCACAGAAAAACAAAGCTGACTCCGCAAATGCTGATGGTAAGACAGCGAGAAACTAAGTCATCGGCCCCGATGTGGACGCTGACTCGAGCCATCGCCGTCTAAGAAACTGCAAGAACCCCTCTGAACCAATTCATTCACAAGACGGAGGTAAGAGCGACGTACCTGCTGCAGCGACGTTGGAGCAGCACTGTGCCGCATACCAGTCCACGAAGAACCAGTGCATGAGGAGCCCCGGGAAGTTGAGGCTGGACGATACCTCCCACTCCGCTATTGTAGGGCAGCCCCTGCAGGACTCTATGCGGGATTGCTGTAGCGACGAGGTGAGAGACGCCGGGTCTCCTCTGTCCCTTCCTCGTTTGGATGGAGCCATAAGCGCAACCCTGCATACTGCCAAGGTCGGAATGCTGTCAGAGCCAGCGTGCGTGGCCAAACCAAGCAAAGCAGCACGCCCCGCTGAGCCGGTGCCAGAGAGGGGCAACGTGGAAACATAATCTAGAACATTGGACACAGCAAACCTGAATAGGAAAACCGTGTTTAAACAAACAAGCATAACATCAATGGTACACCCGGAACCTAACGCTCATCAACAAATCCCTAGCACAATGAGCCCCAATTACACCACCAAAGATAGATGCTTGGAGCCAAGTATGGGCATCCAAGACAGTGAGGATGGCGAAGAAAGTGCCTCAGAACAGAGCAATGAGGAAGACAATTCAGATCCAGACGCAGATGAAAGCCACACCTTATTGAGAGCAAAAACACTGAAAAATGAGAAGAAAAATAAACTACCATTGAAAAAAAAAAGCAAATCAAGCAGAAATGAAAGCCAACAGACAAAAACAAGAGCCCAATGACTCTAAAGCAAACAAGTGAAAAACCACAAGCAAGCACTCAAAAACACACAAAAGGAGTGTAGTGGCTTCTAAACTCCTACCAAATCCATTGATGTTGTGCCCACTAAAAGCCTTCTTCACTAATTACCAAAAACGGAAACTAGACACAGACACAGAACTCTCGGATGCTGAGATCCTGGAGGCCATATTAGATACTCCCTCAGTAAATAAACTGCACAAAATTGATGTGGCTGTCCTAGAAGGAACAACAAGTTTAAACCAAGCACGACTGCTGGGAAAATCTTCAGACATTCAGACCATCACACAATTGGACCTGTAGCAACCATGTGAACAGATAAAAGGAAGAGATAACGCACAACAGCAACTGGAAAGGTCCCCGCAAGCGGAAGGCATTTAAAATATGCCGGAGCAGGCAATCATGCCCTCAAAAAACAATCAAGTCATATCTCAACAGAGCAAATTTCACCAGCCATTCAGATGGATCCAGTAAAGGAGCAGCTGGCTAGGGAGCACCGCTACGCCTGGACAAAAGCCCATCTCAACACGGGGCAGAAACCACAAACATCAGCAAAAAAGGCTGAGCTGGACCACCTGAACCAAGAAGTGTGACGTGGAAAAACACTGCCACCAGTCCTAATACCGGAGACAGAAAACAAAGTCAACCTTTCAGTTGACAATTCAACGTTTGACTCACCACCGCCCCCAGGAGACCGACAAACATCCACTCTTCACCTAAGAACAGGCGATTGAGTGAAATTTCTATAGCAACCCAAAAAGAGTCACCTAACAAAAAAACAGATATGCCAACGTTTATGTCAGCAATCACCATCGCCTTAGCACCATTCTGCAAACTTTACAAGTCAATTAAGGACTCTGCACAACATAACACTTCTGTTCTCACCAACATGAATACCAAAATGACCTACATAGAAGGCTACATAACAGCAATAGAGGCAAGAACCAACAATCAACAGAAATCCTGGGAAGCAAAAGTGGTAGCTCTTGAAAAGCTAGTAGAATCTCTCAGAGAGGAAAACAGTAAACAAAGCAAGAGTGTGGAAAAAATGCTTCCGGCCACCGGTCTGGCCACCGAAGTGTTGAATACCCGGGCAGAATCACTGAAAGTAAAGAGAAAGACTGGAGAGAAACCACTAACTGAAAATACACCATCGCCAGTGAAACCAGAGAATCGCGCAACAACAAAAAAACAACCTATCACTTTGAAGCTAGCAACGCAAGGGGTGGCAGCAAATATAACAACCAAATACAGCAAGAATGGCCAAGAAGCAAAGGCGGTAGGCCAGAAAAATCTACCACAAGATGCAGATGTCCTTGAAGGCCTGCGGCCACATCACAAGGGAGTAGACCTCACAAGATCCCCAAGATCAGCAGACAAATTTATGACAAGCTCATATCTGATGAACTTATGCCAACATTGGGAAAGCGACCCAAAAGCAATCGAAAAGGCAGTACTCACAATGGCGGCGGAAAGGATAACAGTGAGTCGAGAAACCGCCCACTATTCTCAATTGATCCAAAGGACAAACAGCAGAGAATCAGCAAAAAAGACTACCTCAACTCTCCCAGCCCTCAAGACCCAAACGCCCCCAGACAGCAAAGCAACAAAGGGTACACAAGTAGGCATTTAGACAAGGAAAACACGAAAAGAATTGAGCATCAACCACCAACAGAACGCCATAACTCACCGAAGAAAGCTCACCTCCGGCAAAACAAAAGCGACAGAGCGGCAGGAGGCATCCGTATATTTAAACTGGAACAATAAAAAAAAACAAAGGCTTCATGATCCTAAACTGAAAAACTGTCTTAAAAATAACAAGCAAAACAGACACGCTGAAGAAAATCAATACAGAAGACTAGACACTCGTCGAACCATACCACAGAGGGAACATAGCAAAAGCCTATTTACACGTCAAGACCCACTGCATCCAAGAAATCAGTACAGCAGCCTACAGAGAAATCAAGCATCTGGGCTTCACACTGACTGAACTGAAAGATCTGAGGGCAACAGACGCCAATGCCCCAAAACAAAAGAAATAGAATACCGCAAACACTGCTACACTTCAAGAACAGAGGAGCTCTACCGAAATCATCGAAGAGGTAAATGGAAAGGAGTCAACACCAACTCTAATATGGGACAAGATGATCGACATTACAGGCGCCTAAGGACCAACTTCAAGGACGAAAGTACAGACCCTATGAAGATCAGAAAAGATATAATAACAGACAACATACCCGAACAACAAGCCCCAAAGCAGATGATCAACAAAGCCAATCCTTACATATTTATTCTCCAAAGAGGCCAATACAAAATACTGCCAAAGCTTGTGGGGACAACGCAAGTTGGGCAAGGGAGGTGAAATCACCAAAAGGTACGTGGACATGGCTTAAATCAGCCCTAAACCATAAAACCGGAAAGTAGCAACGATCAATGTCCTCAGTATCCTCATCCAAAGGACCAACAAAATCTTCGGAACCAGTCATCAGCGAAACATACAACTTGGGATCATGGAACATGAGAGGACACTCACATTTAACAGCGATAGGAGATGTCGATCTGGGCCAGTATGACATCGTACGCCTACAGGAGACTTGGTTGGCAGACAAGCCCTTATTGATGGTTTCACTGTGGAAATATCTCCAGCCTCAAAAGGTTTACTAGACCACCCATCGTCTGGGCTTTTGACAGCAATTAAAATACGCTTGGGATTTACGACAAGAAAAAAACTGAAGGAGTCCTATGAAATGCTGGTTATGCTCATAACTTGGACACATTAAGCATTAGGTCAAGATCCAGAATACTGCACACAGCTAGTGATCATAAACACGTATGGAATCCCTAACATACAACAACGAAAGCTTTCTGCATGATTATGGGGGAAACAATAGATAAGATCTATGCGGACTATGACAAGATCGATATTATTCTGTGTGGAGACCTAAATGCAAACTGTAACGCCCACCTAGCCGTTCCTAATGAGCCTATATTTGTGTTAGTCAAGGACTTCTTCCGATCATATGCACCTTCCAGGTACAAAAAACTATCCACAGCGATCATAACCTGCTTCACTGCTCATGGCGAGGAAAGCGCCCGGTCAAACAGACCTACAAACACAATGTTTCAGTAAACAACCAGCAAACACAGCTCCGCCTGACAAAAGCAGACGTGAGGAGGATCAACGCCAAATACAACGTGAGTGGAAGAGCGGAATCACAGTTACATGCTGAAGTAAGACCAAACTATCTTCCACTTCTGTTGGCCTACAGAGTTAAAGCGGGAGGGCAGAAAAACAATGTGGATCAACCAGCATGTTTATGACAAACTGGTGCTCGAGAAAAGAAAAGCGTTGCGAAAACTGAAGAGAACATCAAAAAAAACAACACACCAGAAGCATGGGGAAGCTGGCAAAAGGTGGCAAAGGCATATACCAGATGGCTAAAACATCACAGACTGACTTTATATCAACATGATTCAGAGGAAATGTTGAGAAGATTGAGTACTAAAAGATCAGGTGACTTCTGGTCATTAATTAAAATGATAACCGCTCAACCCAACAACGAGATCTCGAACTCCGTATCAGAACAAAAATGGACAACTCATTTTGCTGCTCTATTCGATTTCCCTCAGCCCATCGCACCAACCATAGAACGATCACCCACAACATCATGGGTCAAAGTTACGAATCTAGATGAGATTGAAAAAGCGATTCTCAAACTAAAAACATCTAGAGCCCCGGGCCCAGATGGCCTAACAAATCTTGATTTGAAGCATCCCCTAAAGAATGGGAAGTGGTAATCAGCAACATTTTTGAACACTGCGGAAAAACAAAAAGTATCCCAGAAACGTGGTTGAAGGTCATAATTGTCCCGGTCTACAAAAAAGGGAGCAGAGAAGATCCGGAGAGCTATAGACCAATAGCTCTCCTTGACATCATTGGAAAAATCTACGCAACACACCTACTGGAACTATTTAGGACATGGGCCAAAAATGCACCCTGTATGGACAACTTTCAAATGGGCTTCCAGAAAAATGGTAATACTGCCGTTAACATCTTGCTGTTAAACATTTTGAAGTTAAAAGTCAAGGAAGGAGCACCAAAAGTGTACCTGGCATTTGTGGATCTATCAAAAGCGTTTGACAAAATTGACCGGGAAAAACTTTGGTATAAACTGGAAGATTGGGATTGTTCAAAAGCCATTCTGGAACCAATAATTGCCCTCCAAGCCAAAACGAAGATACGGGTCAAATTGAACAGACAAGGAACACTGTCAGAGGAAATATCAGTCAATCGTGGATTCAAACAGGGCTGCCCGCTAACCCCGGCTCTTTTCATTGCCTTTCTAGGAGACTACCAACACTCAGAATCCAAAATAAGGGCATTCCCCTCTAAAATAGGAAAAACATCCATCTCAAGACTCCTGTATGCAGATGACGTTATCTTAATAGACAAGACCTAAATTGGTCTACAAAGAAAACTAACCAATTTGTCGCGATACATTGAAGATAACAATCTTGAAATTAATAAAACAAAAACGAAAATCCTGGTTCTGGACAAATCAATGAAGAAGGCAACTAAAAACCAAAACTGGTTCCTTGATAATACAAAAAGCGAAGTTGTAACACACTTCAAATATCTAGGAGTGATAATTGATGGTTCTGCCAGAGAAAGAATGATGCAGGATATGCTGTGGGGAAAGGCAAAGTGGCTAACAGCACAAACCACATCCGTCGACAATAAATTCAGCAGATTTTCGCTCCTTCCATCTATTCAATTCTATAAGGCGAAAGTTGTACTGTCGCTGATCTATGGCATGGATGCAACGCGAAACATGCCCTTGTCTATATGGAACAAACTGTAAGGCCATGTATGGAAAGCTGTTTTGGGTATACCCAAGTCAACATCCATGGCAGCAATCAGGCGCAAACTGGGGTTCGTATCTCTGGCAGCATCGGTGGAGCACAGTGCAATGCAACTTTACAGAAAAATCATAGTAGCTGAGACACTACCTATCTACGACATCATTGTCAAAGAAGTCGAAAGTAAAAAATGCAAGACACTAAACAAATGGGTTACTCGGCAAAAACAAATACTGAGTCAGGTGGCGTGCATGGAAGAAGATCTGAGGAAAATCCCACAAACAGTAAAAAGAAAAATGGAACAAAATTCTTGGATCGACACAATCGATAAAACAAGAACGAACAAACCTCCCACCAACATTTAACAAAGTTAAAGTGCTGCAAAACTATGTTGTCAAATTCCCAAACAAACCAATGTGGAACATGTTTATGAAAGCGAGACTAAACCTGCTGATGACACTTGAAATTCTGGCTATCAGAAGTCCATTGGCAGAAAACGGCTGGCGCCTTTGTAAAAATCCAGAGCAGCCAGAAACGCTAAGACATCTAGTGATGTCGTGGCCAAAGACAAAACTAAACTGATCTATCTACCTACCACCCCTTCTCATAGGCGCTGTAACAGTAGATGAAGATTCTGTATGGAACAGACTAATATCAGTGGGGACCACAAGATGGACTGTGGCAAAGGTTGCGACAAACAAAAAAAAAAAAAAAATTAGACTTGCATCAGTTTGAAGGGGAGACACAACAGAATTTTTTATATAAATACTTGAGCTACATAGAACCTTGTAAAAATCTTTTTTGATTAAAATCAAGTAATAAAAAAAACAAAAAATATATGAGCACTGTGGTTTGCAGCAGGGCTCACCCTAATTGCAGGAAGGCATCAGGCAGCCATTTTACCTCAGATTGGGTTACTTCTCTTTACTAATTCATGATAACAGTGGAAAAACGCTGCTGCTTGGTGCACCCCATGCTGGCATCACCTCCTTCCCCCAGTAAGTCGCCTAGCTTGCGTAAAGCTTGCTCTTGCCCTGGCGGTAACAGATTTGTCAAATAATTTGCTATTAGCAACAAACATGCACTCAGACTCCTTGCATTATGGCATGGTGACCTGTACCAGTGATATCTCATCATGTTTGCAAACACAACCAGGGCTTGTAAGGAGCTCATAGTCAATATCACAGCCAAAGGTTATTTTCAACTGAGTAGTTGAGTTTTCAAGTAATAAAGATAATATGATACTTGAACCTGTAGAATGAGCTCCTTTCTGTGTGCACATGCAATGGTTTTTCACAGATTTCCAAAAAAGAAAATGTGTATTTCACTGGTTTCCATGTAGGAATATTTCCCCATTCCTTTGCCATTTACCTTTATTTACTTTTTGGTTGTTAGGTAACATCATTTTATATTTCAACATCAGGTTTATGGAAATTTAATGGACACAATGTTAATTTAAGAACATTTTACACATGTGTTTCAGCAGGAAATGTACTCATGTTCACAATGCACTAATGCCCATAAGTACATATATGTACGTATGAGTAGTGACATAAATATACAATGTTTAACATTATTTTAAGTAGCTATGTTTGAGGCGGACGTTAATACTCATTTCATAGCCTCTTTGATATCTGCTAGATTTGATTAGCAAGTGTCTCAGTATCTTTGATTAAAGAATAAATGCTCATTTGATAACTACTTTAATATTTGTTGGATTTTGCTGAGCATGTGTTTCCATATCTTTGATGTCGAATTTGCTAATGAGAACGGGCTAGCAATCAACCCATCAAAGTCTAAGATCTTAGTGTTTAAGTACAACCAAAAGAAGGTTACATTTTCAAATTGGGTTCTGGATTCACATAAAATTCCTTGCATGGAAGAACTGACATAAAATACACGGTTCCTCTGCAACTTACAAAGTGGAGTCAGAGGTGGAAGAGAAGTCTTTGCAACTTATTCCACAAATGAAGAATCTTTATAACAAGTATTGCAAGTTTTCAATCATTCCCCTGGTTACATTTTACAAGGCAAAGGTGTTACCAGTTATCCTTTATGGTCTAGATGCCAGACCTTTGCTTTGGAATATAAATTGGGACAAAACAGAGGCCCTCATTTGGAAACAAGTTCTAGGATTTCCAACGAGTACACCGTCATGGAATCTGAGGTTCGAGTTGGGGCTGAATTCACTGGGGTTCCTCACAAATTGGAAATTGATTTAACTTTACCTGCAGATTATTACTGCAGAGTATAGCACACTGTACGGTAATATCAAGGCTTAGCTGGAAGGCTCAAGGTTTAAACTATTGACACTACTCGACCTGAAAGTAAAAGTCCTATTAGCCAACATAGACTCAAATATTGAGACACTGGTTAATACTCCGCAGAAAGTCAAAACAGCAGGGACATGGATGGATTGGATCAATACGATTGCAAAAGAAAGCATTGCAAACATTTACAATTCCTTCCAATCAATGAAGAAAAGGCTGGGGTCTCTTTCAAAATATCTGGTAAAATATCCAGATAGGAGGGTGAGGTCAACTTTTTTGAGAATAAGAGTACACCTGTGGCCTACCGGGGAGATCCTGTTCATACGTAAGCACGAAGAAAAAACACTCAAACTATGTAAAATATGTGAAGTACCGCGAGAACAAACACTTAGACACTTATTAATGTGCTGCGAAGGAACCTGGAATAAGAGATTGGCTCTATTTAGTAAACATGTAAGGAACGAAGAGGAGTTAATCTCTGACTACATCTGGAGCAGAATCATTTCGGGTTATGAAACATCATTGACAATTGCTGAAGTACATCTGCTCGAAGGCTGCGGATTAATTAATTGATTTTCCTCTATTCCATTGAAGTAAAACAACTGAAAGGGGATCATTAAGAACGAATGACCAAAGTGTAACAACTTGATATACTAATTGATTGTTTGTTAATTACGGAATGAAAGAAGTGGTGTTATGTAAACTAGATTGACACTTTCCTTTTTTTCTTTTAAACATTATTTTTTTATTAATATGGTGATTTTTGTTAAAGGTTACTTGATAACCAAATACAAATAAATAAAAAAAATAAAAAGAAATATACATATCTTTGATGCAAGGCGTCATGTGCATTTGAGATCTGTTAGATTTGATACGCATGTGTCAGGATATGTTTCAAGTACAACAAACATTGGATTTCTGAACCTGACAGACTTTTTTTTTGATTCAATAATATTCTCATCTGCCCCAATGTACTGAATAACATAAGTGCATTTGAGAAATAGCTGAAATGAAACCATCTATTATGTTTAATAAAGAATGAACATAGCATATATTGGCAGTGAGATTTTCAACTTTGGATGTGTGCTATCCATGAAGATGTACAGTTTAAAGCAGTAAAAGAACTTAACAGACAAAACACTTCGCACACATACTGCAGTACTGTTAGACTGTACAGGAGACCAAGACTATGAAGGACTTTACAAGCAATCCTTACCAAAGTTGAATATTGCTTTTAGTATATAACCTGTCTTTTTACAGTGTTTGAAGACTATGTATATTCTTTTTTTTGTCTTCTATAGTAGTTTTTTGTGAAGACTACTGTATGAAGACCAATCAACTCATTGATTACTAACAGAATACTAAACAAATACTTGGGTTTCATTATTTTAGTCTTCACTTAGTATGCAGGAAATCTGTGAAATAGAAAGCTTTCCTTGAAACATTGAATACTGCAGGGCTATGGTAAATACCAATGAACTACTAAATAAATGCCTAGGTTCTATTCATGCAGTATTCATGTAGCATACAGAAAAGCTGCTCAATACCAACATCTCAGAATAATTTGAATACTACAGACCTGTGAGAAATACTAACAGACTACTAAATACAAACCTATATTCTGTTCATGTAGTCTTCATGCACTATGCATAAAAGCTGCTGAATACCAATAGGTCACAGATGATCTGAATACTAAAGGCCTCGGATGAACACTGACAGACTACTAAATAAATACCTATGTTCTGTTCATGTAATCTTTATGAAGTATGCCGAAAATATGCTGAATACCAACAGATAAAGGATTATTTGAATAATACAGATTTATGAAGAATACTGAAAGATTACTAAATACATACCTATGTTTTGTTCATGCAATCTTCATGAAACATGCACAAAAAGCTGCTACATACCAGCAGATGAAGAATAATTTGACTAGTACAGAGTTACGAATAATACTGAAGGATTTCTATATAAATCATTATGTTCAGTTTGTGTAGTCATCATGTACTATTCAGATAAACTGTTGAGTATCAACAGGTAATTTGTAATTTGAATACTGTACAACTGTGGGGAATACTAACAGTCTACTAATTAAATACATGTGTTCTGTACATGTATTCTTCATGTAGTATGCAGAAAGGCTTTTAAATACCAACACATAATGGACAATCTGAATATTATAGACATGTGGTGAATACTAACAGAATGCTAAGTAAATACCTGTCCTCTTTTCATGTACTCATCTGGAGTATGCAGAAAAGCAGTTGAATGCCAACATTTTCGTTTTTTTTAATACTGCAGGCCTCTGATGAATGCTAACAGGATACTCAATAAATGCCCATGTTATGTTCATGTAGCTTTCATTTAGTGTGCAGACAAGCTTTTAAAAACGAGTACTTCGTGGATAATTTGAATAGTACGGCCTGTGATGAATAGTAAATAACTACTAAATAAATACCTAGCATCTTTGTTCTTTATTTAATGCAGTCGTATCCACCCAGTCTACCCTAAACTCTTATAAAAAAGCGATAATAATTCCAGTATTGAAAAAGGGTATTAGAGATGATCTGTGGAATTATCAGTCCATTTTATTAAAAGGCAGTGTAAACAAAGTATTTGGAAACTACATCTAGAATAGGCTGGAATTGAAAGCAATTCTCAATAGTTGGCTACTGTAAAGGACTTGGTACGTTGGACCAGGCTTTTACACCATCTCTGTTAGTTCAGAAATATATTATCAGGCAAAAGTATGTCCTGTATGTTTTTTCTCTGGAACTTTAGGCTGCATTCAGCAGTGTCCCAAGGGTTAAGTTGTTGTAGTGTCTGTTCTCTTATGACAATCCCTATGATATCATTCTGCCAAATATGAATATGTAATCAGATAACAAAGCGAGAATAAGATGGGGATTGAGTGGCAGACTATCCACTGAATTCCTTGTTGAGAAAGGGGTTTTCAATGGATGTAGGTTGGTTCCTCTATTATTAAGTTTACTTATAAACAGAACTTTTTGGATCCAGACACAGACGTCCCAAAGCTAAAGGGCGTTTGAGTAAACAAACAAGGATGTTCTGTGACATGTGTACCCAGTAGGGGCTAGAAGTCAATGTTGCACAAACTAAAATGATGATTTGTAAACCCAAGACTAGAAAGCTCACACAATTTAAAATCATGGTACGAAATGTTGTCATTGAGGAAGTTACAGTCTTTGAGTATCTGGGTTCCAGATTTAATAGTGATGGTGGTTGGGAGATACGTTTTGAAAAAAATAGTCCTGCCCATAGCAAGAACATGTGCTGCTATTTAAAAAAATGAATATTCAACTAGGAACAGATCTATTTTTCAGCAGACTATTAACAATGTTTATGTTTATGTTTATGTTTAATCATTTGTATTGCGCACCGCGGTACCCGGAGGGTTAGGGGCGCTCACAGAACAATTATAACAAGCAAAATAGAACTTGATACAGACGAGAAAATACAAGTGAAAAAAGAAACAGTAAAATAAAAGAATAAGCAAAGCTTAGGCTAAAATACAAAGGCATAACGGTAACTTATACATAACTTAGAAACCTCAGAGAATTAAATTACAACTAGAAGACCCTCTAGGCAGGTATCGACATTGTCTTAAAAAAGCAGGTAATGTGCTAGTGCCACATTCCACTAGGACACAGTCATTATTAGGAAGTGTACACCAGTCTTTAAGGTCAATCCTGCGGACGATCTTCAGATCTGAGAGTCTGACCACCCCCAGCCCAGTTCTTTGTCTAAGCCAGGCTAGGACCTTGTACCGCAAGGCTTCTTTGGGTTCTTTACCGTTGACCTTAGAAATGTTTGTGATGACAAAGTTTCTCTGGTGCCACACAAAGTCATGAATACTCATGTCCTCAATTTTGGGCATTCGACATTTTGTTAAGCACATGTTCAGTGTGGATCCTGGTTTAGGAATGCTACTCATCGCTGTGGAATAATTGATCTTCCCTTGGACTGATTTCTGGACAAATTCCGGAGTGAAAGTGCATAATTCCACTACCGGGACAGTAGTGTCCACATTAGGGGTTTGGGTGTTTTTGAAGCTGGTCATAATAACTTGTGTAGGCTTCGGGGTTTCATCACTCCGGGGGTTTGTTTGTGTGGCCTGATTAGATTGCTACTTAAACAAGCTAGTTTGGACAGCCTTATCGATTTGGCTAGCTCAATCACATTGATATGATTACAGGATTCATTTATTAGGGGGTCGACCTTCGCTCTTGAAGAGAGTAAGTCCACTGCCTAGTTCTTAAGAGAATCTGCCAGTAGATTCAGATCAAAAGGGCTTGAGCATAAAAGCAGTTCCTTAGCTATGCTGGCCATTAAATCAGGCCAGTGAGCATGGTCAGGTGATTCTGTTTGCGGAGAGGTACATCTGACTCCCACTTCCGGGGGGGTGTTGCGGAGTGTACAATGCTCAGTGTTCTCACCTGGATGATTCTTGGATCCTTTCAGGGCCCCTAGGGCCATGGGGAGGAGATCATGCTTCATGCAGTTCTGGATATAGCTGTTATCAGCTGTAAGTGTACACTGCAGGGGTATGAGGGCTGTGCAGCTAGGAATTAGTGAAAGTTTGTCGACCTCTTGATGTTAGGGTTATAGGGCTGGATTTTTAGAGAGAGAGGCAGACTCCTTGGCTTTAAACATAGGCAGATTACTCTACAGTCTTTGTATTCTGCGGGTGCTAAGGGAGAAAACCTCTGAGACCCGATCTCGAATGGGAGAGCGAGAGGGGGGTAGCTAGGCCAACTACTGGACCAACTAATCCCGTTTCTGCCACTCCCGTAATGGGCTTGCCGCGAGGACGTGAGGAGTATAATTTATATTCCGTATCTTTTGGGCGCAAACCAGAGACCCCAACTTTTCTATTGGCGGCCATGTTATCACCACCCCTAGAGACAGAGCACGTACTATCTGTAGCTGGACACGAAGTAGAAGAGATTGAATGTCCACACAGCAGCATTCTCCAGGCAGGCCAGCTGCTAGACTCGCTGCTAGGGAAGGCTGCGGCTGGATGAGTGAAAAGTGCAGCTGACAAGAGAACTGACAGGAGAGACGGGCCAGGAAACAAGCAGAATAAACAAGCAGAATGGGCAGTCCCACTCTCTGATGTGGGCTGTCCTAAGAATCCCGTCCTAGGTGGACAGAGAAAAAAGCACAACTCTTACCGCTCATACAGAGTTTTGCAGAGTTTTGCCTCTCCAAAGGAAGCCACCCAAGAGCCACCCAGGAAGGGTCCAAAGGGAGCTAAGAGGTTCCTGGACTCAGGGTCTTCCGACTTCAATCTCCATGTATCCACAGACCATGGGGAGCCGTGCGGGCCGAAAGCTCCACGGGCGCCGCAGGAGCCAAGGGCCTGGATCCAGTCACAAGCAGCGTTCACACGCCGGCACGAAAACGTGGTTAGAGGAAGGGACCTAGAGACTAGGTCCGGAAGTTAGAACTAAGCGTCAAGCCGCACGGCAACGCATAGGACATTACCGCCGCTTCCGACACTCTGGCCTCTACGAATGAGTTGGCCTTGGCCTCTGCCAATGAGTTGTGCATCAGACTCTTGCCTTACTGAATTTACCTTTGGACTAAATCAAGTCTGAATTTTATTGAAGTTCTGATGGCCTTGATTAATTCAGATGGCTGGTTCATGTTAAGGACATTTTGTAGCCTGTGGGTCTCAGTGAGATCGGGAACATTCCCTCAGGAACAGGGCAATTTCTATGCAAATTGGTGCCCAGGGCAAACAGCTAAAGTGTTCTCCCCCCAACTTGCGCACAGCTCCATCAAATACTGAAAACCTATCCCCACACACAATCCTCCCCCACGGCATACCCAACATCAGTGTGCCCCGCTTACCTCACATGTATCAAAGGAGCAGGTACAGATTCTGCAGCTATGGGCGCAATGACCTGGGTTTGGCAAAAGCAATTGGGCAGGCTGGCTCCCCACCCAGTTAAAGGCCTTGTCCCAGCCAGATCCATCTCTAACCACCAAACACTGCAACATTTTATTAATCTAACCCATACTTCCTAATAATTTTGAGCCACCCTAGCGGATGAAATCAGATTTAGTGTATAGAGCCAGTTCAAGTCTATAGATGGTATTGGGCTAGCTGTGTTTATGAACTGGCTCCATGCTGGGTTACACACACCAAAGCTGTGTGAGTTGAGACCGATGCCTCACCCTTCTCTTAGGACAGGATGATAACCTGCATGTGATGATATTGTGAGTGAGACAAGGCACACATCAACCTGTGGTGCCCATCGCACAAATGAGCAACATTAGTATACAAATAATGCATGACATTCTTGTACATTTTCTTTCTGCGTTGTCTCCTTTCATTCCTGGGTTCATGTTCTTTGCCCTTTTCCATGCAATAACCCCATCATATCTTTCTCCCCCTCTTTTTCTCACTAAGCCCGCCCAGCACCTCACGTTCCCACCTCACCCACCCTGCCATTCTCTTTAGTTTTACTTAGATTCGGCTTTTATTGTCAGGCGTTTCAGCACCCACTCATCCCTGGCAATCCCCATCACCATGTGAAGTTATGGCCATTTAGGATGTTAAAGGGATGCTAAGTGCTTGTGGGAGGAGGCGCACTGCAGGGAAAAGTAGGCTTCCGTCTTTTGTTTGTGGGCAGTGCGCCGCTGACACGGACGTTAATCTGATGAAACAGTCCCTCACTATCTGTCCCTGATGCAGGGGACTGATACACACCTCCTGCTCCTGCAGTGCTCCGCCCCCCACTCTGTGCCCCGGGTCACCACCCGTTTCACATGCCCCTAGTAATGGGTCTGCTTAGAATGCATAAGGGAGTTGAAAAAATGTGAAGGAGGCATTTTCCAACAAGGTGGATAAAGATGATTTAACATAATCGATGCCTAGTCTGCTTTACCATATGTTCCTGGCCCAGGTGCGAGATATGTATGTGATAATGCGGTTTGGCATTGTTCCTTTAGCAACTGTATAAAATAGATGGCACTCTGGTGTTTCCGCTGACTGTCCTTTTTGCCTTGGTATGAAAGAAACATTGAAAATGGCATTTGTATTTGTCCTTTTTATAAATGTCTAAGGCATCTAATGAACACTGACTTAGCACAGAACAACTCTAACTCTACTGATCGATCTGATGTGGTTTTTAGCATGACTACTTTTATTTATAAAATACTCTACTGAACAACTATTGAGGTCATGCAGACCAGTTTTTTTAAAAAAAGTTGCCTTCAAATATTAAATTAATTTAATTATATTAAGAGCTCCTAAGGTTCCCTGGTCATTAATGAGAGTAAAGGGTGCTGGGGAGAGTGAACTCACTCTGGTATCAAAAGTTAAGGAAATAAGGAGAGGAATGAAGTACCCACAATCCATGGGCACTCCCGTCCCCTGCACACCTATAAATACTGGAGATGACTTCCAGTCAACATTAATTCAAATGTTGACTTATTCATTCAATACTTTATACATACATTTCCATAAATAGATTCAACACATTTGTGTCTTTTAGACTTGAAAAAAGTGAATTTATTCTAATTTGTTCCAGGTTTTATGTACTGTTGTCATACGCCTTCCTGATTCCATACTTTCCTACATTGATGGGTTTGATGGTTCAAATAATATTTTTTCACAATCAAATTCAAAATATATAGATACAAGATTAAGAGTTCAACGCATTCCGAGAGGTGATTTCTCTTCTTCAGGAGCAAAACCCTTATACACAATTTTGAATACACTTTAATTGTACTGTAGTACACAGTTTTAGTGCATTAGTCTTTCTTTTGTAGAAGTAGTTCCATATTCCAATTTCGATCTCAGGTACCAATGTGGAGTAATGGGTGCAAATGCTAGAATTTTGTAATGGATTAGATGGTACAGGATGGTGGGTCACCAGCAATGTATAATAAAGCTATGTTACTATATTGCAATGATATTGAGTCATATTATCATATATAGATAGGTGTGTCGATTTGATTACCTGAGCAAGGTATTCTGATGATGTATGTAGGGTATTGGGTTGTTCCACTTATATACACTAAAGGCCATGTCAGACTTTCTACAGTTAGTCATCCAGATTGGGTTGTTTGCTCTGCAATACAGGTATACGTGTTTCAGTGCCTCCTTATTTTATTGCACTTTCTTGTATGAATATTTCAAAACTCGTAATTAACCCACCGTGGACTTATCAAATTATCTCACGAGAAAATCGTGGTTATTCGCCCATTTTACAAGGGGATAAACACTATAAATCAACCTAATTTTCGCGTTGGTAATAGATATCAGGCCTCACCTATAAGGTGCTTTTGAGTGAAGTACACTATGCGTTCTGAATGCTTAATGCTTCTTCTCGCCCTTGGATGCAGGTTGGATCATTTTCATGCCTGTTAATTGAACAGTTTAATTAGTTCAAGCCATATCAATTTCTATGGGAGACTCACTAATCTAAATTGGCTACTTACAAATATCTGTATCGTTCGCGTTCATCTACATTTGTTGTGTCTGCCGCCGCTGTATCTGAGGAACGCTCATTGCTAAGCACCAGCGTTATGTAAACATGGCGTGCTAACACGCCAGACATAATTACCATTCAGTAATAGGAATGTTGGGAAATGTAGTGCGCAGGCTGTCCATTAGAATATGTACTGATGTCCTATACATTTCTTAAACAAGGGTGTCTACTGAGAGCCTATGCATCTCTTAAACAAGGAGAAGCAGGAGATCCCATTGAGGTCAGTGACTCCATGATAGCGACCATGTGTTGTATTTGCTCTAATTCCACTCATAAATCATGCCAACAATAATGTCTAATTGCACAAAAGTTGCCTAGATGGTCATCAGGTAAAAGGGAGAAACTAATAATTACATTGTTCCTCTAATCTATATTAAAGGAATTTCTACCTCCAGTTAGTAGTGATGTCATGTTAATGTGAAGGAAATAGCTGATAGTGTAATTCTGTTACTTCCGGTTAGAAAATCATTCACCTAGATTTGATTCTTTAAAAAATTGATCATAAATGGGACCGGCAAGTACCCATTATTCCACAGAGATATTACAATTTCAGCATAGCTTTCTAACCGAGAATATAGTTCCAAAGTCCAGTTAAAACACCATTGTGACAGTTTACAATACTCAGATGATGTGAAGTCAACATTCTCATGGTTTGCATTAACCGAATATCATGAAATACAATCTCACATCATCTCCTAGGGTTCGCATGACATTAGTAGCTGTTTATTGTCATTACTGTCTGGGGGATTCATTCATGTTAGAGAATACCTATGTTCTCTCAATAATGGATTACGGTATTTCATAAGAATGCATTTAGGGAGAATTCTTCATTCATGCCTCGTAGCTCAAGTGACTCTAGCTTGTGAATACAGAACATATCTCTGCAATGCTGAATCTGTTGGAAATTTCCCCCTCTTGGTGGTCTTGTGACTGTCTCTAGAAATACAAATCTTAACTTAGAAATTGTATGACGTTTATTCCAGAAGTGTGATACTGGAGACTTCTCATTTCTTGTACGTATGTTCGATTTGTGCTCTGAGATTCTTTCTTTGACTCTCCTGTGGTTTACCCTACGTAATATTTGGAACCTTAGGAGCTCTGAATAATGTAATATTTGAAGGCAATTTTAAAAAAAAAACAGTGTGCTTGACCTCAATAGTTGTTCAGTAGAGTATTTTATCCCATGAAGTTGGAGTGGTATCTTACTGAGACGAGTACCCGGAACTTTATTCGAATTCACAGTATATCTTTCTCAAAAATCAATGCTTTAACAACTAAACACGCCAAAACTTTAACCTTTACTGATGAATAAGCAACCCGTATCCTTGGGTTAATTAAGAGCCCGGGCAGATCAGATAGAGTGATCAACAACCTGGAAAAACACATACGGAAAGAAATAGCACAGAATGACATTCATCAACCTTGACAGAGTACTATAAATCTCAAAGAATTCCAAGGGGATTAAGGGGGTTAAGGATTTATTTGAAGCCTACATTGTGCAGAGAGAATAGTGATTTTGTAGCAAAGTGGGAACGCATTTTAAATAAATGCTTGCTGGATCTTATCTTTCTAACTATAAAAGAATTAGCATCATCATTATCCAAACTAGACTCTGAAATCGCTGAACTAAAAGAACATTTAGTAGCCTTAACATCTGCAGATGAATTAAAAAACATATTAGCACTAACTTATCAAAAATTAGACTCTTATAAATGTGACAGTGGGCCTCATTCCGAAGTGGGCGGTAAGTACCGGTCATTAACGGCATGGAGCAACTACCGTGTCCGTGCTGGTAATAGATCGCTAAAAGCGGCCTATTACGACTTCGCAGGCATGAGCTTTGCGCCATCCCGTTAATGACCCCACCGCCTTGCCGTAAAAGGGCGAAAAATCTCCCTTAGCCATCAGCATTAGCGGCCACCGCTATTAGCGGTCACCGTTATTAGCAGTCACCGCTAATAAGCGTAACCGGAAGTAGCGTCATCGCACAGTAACGGGAAAGAGCATGGCGGCCATCTTCAAAAACACAATCCATTGCCATCCTCTGTAACCAGGACTAATCTGACCACCACACCTCCACCACACCTCTGCCTGCAGCACATCAAAATGCCCAAGACACTCAAAAAAACTGGAGAGCGCTTGCATAAGGACCGCTTCTCACAAAAGGAGTTGACCATGCTGGCCGAGACGCTGCAAGAACATGCAGATGTCGTCTTCTCCTCCGACATGTCCCGATCTGCAGTGCAGCGGAAGAAGCAGATATGGGCGGAGGTTGCGCAGAAAGTAAGTGCCGTTGGCACCGCACCCCGCACTCCTAAAGATGTCCGGAAGCGCTGGGACGATCTGCGCTTACGCGTGCGGAGCATCCTCTCGGCCAACCGCAAGGTGGGGATGGCAACAGGCGGAGGTGCGGACTCCCCCATCAAGATGCAACCCTGGGAGGATATCTGCGCAAGCACCATAGGGATGGAGGCAAATGAAGGAGTGGGGGACATGGAGCGAGGAGCCCCGTCATCGGCTGATGCAGGTAGGTGTCCCAAATGAAACAATGCAAATAACAACACGATGATGCCCACCTGAACTGACAGTGCAATGATGTAGAGCAGGGTCCACCAGACACATATATACAAGACTGCCTACAGGCAGTGCACAGCACCATCTTGTCCAGATGCATGATGCACCCCATATATGTTTCACCCCAGACGCTTCCCTGCATCACCCACCCAAAAGCCAAGCAACCCGTATGTCACTACCCCAATGGCAATCAACTGCAATTCTATATGAATGCAGCCAATTCAATGCATGCCTGATGCATGTAGAGCCATCACTAACCCTTTCCCTCTATTGGTCCCCCACAGGCACGCAATCAGACAGCAATGACCAGGACCCTAGGGAGGATGCTGCGACACCACAAAAGGAGGCCAAGGGCATGGAGGGAGAACACCGCCCCTCAACATCAAGGGGAAGAGGCCAACCTGCACTACCACGGAAGGGAAAGAAAACCCCAGAGCCCACCGCACCAATGTGTACTACGGCCCCCACTACAGCACCCACACCAGCCACCAACACACAGGAGCCAGTGGCAGAAGGCACTGCATCGGCTGCCAGCAGCACAGTGGGGGAGACAGCTGCCACAGCAGCCGTGTCGGACGACGAGGCATATGTCCTGCCGCATGGCGCAACTACCGCCACAGGCCCCCTGCATTCACCACAACTCTCCCCATGCAGCTTGCAGAACAGCAGCATCCATGGGCTGTCTCCTGGGGATTCATGGCCCGGCAGTTTCACCCCCACGCCAAGTGTGCATGAGGAACAAACCATGTCGGTAACCCCTCACACATCCACCACTGTCCCGACCAGCCAAGAGGGGATCAGGGCAATTCAGGAGTGGAAGGATGAGCTGACAGGGCTGTTGACACAGCACATCATGGAATGTGGCCGGGCAAGCGATGACATAAGGGAATGTGCTTCATCCCTCAAATCAGCAATTGAGACCACCTTAAAGGACATTTGCAGTGAACTGGCAGCTGTGAGGCAGGTCCTCACACAAATGGTGGCAGCAATGGAGGCCATGCATTCGGCACAGGTGTTGGAACAACCTGGGACATCTTCCAATGCGAGCTCCACTAAGTCCAGCCCTGTGCGTAGGTCTTGCTGGAACCTGCGCAGATCGGACAGGAGTGCACCTGGTGCTGGAAGAGGGGGAGGGCTGTAGGTTCAGCCATGCATACTGGTCTCATGTGGATTTATGGTGCACGCCAGTGCACACCATGTGTGGGGGAGTTGAGGGGGGAGGAGGGACAGGGTGTGTGGGGAAGTTGAGGGGGGGGAGAGGGGTGTGTGGGGAAGTTGAGGGGGGTTGGAGGGGGGAGAGGGTGTGTGGGGAAGTTGAGGGGGGAGTGGGAGGGGGAAGAGGGTGTGTGGGGAAGTTGAGGGGGAGGGGGAGAGGGGAGTGGGTGTGTTGGGTGGAGGGCTTGTGCACTTGTTAGTTACATATTCTGAATACACCTGTTATGCAATCTGACTTCACATCTGAGGACATTGCTTATTGTGTACGTGTGCTTTATTGGTGAACAGTCTACAGTGTCCATGTCCCTGACACACCCAGTGCCCTGAGTTCCACCTCCATCTCACACTCCCCATCCATGTGTGCTAGAAACATTGGTCAATCAGAGTCTGACGCATGGCACGTCCCTCCTGTGCATCGCTGCCTCCCTGAAGTGCAGCCCCATCTCCACCCTCCTCATCCTCATCGTCAGGTAGTTGCAGTTCAGCATCAGGGGGCAGGGCACATTCCGTCTGATGCACAGATTGTGTAGCATGACACATGCCATGACGATCTTGCCCACCTTCTCATGGCCGTACAGGAGTGCACCACCAGACCTGCTGAGGCAGCGAAACCGTGCCTTCAAGAGGCCGAAGGTCTGCTCAATCACCACACGGTACGTATATGCACACGATTGTAGTCCTCCTCGTGCCTGTTCTGAGGGTTCCAGACTGGGGTAAGGAGCCACCTCTTCAAGGGATAGTTTGCATCACCTGCAGGTGGGCAACAATGATTATGTGTAAGTCCTCACATCACATTGGACCTGTATCAATGACACCATAGCAAGCATTCATTTCCTGTATGCACCCACAGATCCATGCATGAATAGAGACACATGAAGTGACTGCTATGTGTGTATTCCACTTATAGGCAGTTGTGCATGCCATCGTCAATTGGGAGCAGGGGGGGGCAATTCCTTCTGGTTGCTCATGCACTGTGGTAGTCCACGATGGTTGTTCCCATGATCTGGGTGATGCGCAGTGATATGTATGCTACCATCCTGTCAACGTTGATGGCAGTGTCATGATTATCTCACTTTGCACGACAAATGGTGACATGCTGTTTTGGTGGACCTCCGTGTTGGTGTAGGGGTGCATTCTTGTATATTGCCCTCATGTGGCTCCTTTGTACGCAGTAATGGAGACCTGTACTTTTAGATGATGGTATTTGGCCCTGTGCATTGGCCATCCTCATTGCTTGTTGCTGCATTGTACAGTGGGGTCTACGGTCTGATTATGTGCAGTATACATGTTGATGACTATGTAATGGTTGTTGCACTGCATCATTTTCGTGGTAGTGCAGCTTATGTCTTGTATTTTGTGGTCAGGTGTCGGGTCAAGTCTGGCCTTCTTTGGGGTATGAGCATGGTACATCCTTTCAGGTACTCTCAGCCAGGTGAAGTATGCACCCCCCCATCTCAGACAGGTGAAGTATGCATCGCTCTCCCCTCCCCCATCTCAGCCAGGTGAAGTATGCATCTCCCCCCCATCTCAGCCAGGTGAAGTATGCATCTCTCCCCCCCCCAACCTCAGCCAGGTGAAGTATGCATCCCTCCCCCGAATCACCTACCCACATTGTATTTCCATGAGCCTGGCATGCAACTCACCGAGAAGCCAGGATCTCTGCCCTGCATGTCGCTCCATGTAGCCTGGTATCGTGGAGTTCCACATGACCATTAAATCATGGGTTGATCCGGGGAATCGAGCACAACAATGTGTGATGATTTTGTTTGAGTCACATACCATTTGCACGTTGATGGAGTGGTATAACTTACGGTTGTGGTACACTACCTCCATGGCATGTGGCACCACCAATTCAACATGGGTGCAGTCGATGGCACCAATGCAACCAGGGATGCTGGCCAGTGAATGGAAACCAACTTTGGTGTGGAAGATGTCCTGGGCTGTCCGTGGTAGGAAAATGTGGTTGCATGTGTGCTTCAGGAGGGCATCAAGCACTTGGTTCAGTGTACGTGAGAATAATGGTTGGGATATGCCATGCATTTGCCCCACTGTGTGCTGGTAGGTGCCTGTGGCAAGGAAGTGGAGCACAGACACTACCTTCAGTAGAGGTGGGATGGCGGTGCGTATTTCAATCAGGCTGACAATGTCGTCATGTATGATGTCCACAATGGTGGTGATGGTGTCCCGGTCCAGACGGTACAGGGTGTGGATCTGCTCAGGGGTTAGGTTGAATGGACTGGCTCTGATGCGAGGGATTGGGGGCTGCCTGCGTGGTACCACTGGCTGCACTGGTGGGGCATGCTGGGCCTGCCTCACCCTCCTTGTCCTCCTGTGTCTCCTCTGTGCTGCCCGTTGTTGTTGTTGCTGGAGTTCCACTGCAATCATGTCCTCCAGCCCCAGCATTGCTAGTAGTATTGGAATCATTTTAGGGTGTGACTGGGTGTGGGAAGGGGTGGGGTGTGCTCCTTTTGTGCTGGCCCAGTCTATATTGCCTCCCCTGTGCTGATTGTGTGAACCTGTGGCAGTTGGGAACACTGCACATGGCCGTTTACGGGTGGTCTGCGATGCTGGTATTTACTCCATGCCAGTAAGGTACTTTTCGGGCTTCAGTAGGCCATTGTTTGCATGTCCGCCTGACTTGTGATGTCCTCCTGTTTACGCCATGCCGGTATTGCCGGCATGAAGGGTCGCATGCCCGCTCCCATGCTGCTATTAGAGGCACCGTTATTTACGGTGCCGCTAATAGCGGGTTGGCGGGTCATAATAGCCCAGAGCGGTAAGCGATGCCGGTAATCCTTTACCGGCATCGTTTTCCCCTTACCTCCAATCTCGTAATGATCCCCATAGAACAGAGACAAATAAAAAAAAATAAGAACATTTTGCAGAGCCACTGTAGACTACTCCAGGGATATAGTATATTCTTGGCAAGAGTTTTACCAACAGAACCAACCGCAACAGAAACCAGGGAAGACAGTTCCACCATCTAAGCCTCCAAGAAGGGAGAGTAAAAGCACAGATCCATCAACAAACGCATCTAGTGAAGGAAGAAACCTGACACCTGCAATACCATCTGTCTCCGGGATAATAACCTCAGATATAAGTCCTCAAATAACACCAGAAAACAGGAAAGAAACTCTTCCAGTTCCTCTTTTAGATGACAAAGAGTGCGAAGAGGGAGTAAGAAACCTTTGAAGCCAAAATAAAACACCAACTTGATTGTAAACATCTTCAGTAAAACATTCTCAAAACAACAATTAGATTTGTTAAGTTTAGGATTATCCTTTGTGCCTACGAACAATACTAACTTATTTAACAAAGAGATTAATTTAGCCAAATTGATTAGGAAAATAAAGCTGAAGGTATTCTTCGACGCTATTCCACCACAACAAGAGAGGTCAACCATGTTTGACACATTAGAAATGAAAGCTAAAAGCAACTTCAGCCCCAATGTAAAGAATTCGGCCTTGGACCGGTTTGAAACGAAAAAATGCGGAAAGATTTAAAATTCATCAAATTCATTGATTCGAGAAGTCATAACTTACGTAAACATCAACATAAGTTACTGAAACAACTAGCTGATGACAGATCGATAGAAATCAAGCCTGCAGACAAAGGTGGGGCCATCATCATCATGGATGGGACAATGTATAAGAACGGCTGTTTAGCCTTGTTGCAAGACAAAGATACCCATATAACCTTAGAAAATGAGCCAACAAAAGAAATACAATTAATTATCGAAGGAGTAATTAACAAAGCACCAATGGAGGGATGGGTTAGCGACAAGACCAAAGTTTCTTGATCAACAATACTCTAATCACACCTGTGTTTTAAAAGTGCATAAAAAATCTCATTAATCCACCATTCAGAAACATTGTTGCAGCAACAGAAGGTTTATTTGATCCTCTTTCGAAATATCTGGACAAATTGTTACAACCCATCATTCGGTCAACATCAACTTATCTCACAGATAAAACACATTAAAAATCATTGAAAGTATGGAAAATCACTGGACCTTGTTTACTCTTGATGTACAATCATTGTATACATCTATACCTCAGGAAGAAGGGCTGAAATCCCTTGAATGATTACTGCCGAAAGTAGAATACTTTCCATCCAGCAAAGTATTTGCCATCGAACTGGCAACAATGATTCTATACAACTTCTTTAGGTTCCATGGGCAATATTATCTTCAAACCTCTGGCACTTCAATGGGCTCAGCGATGGCTCCAGCCTACGCCAACACCTTTATGTTCTACTTTGAATCCCTTTACATCTTGGAAAATCCCACATGTTCATCAAAACTGGCCATGTGGAGAAGGTACATTGATGATATATTTGGTTCCTGGAGAGGACCAGTTACTGAAATTGAGTCTTTTCTAAACTATCTGAACAGCTGCAACCCAAAGATCAAATTTACTCTAGAGATGTTAATTTCGTAGATGTCAAGTTAATTCCCAAGAATAATCAATTACACACCACAATCTTCTGAAAACCAACAGATGTCAACAACAGCTTATATTATACCAGTCACCATCCGCAACATCTAAAAAATAACCTTCCCCTCAGTCAATTGCTAAGAATAAGACTCATAGGGCCTCATTCCGAGTGTGGCGGTAATGGGTTAACAGCACCAGTTAGGATGGGTTCCCTGAATGGGGAAATACCGGGTCCTCCAAGGTTGGAATGACCCGGTAAGTCCCCATTCAGGGAATCCGGACGCAGCATGCGATAAGGGGGTAGCCATGGAGCTAAAAGCACCATGGCTACCTCCAAACTCGGAATGAGGCCCATAGACTCAGAAGAAGAGACATACAGAACAGCAGAAGAGGATCAAATTAGACGATTCCAAGAAAGAGGTTTCCCAGTTCAAATTCTATCTGAAGCAGTGCCAAAATGCTGATTATTGAACAGATCAGATTTAATGAAACCACAAATGAAAGAGGACAAAGATGAGTATCCTTTCATTTATCTATCTCAATATTCACAACAGAGTCCCCAAATCAAAAGAGTATTAACTAAAAATTGGAAAATCACAAGATTGGAGCAGCAATTGAGTTCACTGATCCCAAAAATCCACTCTTAATGGCATACAAACAGGGAAGAAATTTGAGAGATTCTCTGGTTAAAGCAGAAAGAACAAAGAAAAAACTACTTTTTCTTGTAAGACCTAAGAAATATACATTTCCATGTTTGAACTGTTGCCACTGCAACAATGCATAACAGGCTAAACATATTAGACATCCGTATACATGACAAAGAATTGAATTACAGGACTATGCGACATGTGAAAGTAAACTTGCAATTTATGCACTGATTTGCCCATGTGGACAATATTACGTAGGGTAAACCACCAGGAGAGTCAAAGAAAGAATCTCAGACCACAAATCGAACATACGTACAAGAAATGAGAAGTCTCCAGTATCAAGACACTTCTGGAATAAACATCATACAATTTCTCAGTTAAGATTTGTAATTCTAGAGACAGTGACAAGACCACCAAGCTGGGGACATTTACAACAGATTCTGTTTTGCACAGAGATGTTCTGGATTCACTTGAGCCAAGAGGCATGAATGAAGAATTCTCCCTAAATGCATTCTTATGAAATACCGTAATCCATTATAGAGAGAACATAGGTATTCTCTAACATGAATGAATCCTCCAGACTGTAATGACAATAAACCGCGACTAATGCCATGTGAACCCTAGGAGATGATGTGAGATTGTATATTCATGAGATTCTATTAATGTAAATTGTGAGAATGTTGACTGTCGACTTTACATCATCTGAGTATTGTAAATTGTCACAATGGCGTTTTAACTGGACTTTGGAACTATATGCTTAGTTAGAAAGATATGCTCGAATTGTAATATCTCTGTGGAATAATGGGTACATGCGGGTCCCATTAATGATCAATTTTTTTAAGAATCAATCTAAGTAAATGATTGTCTAACCGGAAGTAACAGAATTACACTACCAGCTATTTCCTTTACATTAACATGACATCACTATTAACTGGAGGTAGAAATTGCTTTATTATAGATTAGAGGAACAATGTAATTATCAGTTTCTCCCTTTTAACTGATGGCCATCGGGGCAATTTTTGTGCAATTAAACATTATTGTTGACATGATTTATGAGTATAATTACAGCAAATACAACACAGGGTCACCATCATGGAGTCACTGAGCTCAATGGGATCTCCCTGCTTCTCCTTGTTTAAGAGATGCATAGGATCTCAGTACACACTTTAATGGACAGGATCTGAATCCATAGTTTTCTATCTGCATTACATTTCCCAACATTCCTATCACAGAACAGAATCACGTTTGCCGTGCATGCACATCACGTTTACACAACTGGAGTCATCTCTCTGCTTCTCCTTGTTTAAGAAATGTATAGGAACTCAGTACATATTCTAATGGACAGTCTCTGCACTACATTTCCCACCATTATAATTACTGAACGGAATTACGTCTGCCGTGTTAGCATGCCACGTTTACATAACGCTGTTGCTTGAACTAATTAAACCGTTCAATTAACAAGAATGAAAATGATCCAACCTGCATCCATGTGCGAGAAGAAGCATTAAGCATTGAGAATGCATAGTGTACTTCACTCAAAAGCACCTTATAGGTGAGCACTGTTAACTATTAACAACGCCAAAATAAGGTTGATTAATAGTGTTTATCCCCTTGTAAAATGGGTGAATAACCACGGTTTTCTCGTGAGATAATTTGATAAGTCCATGGCGAGTTAATTACGAGTTTTGAAATATTCATATAAGCAAGTGCAATAAAATAATGAGGCACTGAAACACCTATACCTGTATTGCAGGGCAAACAACCCACTCTGGATGACTAACTGAAGAAAATCTGACATGGCCGCTAGTGTATGAAAGTTGAAAAACTCCATACCCTAAATATATCATCAGAATACCATGCTCAGGTAATCAAATCAACACACCTATCTATATATGATAATATGACTCGATATCATCGCAATATAGTAACATAGCTTTATTATACATTGCAGGTGACCCACCATCCTGTACCATCTAATCCATTACCAAATTCTAGCATTTGCACCCATTACTCCACATTGGTACCTGTGATTGAAATTGGAATATGGAACTACTTCTACAAAAGAAAGACTAATGTACTAAAACGGTGTACTACAGTACAATTGAAGTGTATTCAAAATTGTGTATAAGGTTTTTGCTTCTGAAGAAGAGAGATCAACTCTCAAAATGCGTTGAGCTCTTAATTTTGTATTCATGTATTTTGAATTTGATTGTGAAAAAATATTATTTGAACCATCAAACCCATCACTGCATGAGTATATGGAATCAGGAAGGTGTATGACAACACTACATAAATCCTGGAAGAAGTAGAATAAATTTGGTTTTTTCAAGTAAAAGACACAAATGTGTTGAATCGATTTATGCAAATGTATGGATAAAGTACTGAATGAATAAGTCAACATTTTAATTAACCTTGACTGGAAGTCATCTCCAGTGTTTATAGGTGTGCAGGGGGAGGGAGTGCCCATGGATTATGGGTACTTCATTCCTCTCATTACTTTTATTTATAAAGCCTGGAGAAAAAGGGCAAAAGGAAAAATGTCAACCTTCTTTTTGACTGTTTCTGTATTTGGATTTTAAGGACGTTTTAATCACTACTTGTCGAATAAAGCACAGGGATGATGACATGACTAAGTTTTGTTTGGGTTACCTTAATTAGTGTGCAGTAAATCTGTTGAATACAAACACGTCTTTAACACTTTAAATACTACAGGGATGTAGTTAGAAATAACAGACTTCTAAATATGTTTGTGTTATACTGTTCTAGTATTCATTTAGTGTTCAGAAGGTATGTTGAATACTAAGGGGGTAATTGATAGAATTCAGCGCACAGTGTGCGCGTGCGAATCCCTGCGCCAGCCGCGTGCGCCAAAACCCATTTCCGCGCACAGCGCATTCATGGATTCCAGCCACCAAAACCAGCCGTGGCGCACAGTGGCGCAGCGACCTTGCAGCAGCGCCAGTTACGCCCCCAAGAACGCCTTCCGCGCAGGGGAAAGCCATCAAAATCCCCAATCCAGCGCAAAGGGCTGCGCTAACCCTGTACCAGCACGGCAAGCGGGCTACGTGTATTTCAGGGGTTCGCGTGAACTTTCTCACGCGATCGGGCCTGGGGGAGCGGGCTACGTGTATTTCAGGGGTTCGCGTGAACTTTCTCACGCGATCGGGCATGGGGGAGCGGGCTACGTGTATTTCAGGGTTGCGTGGGAAGTTCCACACGCGATTGTCCTGGGCGCGTGTATTTCAGGGGTGCGCGGGAAGTTCCACACGCGATTGTCCTGGGCGCGTGTATTTCAGGGGTGCGCGGGAAGTTCCACACGCGATTGTCCTGGCCGCGTGTATTTCAGGGGTGCGCGT
The DNA here is from genome assembly GCF_040938575.1 of Ambystoma mexicanum. Lineage (NCBI taxonomy): Eukaryota > Metazoa > Chordata > Amphibia > Caudata > Ambystomatidae > Ambystoma > Ambystoma mexicanum. The sequence continues at coordinate 501,834,585 of NC_090927.1, read as the reverse complement.
GAAGTTCCACACGCGATTGTCCTGGCCGCGTGTATTTCAGGGGTGCGTGGGAAGTTCCACACGCGATTGGCCTGGGCGCGTGTATTTCAGGGTTGCGCGGGAAGTTCCACACGCGATTGGGCTGCGTGCGGGTATTAGGGGTGCGCGCAAAGTTTCACACTCGATTGGGCTGCGTGCGGGTATTACAGGGGTGCGCACAAAGTTTTACACGCGATTTCAGCAGGGTACGTGTATTTCAGGGGTGCCGGGGAGTCCTACATGTGATTTGCCAGTGTGGGTCCTCCCAGGTGTTCCCTGTACACCCTCCACGGCCCCTGCAGGCAGCCCACACCACAGGGGACTACCCTGCATCCCTGGTCATGTCCCGCAGGCAGCCCACCCAACAAGGGCATGCCCCCCAGCAAAGGCACATGTCTCCTTGCACCAATGATCACCAACTCATGTCCCCTTGCACCCCCAGCATTGCGGGGCACCTGCCAGCAGGCCCCCACCCATGTCCAACTCATGTCCCCCTCCACCCCCTCCCCCCAGCACTGTGGGGCACCTGCCAGCAGGCCCCCACCCATGTCCAACTCATGTCCCCCACCACCCCCACCCCCCAGCACTGTGGGGCACCTGCCATGCACGGGTTTGGCGCACATCCCGAGGAAGACACGCGCAGGGACTTCCATGAATCGCACGCGTGCGCCTCTTTTTTTCCGCTTGCGCCTGCTTGCGCCTGCTTGCGCCTGCTTGCGCGTACATTTTCGGCACACGTTTGTTCCATGAATCGGCCCCAAAATGTCATAGGAAATATGAATGGTACAGGCATGTGATGAATAAAAATGAAATGAAAATAATGACCTATGTTCCGTGTACCTAGGCTTTATTTAGTATGCAGACAATTGTTTGAATATAAATACAGATTCAATGCCACAGGGATGCGATGAATGCTCCTAAGTGCAATGAATATCATGGTCTTGTGATTTTTTTCAGTGTGCAGACCATACGCTAATTACATACATTCATTGATGGATTGCATGATATGGACGCCGAGTTACTTAATGATTGATATGTCTTCTATATGTGCACACTTCATTCAGTATGTAGGAAATGGTACAGATACCAACCATGTATTGATCATTACAATACCACTAGTAGGATGAAACTCCAGTCGTTACTGAATAAATATTTATCAACTGATCCCCTAGACTTCCTTTAGTAAGCAGAATGTATTTTGAAAACCCTGACATTGATTAACACAATATCACTCAAATGCAATTGATAATATTTTCTTTCTAAATCATCATATATTTTTCACTACAATGGCACAATCATAAATACCAAGACATGTGTAGTCAATTAAGTTGACTAAGCTCACATGCCTTGGGACAGGGGTAGCAAAACACTAGGTCAGAAGCATATCGAAACAAAAGTGCTGTGGTAAATCAGACATAGGAGACGGACAACAAATACACAAATTAATGGTGAGTATTAAAGAAAAGAAAGCTCGCCTATCCCCAGTTCTTTGAAGAAGATACCCTATCCGTCAAAGAAAATAACAAACAGGTGCTCATCAACCTGTCTCCCATAAATTATGACCCCTGTCCAAAGCCTATACTATCCTATGCTAACCCGACCACTAAAACCGAACAACGTAAATGTCCTTAGCATGTTACGTTCACTATTCTCTCTCTGGTTCTTCTATTTCTCTCAGGCTCCTGCCTGGTGATAATGTTCAAGTTCAAATTTGGGTGCTTTGACTCTTTTTTTCCCCTTCGGAAGAATGCCACTCCACTCCCACAGATAAATTGACCCAATAGTTCAAAATGTTTGCTTCTGAGTATAACTGGCTGGGACTTGCTAATTTGCTACTTTGATTTCATTCTGATAAAAAGGGAGGTATTGTTTTTTATTGTCTTAGTTCTGCATCAGCTAAAATTCCCTTCACGCCACTAGTTTCTTTGTCTTATTCCATCCCTGTGTGAGGTGTTCTCACTCTCTGCCCCTCGTAGGCTTATTAAACTCTCTGGTCTTATTTTGCAATACTCAATCTCCTGGGATTCTCTTATTTTCAGCCCCTCGTGAGTGCTTTCATTGTGCTTCAGTTGCCTATGGGGTATTTTCATTCTTGCCGTGTTAGGGAGAATTCTCATAAATGGTTGATTTCCCTTACCTAAAGAGTCCCCCAGCAGCTTTGATAGATTTCTAGGATTTATTTTTTTCACCTGGTAAGAGTGTGAGCCTTTTTTCCCACACTTACATGTCTTTTGCTATGTGTATTTCTACTTTTTGTGTGATCTCGGGCACTGGAGCCTCACCTACTCCATGTGCACCACTTTTTGTGTGTGTTACACAGCACCTTCAGTGCAGTGACGCAGGGTTGTCTTTGAGATTTCCCGCCAGAAACAGGTAAAGTTGCCTTTAACTTTATATAGTCACTTTAAACCACAGACCCTGTACACCCCATCTTACATGGAGTATTGGAAAGGGTTAACTCCTATCCCTTTTTGTCTGTACCTCTTGGGGCATTGTTTCGCTCCCTTAACATTAAGACTTGGCTGATGGCAGTGGTATCTAGCCTAACTTTCCTACCGCGATTATCTTATATAACGTGGTAATATTTTAGGCAATTATATTAGCCTCGAACATAAACCCGCTTGACAAATATATTTTATTTTGGCGCAGGCTGGGTTTAGTCACCTTTTCTTTTTGTTAAAGTCTTTCTCTTGTTTTTCTCTGCGCGCCACACCGTGGATGACTCCTTTGTTTGCTGTCTTTTCGCGGGCTTCTGCACAGAAGCCCTCCTTAAGGCGCCTGATAGTCTAGGTAGGCAGGATGTGAGGGAGGGATCTGCAGACCCCTGCCATGGGTTGCCTTGGTAACCCTAGTCACACTCTTTTCTGATTGGCTAAGGGGACTGGCCTTGCTGTGTGATTGACAGCCAGGCTGCATGAATGGGGGAAAACTGCATAAAAAGCAGGTCTCTGGGACTGGAAAGACAGAGTCGCCACTGGAACGAAAGAACCAATGAGGAACTGGAAGAAGAGGACCCCTACAACGACTGAACCGCCCAGTGAAGCCCTGCTGCAGGTCCGAATCTCCAAATCCGATGACAGAGAATTTCCTCCATGAAACTTCTTCCCTTGAGCTGGTGGGACCAACCAGTTCGCCCAAACTACAAGCCAGGACCCCTCATCTGGTCGAATTCGCTGTACAGAGCTATAGTGGGCCGGATAGCCAGGAAGGTCGGATCCTGCTTGGGTTTTAAGGAGAGCATCTTTTATTTGTTGTTTGGCGCTGCTGCTGGTTTCTTCCCTGGGTAGTGCAGGACCCTCCAGTTTTCCTACTTCTGATCAGTCAGACAATCGCTTCAGGAAAAGTGAGCCTGCAGGAACTACCAGGAACGTCTGCCCCAGCTAGAGCCCCCCCTCTGTTTTAAGGTACTGTGCAAATCCGATTGTGCATTTCGGTCAGCCGCGGTGAAAGTGTTTGAAATCTTACTCCAATCTGAGGTCTTCTCCTACTTTTCTCTTTGAACTATCTTTTCTACCAACCAACCACGTCCGGAATCTGTGCCACAAAATATACCGCAAACTACCCTGAACTGTGTGATCTTGAGCAAAAGACTTTTGACCTATTGACTTTGGCCCTAAGCCTTTTCTAGCTGATCTCCTCATTGTAGTCTCTCTTGTTCAACTGCTCAGAATACTTACCTGTTGGTTTTACCTAATTGCTGTAAACGTTGTCTTTCCCTCCCCTTTAAATTGCCGGAGTGCCATTTTGCTCCCACTTCATTTTGTGAGCCTAACTTGTCCAGAATTTAAGGGAAGTGGTGTGGTGAATTTATGATTGTGATTTTTAACTTGCTTAGAAAGGTGAACTGTTATACAACTGATAAGTAAATACATATATATGCTTTTACTTAGAACCCTTGAGTCAGTGTTTCCCTGAATCATAGTAATTGCTGTCCTTTGTGTAACTATTTGTACTGCTCACTTACTCTTGAGATAAGTCTGGCTACCACTATAACTGTGTAGTACAGGCTTGTACCAAAGGTGAATTGTAGTCTTAATTGTGTGTAGTGTTTCCAAAGGGTACTGCATATAATTCTGCCTAACATGCCCCTCATAGGATTGTTGGCCTCTCTGGATTTATTGTGAATGGCTAGTATTCACCCCTTCCTGGAATGCTCTTCTTATCGGTCCCTTGTGGCTGCTTTCATTGTGCTTCAGTCCGCCATGCAGTATTTTGACTCAAAGCCTCTCATAGGATTGTTGGCCTTTCTGGCCTTCTTGTGCTCATCTGTTGCTCACCCCTTCAAGTGATGCCCTCCTTATCAGTCAAATTCGGACTCTTTCATTGTGTTTCAGTGCTCTGTAGGGTATTTTCACTCTCAGATCCTCCTGGGTTTATGGTTCGGTTCTCCCGGTGTCTGGGATATTTTTAATGTCCACCCTTTTTGGGTTATGCTCATGTTCAGCTCCTTCTGTGAAATTCTTAGTATCTGCCCCTTGTGGGATGTTTCCGACATCCTCTGGGCCTTGTACCCATGGAAGTGCATTTCAGAGTAGCTTGGGGCTTCATTTGCTCCAGAATCACAACTCTGGTTTCCTCACTGTCGGGTCTCCACGTTTGGTTCCTCTTGTCTCTGTAGGACAGCACTTTAGTGTTGGATACGTCAGACGCCAGCAAACCGATCCAGTGGTGTTTGATTCCAGCTTTGGTCAAATGGCTTCCTGTTCTCTGCCTCCTTCCTGTACTCAACAGTATTCTGCGGGCTCACCGCCCACCATGCCTCCAATCTGGTCCTGCCTCAGGTGGTTGCGAGGGGACAAGTCCCTCCTCTGCACTCCAATGCAAACTGCTTGAATCCAGCAATGGAGTGGTTCTCTCTTCTGGTGCATGCACCCTGTCTCTTTTCAGTTCCTTCCTCAAACGGGAGAGTAGACACCATTGGCCCTGGGCTTCAGGTAGGGGCATCATCAACACTGGGTCAGAAAACAAGCCAATCCCCTTTAAAGGGCCCTTCATGTCATGACACTGTTCAGCTGTCATATACCATACAAACAATTTGGAGTCAGTACAATTGGGAGGTATGCAAGCATCTCTGGTTGGGGATGCCTTGTCTCCTAGCAGGTATCACCAGAGCCCAATTTGTGCCGGTGTTTGCCGTTGGCCAACACTGGCACTCTTTTTACAGCACCAGCACTCTTTAGTCTGCAGCATAGTCATTGTGCTCGAGGCAGGCCGCCCCGTGCCATATTGTTGGCATTTTTGGGGGGTGTGGGGGAATCTGACAGCTCCAGAGCTCTGCTGTGGAGCAGACAGCCAGATCTTCCAAAACAAAAATGCCAACAACGAGGCGGCCGCACAGTGCAGCAAGACCTCTGCAGCAGTTGACATTCTATTAAGCTCTATGGTGTTTAGCAGGTCAGCAGCTGCAGAGGCCTTGGTGCTCTGTGGGTCTGCCTCGTCGTTGGCATTTTTATTTTTAAGAAGAAGATCTGACTGGTCGCGGTGGTCTGCTGTGGGACATACCGTCAGATATTCTTCACAAAAGAAAAGCCAAAAACGAGGCCCACTGCGCGGCCGCTGTGCGGGCATTTTTTTCCGGGAGGACTTGAAGGAGTGGAGAAGATCACCTGGGCACTGACCCTGCGTTGCTGCAGTGCTACTGCATGGTCGCAGCGGTACCAGACGGGCCCGGCGGCAGCCTAGCAATGAAATGCTCATTGCCGTTGCCGGGCCCGGCGGTTTTGTTCCTAGTTTCACACCAGTATGACCATTACCACTGTCAATTTGCACTCCAGCACACCCCATTGTGATTTTGCTCGTAGGTGCACCACATTTTGATTTTATAATCGGCACAATGGAATCATATTATGCCATATCTTTTACACAGCCGCATAGTGCAGACACCAACGAATGTTTCAACAGGACTACTCTCAGAATTCTAGAGATGTGACGAAGTCCCATCATTAAGCCCAAGAAATGGGGTTAGAGGGAGGCTGGGGGCCAAGGGATGCCACCTGCTCAAAAATGCCAAATCAGGTTGGTGGTTTATGGAGGTTCCCAAGGGCCTTGCCTCCACTCTCCAAGCGCAGTGTGCACTTTTCACCCATAGAAGTGAGGCATGAATATGCACTTGGTGCAACCAGCAAGTGAAAGTTCAGAAAAGGCTACCGAAACTGGACACTCGCAGTTAGAAGCTTGGGATGAAACGGTGAGACACACACACATACAGAGTGGAGGGAGCCATGGAAAAATCAGACATGGCTGCCTGATTCCGACAATATCCCCAACTTTTCATTGTCTCAGCCTGCATTGGTTTGGAGGAGGTATTAGAGCACATGTCAAATCGGATTTCAAAGCTTTCTAAGGCCAACACATTTAACCCAACTGAATCCATCATTAGCACAACCAAAGAAGGACCACAGTTATACAAGGAACCTGAGTTTAATGTTTTGCCCCACTTGAGCTTGAAATATATACTCATTTTTATATGAGGACCATGACATGTTGGTTCTCTTAGTAACACATGTGCAGATTTTATTGCATATACATCGATCTTTTAATTATACCTCTGATCTTGCAGTGAGATCTTTGTTTAAAATAAACTCTGTGCCCAGGGTTGTCTCCAAGCCAGAGGAAGTGATCTAGTCGCCAGACTCCATTGTGCCAATAAGCATGAACATTGTTTTCGTTTTTGTTGCACCAATGTGACTCTTCAAACCGAAATTGTGCATGCAGCCCCTTTAGAATGTTCTGATGTTTTGTCAAGTAGGATTTGGGGGCTGCACACTTGTAAACTAAAGAGGGTTCTGTATAACGTGCACCTCTACAACTCTGCATGCTTAAAATGAACAGGGCATGAGCTTTTTGTTTAGGGTAATTTCTCCACTAAACGGGGTTCGCTGTAAGCATGTGCTTCTGAGTGCACCATACCCAGGCTATTCCGTGCATTATTCAGCCTCTTGCACTCTGAGCTGTCTCTCAAAGAGGCTTCCAGGTCTGGGTTATCTGCTGACATGCAGTTCGTACCCAGTGTTTGGGCCATTATACCGCCTGAGCAAATAGCGCTACCGCCAACTGGTCTGGCAGTATTACCGCATGATCACGGGTTCAGTGGTAGCAGTAACGCTCCATTCTCCATTGGGTCCCTTGGACCAAATTGGGCATTTTTGGTGCAATTACTGCATGCTAATACCGCCAGCGGTAAATGCAGCACAAATTGGCAGTTTTTGCTGTATTTACCCCCAGCTCAGAGCTAGGGTAATGCTGCAAGACTCGTTATAGGGTCAGCCCTTAAATGCAGCATTTAAGGGCTAGCGCCCAACTTGTGATGAAGCCCTTTGTTCATGGAGTGAGGTGCTCCACTGGCTACAGTCTCAACATTGCTATCATCACATCTGATCTGCGTCCCAGCCAAGCATCTCACAAGAGCTTAAGGGGCTGGCCATGTCAGGCCGCTATCTTGGCCATGCCCCTAGAGCATTTCATTTGATTACTGAAGTCCCTGCTGCACTTCATCTGGAAATGTGTGAGTTTGAATTGCTGACAAGTTAGTCTAGTTCTGTGGCACATGTGATTTTTAGGTGGGGCCAATGCTTACTTTGTGGGGCCGGGGCTTGCCAGAGCTCAGCCCCGGCACTTATTTATGAGCCCCGGCACTTATTTATAATCCTAGCTTGATTATGTTGTGGTGTTTTGGCAACTTTATTTTTTTAACTGGCAGACAATCATAGCAATATAAAAACAGCATTGTGCACTGACCGGGGTCTCTTCTTCCTGGGCTTGCTCATTGTTATTCACGTAGTTAATAACCCAGGTTGTCAGGGCATGGCTATTTATCCATATTCATGAATAACAATGAGTTTGAAGGTGACAATGTTGGATACTGATGCTGACCATGCCTGGACACGGTTCCAATCAACTTGCTTAACAATGCTGCAAATTCTCTACTGTAATAACCAGCCAGGTGGGTTGACAACAGGATAGTCACCAGCCAGCAGCCTCAACACAGGGGCAAGTTCAAGGAAAAGACCAATATCAAAGAGGAGTGACTACCATGAATGCCAAACCAAACAAAATGATCTTGCTGCAGTGTTTGTTCAGTAATGATTTTGTCTTCATTTACCAAATCATTTATCATAGAAGGAAAGTATGTTGGCTCTTCTTTTCTATTGCTAGATTGTTCAAATGTTCCACTTGCCACTGATAGGATCAGAAAAAACTATTAACAATAATGTGTTTTAAAGAAACACTTCAGTATTTATATTATTTCAAGACACATGGCCTCATCACGACTTGGGCGGTAACGGTAATGCTATTAGCGCAGGCGGTATTAGCCCTACCGCTGAACTCCCCGGCGCTAATAGCGCCAGATCATGAGTTCGGCGGTAATGTAAGTCCCCATTCCCCACTGAGCCCATTCGGGAATGCCCCATTCCCCATTGGGCTCAATGGGGAATCTTTGCGCTAATACCGCCGGCGGATTTCCCGCCGGCGGTAATAGCGTGAATTTTCGGCGGATTTCCCCCAGCTCAGAGCGGGGGCGAAATCCGCCGAAGCCCTGATTTGGCAGACCCTTAAATCCGGCAGTAATAGCGCTACCGCCGGATTTAAGGGTTACCGCCGAAGTCGTGATGAGGCCCACAATATGGTATGTCGATTGATATCTGTAAATCACACCATGCATCCATCACCCTTAATGAATTGGTGGTATTTGAAGCCATAACATCAATCATGTTAGTAATGTATGGAGCACGCATGGATGGTGTCAGTGGGCTAACTGCCAACTGCCAGCCCTGATGTGTCAGTGACATGCAAGGAAATATTTGGGCTCTGGCAGTTGTTATCTTACAAATTAAGCACTGGCACCCATATTGAGATCCCACTTTCCCTGTCTCCTAGGGAGTATATAGTGTGTGGGAGCGAGGGGTCGTTTGAGCCCCCCTCACACATTCAGCACAATGTGGACCACTTGCTGGTACAATAGCGGGGGACGCCTCCATTGCCCGGGTGCTAACAGTAGCATTAGTGTGGCTGTTTTGGGGGACATTTGGCTTCCATTTTGAGTGCCCTCGACTCCATCTTTAGACTAGGCCTCACTGCGATAATACGAAAAAGCTTCAACTTCCCTCTGCAGCGCCGCGCACACCGCACTCATGGCCCCCACCTTTCCTCACTCTGTCTGAAGGCTTCACAGCACCATTTCTCACAGATGCACCGGGGACAATTGAAACAAATATGCAATGTAACATCTCACTCTTCCTTTGAGATCACTGACCTGTGTGTGAACCGTCCAGAACCATGACTCGTAGCCCATTCATCTCCACAAACCTGCCTGTGCCCTCTTACCCCTGCTGTTGGAAATTTACTGCCACTATGACCCTGTGCCCCTATGGTATTCCCTTGATGTACAAGAAGTGTGACCCTGCTGTGAAGCCCACCCAATGTGCCCCCTACTAAAACTAGACCTCTGTCACTGTATATTGCACCCTAGAACTAACAAATGTCAGCGTGCCGCATAGTTGCTTTGATGCACACAGGCCCACCCCATGATCAATGTTATCACACTGACCAAGACCACTAAGCCTGGTACTCCATATAAGTCCCAATGAGTGATGTTCTGATTATATGGATGCAGTTTATAGGTTCAAAAGGATTTGCTTAGGAATATACTAATGATCATTGTTTATTACATGTCTAATGGTAGTTTTTCATGCTAGCTTAGTTAGTGTCTGCCCTACCTCACCGAGACCTGACCCTCACCCCTCCTGGATACTGGCAGCCAGACCACGTGATGCTAACCCTCCCACCAACGGAGCAACCAATCCGGATGAAGCAGCGCCCACAGATCCATTTGTATCAATGTCATTCATCCAATCCCATGCAATTGTAGTCCCATATAGAGTGATGTCATTGATGATGCTTTGTCCCTTGATAAGTTCATGTCTTTGTAATGTTTGCCAGAGCGCTCTCGAGGCAGCAGAGTTCTCTGGATGCCAACTTTATAGAAAACAAAAGTTAACTCTTGCAACCTGTTCTCTTAGTCTCATTCCCCATTGGGATGTCTCATATTTTATGGTATTGCATGTGTAAATCGGGGAGTGAGCCTTTATAATAGCGTAGCATGCTCACCTCCCGAGTCCCAAAGGAGGGGGTCTCCTTGGGGAAAAAGATAAATTCCCTAGCTCCGTCACATTGTATTGAGGTTTAAGTATAGCCACGGCCACAAAATTAGCCCTGCAGAAGGGAACCGATGGCATTTCTAGGGGCACTTTTGGTGTCCAGCTAATGAGCTTTCACTCAAAGCACCGCTGCACCTCTTTCAATCCCAGCTCCCCCACTGCACAAAGTAGCCTCCTTCGCCTCACAGTACGCTATGTATTATTTGTAACTATCTCCAGTACAAGAGCACTAGTGTTCAGTGCTCAGGAAGAATACTACTGTTCTTCCATCAGTGCTCAGAATGACTACTACCTGTCTTCAGTTAGTGCTCATGTTATGAACTGGTCTAGTCAGCAAGTTTTCATTTAGCAATTAGTAGAATACTAGTGGTCCTCAGCTAGTTCTCAGAATTAATATTACTGGTATTCAATCAGTGTTTAGGATGAATACAGCTGATCTTCCTATAATGCTCAGAATTATCACTACTTTTGTTAAATTAGTGTGCATGGTGAATAGTATAGTCCTTCAAGCAGTGCTCATATTGAATATGACTGGTTTTCCATTTTGGATAAATATACATTCTTCAATTAGGGCTCAAAGTGAACAGTACAGTTCTTCATTGAGTCCTTGTAATGAATACCAATGGTCTTCAATTAGTTGCCCGAAAGAATAATATTGGTCTTCGTTTCGTGATTAGAAGAAGTACAGCTGATTTTCCTCTAGTGCTCAGAATCCTCCATGGGACAATGAACATTGGTCTTACTTTTGTACATTAGAAGACGGCTTCAATAGAAATACTTATGTACATTAGAAATGTACTTTTGTACATTAGAAGACGGCTTCAATAGAAATAGTATTTCCCAATTTGAATATATTTGACTTGTAGCCATTCTACAAAGCCTTCATGAACACTAAATGAATATTATTTTTGAGCATTACATTGCCACTACTTGCCACTACTGAAAAGACTAAAAAGATTTTTAATTTAAGTAAGCGAAAATGAGGGCTAACTAAACTTACCAGTACTTTAATGGATATCAAGAGTGCAATATCAGATGTAACTATGAAGTTTGTGATCACTTTTCTAGTCACAGTTACATTTTCCACCCTACCTGCCTCACTATCACTGTCCCTCTACCATGGCTACTTTTCGGCTTTTTGGAATTATATGTAGATTGGCTTGAGGTGCGACACTTCTATAGATATTTTCTTCGGCATATTGCTGGTATGCCTGTTAAACAATGAAACAGCCACTCAACAACCCAGGTTAATTCAATTGGGTTGTGTATCTACATGTGAAACAATGTACCATTTTCCAGTGTTATTAGATGATTGTGTTATGGTATCAACATTTCAGTGTATATGCACTAACAAATGGATGTGTAATACAGGATATTAACTCATACGAGAAAAAATTGCATATATATGGTGTCAATGGAGAGAAGGAATAACGCACAGAAAATGTGGCATACCCTTCTTTTTTATGTGCAAGAAAATCAAATGTTTTTGGGCAAGAAGCACCAACGCCGATGTACCCATTGTAATAGACAAGGAAGCTATTTGGAAGCTAGAACCAAAGTGAATAGTGAGATGGCTAAGCTTTTAATATGGATACTATCCCCTAACTTCCCTGTGTTGTCTCCCACGTGGGGATTGTTTCCCTTCTGACCAGTAGCACTGGAGAGGTCATCAAGATTCTTTAGCTTGGGTGGGAAAAGCAACTGCGGTTTCTATGGTATGCTGGTAAAACACATGAGAGGAACCTCTGTATAGACAATGACAGGCCAGAGTAGTAGCTCAAAATCAGTGAAAGGTGTCTTAAGCTATGATGATCTAGAGCCCTTATTCCAACATGCAATCCCTACTCTGTTCCACACCCAGAAATGTGTCTTCAATTCACTCACAATCTCAGGGTTGCGGCCCCACAATGAAACCACTTGTAACAGATGACCTCAGAAATCCACAGACAAAGGCCGCAGGTTTACGCTGTTTTGTTAATGTTTGTGTAACTGCTCTGGGAAGACAGTGCTGGTAGAAACTAAAGGGATCCCTGCAGTACTCTCACCCTTACCGTGGGCTCTATACACCTTAGCCCAGACATCTCTAACCCCCAGAATCTTTTCGACGTACTCTTAAGCAAGGTCATCCCTAATAGCGAAGTCTTTCTAATCTTGACAAGGAATCCTAAAGGCAATGGCCTTTTTTGTCTGTCTCCCTCTTTGTCTTTCAAATGAATACTTCAGGTGTGTTGGACTGCCCACTGTGACAAGTGTTTCTTTTCCAGTCTCTTTCATTCTCTCTCTCTCTCCCTCTCTTGTAGTCTCTTATTCTTTTTCTTTCCATCTATCTCTATCTCCACATTACTCCTTTTGTGATCTTCCTCATCTTCCTCTCTATCTACATGACCTCTTTCAATCACCTCTCAATTCTCTCCCTACCCTCTCTCTTTCTATCTGCTCCCCTATACTTCTCCTCTCTCTCGCCTGCACCACCCTCACATTATCCGTACTCTCTCCGCTCCCTTCTCCCTGTCCTCTACCTGCACTCTTCTTCTCTCCCTGCGCTCCCTCAATAAACCCAGTCTACTCCTCTGTTACAAGATCCTACATACACTCTCCACCTTTCTCTCCTAATTATTCTCCAACCGCCTCACTACTACTTCTATTACCACCTTTCACTCTCTCCCTCACTCTCCGGTCTCACACCCTCCATCACTCTCACACCCTCACCAAATCCCCCTACACTTATCTCCCTCCCTCTCTCTCTCTCACACACCTTTCTTTTACTCACCTTTTACACTCCCCTCACCACACTACACTCAACTAGTACCGCTCTCTCCCACACACAATTCCTTAACCTGCACTCTTGCAGAACACTGCCAGGGTCTCTTCAGCACGCCACTCTGCCATCCGCCCTCTGCCTGGCTTCTTAATCTACCACTGCACCATGTGATCTCACCCGAGTACCTTGCAATCTCCTGTGTGCAGGTGGCCTTTTCTAGCCCAGTCTTCCCCCTTCCAACACTTCTCCAGGTTCCCATTTGTCCCTTTGGTCACATGCTTCCCTTGGCCACTCTCTGGCTAATCTACCCCTGTAGAGCTTCAAAAAGGCATTTAGCCCCACTCCATTTTCCATCCTATTTGGATGGTAGAAGGCATGTGCCTCGGGCTAATTGTTTTCTTGTTGACTTTCATCATGTGCTGGTAGGTTTTGCTTCCAATTTTGTTCCGGGATGATTTTGGTATTGCTTCTGCTTCCCTTTAATACTTCTCACTCTCTGTTCATTTTCTGTTGTCCCACCCTTTGCCTGAGGTCTATTAGGGGTTGGTAGGTCAGTGTAGGTTGTTTCCTCCCTGTTTGGCAAGAAAGATCAAGGTCCATTTTTGTTCCCGATTCATGGCCCTGGATCGGGTCTGGGTTTTGTTGGTTGCACACGGGTGCATTCTGGGAGATGCTTTCCTGAAAAAGACAAAAGAGAACTTTGGCCAGAAAATAGACTGACAGGTATTGTGGCAGGGACCACTCTACCTATAGACAAATACAAAGCATACTTGGGTTAGGTTGGGGCAGGGACTGCCACCCTAATTCCTTCTTCCCACCTCTGGGTTAGGATCAGCTCTTGCAGACACCCTGGGAGACCTCCAATACCAGTTGCAGGAGGTATTCCTGGTACCCACAACAGTGTCATGAACCTGTCACACTATAGCTATGTGTCTGATTTGCTTCAGGAAGGTGCCTGATGTGAGAGCTTTGGACTTATCAGGGCAGTCCTTTTCTTCTGGTGGGGTATCTTTTATCATTTCCTTTATGGCTAATACTGGACGTAGGCTTGTTTCCTTTCGTTGCTTTGAAGATTTGTGCGGTCAAGTGCCTAATGGAAAACAAATCTCAGACAGGGCCTCAGAGCGGTTCTGCTAATCAGCGTTTTGTTTCTTTCCTTAAAACTTTCCTTCCAGTCTTTTTCCATATTCTTGATAGGTGCGTTAAGTGGGTGATGTCGAAAGCGTGCCAGGACAATTCCCTTATGCAAGCAACTCAGCCAGGGGGACTATGGCCTCCACGGCCTTCAGGAGGATATTATCAGGATAGCTGACCGGTCTAATTGGCAGATGTTTCATAATTATTTTCAAACGTGTTGTGCACACATTTAGTGTTATTCTTGATCAGCTTTGAACGTGCATTATAGGAGGATTCCATTCCATAAAATAGAACTGAAATGAATCCTAGTAGTTATGATGGAGAGCCAATATTCTATTAATGGCAAGGAGGCAAGCGATGTCTCACTTATCCTTATCCCATTAGTCTCTATTTGATGTTTGCAGAAGAAGATTCGCACATGGTGGCTAGGATGATTTTCTGCGGACTACGGCTGGATTTCCCAGATTCCAAGGTGGATGTGGTGGTTGCTGGCTTTACTGTCCTTTTTTCCCGAAATTAGCGCTTTGAGGTGCTGGTGGTTGCAGTAAAAAATGAGGAGGTGAGATGGGCATGGACATAGTTGTAGGACTTGAGGATGGAGGATTGTTGTGGATAGGGCCCTTATGGATTCATGAGAAATGTCTTGTTTTTGGTTTTTGTACTGCTGTTCAAGGTTAAAGTAAAGCAAAGTGCATAATACTCACCTTGCCTCCACTAATAGAACTGCGATGCTCCACCATAACTAATAGGAATAATAAAATGTCTTTCTGGAAATTATAAATAATGAGAAAGTACTTCTAACTGCCTCTGAATTGCACAACACACAGTGAATATAGTGCTTAAATGGTTTGTAGTATTAAATATAGACGATGGCATGACTCACCTGTTGAATGGTGCAAATACAAATATCAATGTTCTAATTCTACCATGACAACAGTCACCACATTTTAATAAATAGGGACTCGGTTCATGATATGCGTTTATTATAGTGGAAGTATTTTAATATCTACAGGCCGATTCATGGAATGAATGTGCGCTGAAAATTTCGGCGCAAGCGTGTGAAAACGTGCGATTCGCAGTGAAAGAGCGAAAATCGCAGTGCAAGTGCGAATATCGCAGGGAAACAAGGGCACATCTATTCATGGAAGTCCGTGCGCGAGTAAAATCAAGTCATCTAAGGCGTGCGCTAAGGCCACAGCGAAAGCGCACATAGCGCGGCGCACATAACAAAAGTAGGCGGAACACGGGGCGTAACACTCAGAATGGGGAACAACTCGTGAAAATGTTGGCGTCACTGGGGAAGTACAGGAGGCAAGTGCGCGGAACGCCCACACGCTCACCTACAACAGGTATTTGTGGAATCGAATAGGGCAAACCAGCGCACAGGCAAAGACGCGCACAGACCCAAACCTGTCCGCCACACGAAGGCAGGTGGTAGCGTCACTGTGCTGGAAAAAAATGTGCGCCAAAATGTGTGCTAACAAAAACCACGAATATACAGCTCTGATTAATGTACCATACTGTGGCCCCCTAGGACAAATGAAGTGCAAAGGGGTACGCGACAAACAGCGACACCCGCTGTGTGAAAAATAGCGTGTGCGTGATTTTTTGGGTGTGTGAGGGAAGTTTTACACACGATCGGGCCTGGGGGTGCGGGGTACGTGTATTCCAGGGGTGCGCGGGAAGTTTCACACATGATCGGGCCTGGGTGAGTGGGGTACGTGTATTACTGGGGTGCGCGGCAAGTGTCACACGCGATTGGCCTGGGTACGTGTATTGCAGGGGTTCGCGTGAAGTTTCACACGCGATTGGGCCTGGCCGAGCGGGGTACGTGTATTACTGGGGTGCGCGGGAAGTTTCACACGCTCGCCTACAACACGTATTCATGGAATCGAACGTGGCTAAGGCATGCGCCCAAAAAGACGGGCCAATCCGGAAACACGTACGCCAGCAGGAAGCAGGCGTACGTCAACCCGTGCAGCATAAAAGTGCGCGCAAACAACAAACAAGCTCAGACGCCAGGATGAATATACCGTTCCTAGCAGCAGTGGCCCTGGGATACTGTAGGAGGAGGATAGTCAGGGCCAGAATTTTTACACCCAGAACCAGCCTTTTTGAGATGCCTGATGACCAGGTGTATGGGAGGTACAGGTTTCCACCTCACATAATACTCGACCTAGTCAGTGAGTGGGAGGATGACCTCACATCACCCACCCTGTGTTCCCTAGCACTCAGCCCCCTGCAGAAGGTCCTTAATGTACTGCACTTCTTGGCCACTGGATCATTTCAGCGGACAAGTGCCATAGTGGGGGGGGGGTGTCACAGGCCACGCAGTCACGCTGCCTACACCAGGTCTTGGCCATCATCACTACACGCCCATCAGTCCGCAGGCACATATACCTGCCCAGAACACCTGCAGAAAGGCAGGCTGCCACCCAGGATTTCTATGGGGTGGCACAATTCCCCAAAGTGCTAGGTTTACTTCACCTAAAATCACACCCCTGTGGCGTGCACACAACCCTGGCACATACCAGCTGACTATCAATGATGATGAGTCAAGTGACAGTCAACTGTCACAACCATACCAGCCTGGGATTGTTCACCTGGAAGTGTTCCATTGTGTGCATCCCTACCTATACAAACACCACCAATGCTGTGTCATCAAAAGACACACTTCTATGCTGCTAAAATCATTACGCCCTTGCAAGATACAACATGACAACAGTGCCATGTCACCCAACCCCTCTCCAGCACCGCCACCCAAAACACCATGGCATGTCATGCTATGTGAGAGCAAACAAAGGAATCCCCAAAACATGACACATGTCACAAAGTACAGTGTCCCAAATGGAAACTGGCCACACACAATATGCTCCCATTAATGTAGAACTGACAACACACATGACCAAATTCTTACCACAATACAATGCAGCTACCCAACCCCAAACATAGCATTCACATGACAGTACTAAGTTAAAGGATACGTAGTCTTACAACCTGGTGATGCTAGCACATCGACCACTTCCAACTGTACAGTGTTGGTGCCACGCAAATATGGAAGTGCACTGCTTACCACATGAACTCCATCTCCAAAGTAGACGGCCATGTGAAGACATGAGGAATGAACCTGCAAATTAGGAGGGAGAAATGGATGCACAAGCACACATCAATACACCATGCAGTGTAAAATACTACAACAATATGCACTAAGAATGTATACACAGTATTGACTACAGACTGCCCACACATGTCATGGGAGTCCAACGTCACTGTGTAAGTCACTGTCACTTGGGCACACCCTTTGCAAGCCCATGGAAACGGGAAGCAGGAGGGGTGTGTGTCTTATGAACCCAAGCATCTAACCCAAACTCAGGACAAGCCTGCATGTGCCCAGCCGGAATACAGTGGATGCCCACGGGAGCCACACAAGGCAACACACTGTAACAAAAAATCAAAAATCAAAAATCAAAAATGGCCATGTGGGGGGCAGGGGGTGTGGGGGAGGCCACCCAGGAGGTCCGAGGACAGGGTGCACACCAACAGCCACCTGTGTGGATGTTGCGAGAAAAAAAATACCTCCATGTGCTCATGGCCTGCACGGCTACGCTTTCGTGAGAGAATCAGAATCACTGTGGTCGCTCTCATCACTCTGTGCTGCTGCCGCCACAGGAGGTGGTGGTGCTGTGGGAGGCAGCCTACGCAAAGCCCTAGTCTGGTCCTCCATGGCAGCAAGCATGCGGGTGTGGAAGGTCTCGTTCTGGAGGAATATGGTGCGGAGATCCCCATGCACCACCTGACGTGATGCCCGGACCTCCTCCCGAGTTGCCTGCATCTCTTCTGAGAGCGTACGTGTGACCCGCTCCAGCAGCTGTTCTGTCCTCGTGACAGTGGAAGCCTCAAGGTCCCCAAGAGTCTGCCTGAGGCGATGGACTTCTACCCTCAGGTCTTCCCTCTGGCCCTGGGACTATAAAGAAAAGGCTTCCCGCAGAGTGTCCAGGGCCGCCCGTCTGTCCCTGTTGGACGCCAACATGTCCTCCCTGAGTGATTGGCAAATGGAGTCTGTTGCCTGCTGTAGTTTCTCCATCTGCCTTTCTGGGGGGACAATGGAAGTGGCCACCCTCTCCATTGCTTGAGCCATCATCTCAGATGATGCTGCCTGTTGGTTTGCCATACCGTATATGGATTGCTCCCATGCGGTATTGCCTGGTGGCATACGGCCACCGCGTTGGCGGGCACCACACCTGTCTGGGGCAAGGCAAACTGTGCCTTGCTGTGTCTGCACTGCCTGAGGCTGCAGGACTACATTCCCCCTCTGATCTGCTGGCCCAGGAACAGGATCAGATGTTGCGGAGTGTGGCCCTGCATCTGTAACCACCAAAGGAGGACCTACCAACACTGACATCCCCATAGTGGGCTGTACCCCTGGTACAGGTGGGTCAGACAGAACAGAATCCCTACCAGAAACACCTACCTGCAAAGCCACATAGGTCTCATCATCCGAATCAACACCTGAATAGAGGTCTGGGGAGGTGCACCCAGAGACACCCCTGGAGAGAACGGTCTGCAGCAAGAGTGGTTCTCACCCACCACCACACCCCGTCCCCCACTGGTGCCCGGTCGTGCCTGAGATCCCTCCTGGGTCTGCACCATCTCCTCAACCTCAACAGCATCAAGTGCGTCATCCCCTGCAAAAACATGAAAGACAAAAAATGGAAACAGGCATTAGCACCATGGCACACAATTAGGCCTGACAAGCTACAGAACCAGTACTTGATTGACACATGTCCCACATGACTATAACCCTCCGATGCATGCACTGTCAATGAGTTTGGAGGGGAGGAAAATGTCAGACACTGATGACACCAAGATGGAAGAGGAACACATTAGCTGCATGCTGGCTAGCAGTGCCATCACACATTGGCCTGTGAGTGGCATGTCCAATCCACATACATGACACATGCCATCACACAGATGGCATGTACCATAGGCATGTCACATATTGTTTGACAATAGGGCTGAGAAATGTGTAGTGAAAGTGGGGGAATTGAAACAATCAGCCTGAATGAACAAGAAATACGGAACAATGTTGTTGCAAGATGCCACTTCAAGGGCAACTGGCGTGATGTTGCACAAAATGTCTACTGTGGGGAGAAGGGATACTGTAATACCCAAATCCAGGGGCGCAGAATGTTTTGGATGAAGCACATGGGTGACCCAAACCACTTAGGCACACACACCTTCACCTGGCACTCAATCAGAACCCCTCACACACACAACATACACATGGATCACACACACATGCATGTGCACTCACCGGACAATGCCTCATAATCTGGCAGTTCTCCCACACCTTGGATCTGTTCCTCTGTGACGTAGGTCCCAGCAACAGACTCATGTACAGTGAGTTCAATGTCCTCTTGTGGAGACCCACCTCCAGTCACCAGAGTAGCGGCATGACTTGAGGCCAGCTTTTTCTTTGCCCTGCGCTTAAGGTCATTCCAGCGCTTGTAGCACTCACCAGCTGTGCGCCTCACAAATCCAAGGGCACTTATGATGTCCGCGACGGTCTGCCAGTGAGCCTGACGTCGAGCAGGTGTGGTCTTGCACCATGAAGTGATCAACATTTCGCTGTCATGTGCAGACACATACTGCACAAGTGCATCACGTTCGGCATCATTGAAGCTAGGCTTCCTTGGCGTGCCGGACTGCGTAGCTGTGTCTGGGGTATCAGCCTGTAGTGGACAAACACTCTTCCTCTTTCTTTTGGAAGGTGGTGGGGATCCTGAGTGGCCTACGCCGCTCTGGCCACTAGGGGCAGGAGCACCGGTGGACTGGGTAGTTGGAGTGTGGGAATGCACACTGAGCATGGGACTTGGTGCAGGCATTGGCTGAAGTGTGACGTTGTCAGGGGGAACGTTAGCAAGATGGACTGGGACCAACACTGCCCTGGCTGGGAGAGTCAGAGCTGGGGTGGATGGAGCTGCAGCTGCCCCTGCAGCCTCCCCACCCTGCCTACTTGGGGCAGCAGATGACATAGCTGCCCCTGATCCACGTGGCCTGGTGACACCAACTTGCACCACCACATGTGGCCTAGACTTGGCGACCTGGAAGTCAGCCTGGGAGTTACCCTGTGCCAGGTCAGGTGCCACAACGGGCTGGTTCAACAAGGGCTGAGCGGGATGGTGTCAGCCATGTTTCCCTCAACCATGGGGGGGAGCATGGGTGTCCCTGATTGGTCCTCCAGACATGGGGGTCTAGGAGCACCCTGCAAATTCCTGGCCACGTTCCCTACCGCGCCCACCACGCCCACCTCTTGAGGCTTGGCCACCTTTGCCACCCTTACCACTTGGTCGCCTCCCAACCATGGCACTGATGTTGTTGTGCGTATGGGAGTTGCAGTAAACTATCGTCCTGGGCAATTGGGGGTCAAAGGGGTAGGGTACTAGAAGGAATTCGTACCGTAGTGCTCTAGCAAGGCTGTATGTGACCCCTGGGGAAAGATGACGGGTCACGCAACGCACAGGCACCCCAAAAACAGAAAATAATGTGCACGCAATCCCTCGTAGACCACGTGCATGGAGAAATGAACCCGCACTACGGTGTGGCACCCAGAAACACAAAAATGAATGTACGCGTGTTACACGCAGCGTACAATGACCTCTGAAGGGGTACGCGACACACGGGGCAAGCACAGTTGGTAAATACGTGCGCGACTAACCGTCTGCCTGGAAAATGAGCGTGAAAAATAAGCGCGTGTGCGCGTTGGCAACACCCCCGCCAAAAGAACAATTGTACGCTATCTGAGGAGACAGGACAAAAGAAGAAGTGAACGCTGTTTGAGGAAACAGGCCCAACAGACAATCAGAAAAAAGCTGTCAGAGGTAACAGGGAGTATGAACTAGAAACGCTGTGAAGTAAATCGCGTGTGAACCGACAAGAAGTACAGAATTCACCCACTCGCTCTCCACGAAAAGCATGTGCAAGGAAATTACATCCTACACGTACCTTTTGAACCGGCCCACATGTCCAACGTCACTTCCGCGTATACGCGCTAAGGCCCTATCCTCCAATTACACGAGCTGACACTCGGGCGTGCAGTTCTTGGACGTGTAACATGCACCCGGGTTCAGGGAAACGCCTGCACATGCACGTCACAGATGCGCTTACGCGCTAAGGGCCTTTGGTCCAATGAAATCGCATACACGTGCTGACGCACTTACCCACTAAGGGCCCTTCCTCAAATTACACGCTGACGTGCAAGATTTTCATGTGCCAAATCACTCCGTATCAAGCTGGCCACGCATTCGCACACGGAAGACCACGCTCCTGCCCAGAAGGCTGAATTACTGCCCCCCAGAGCCCCAAGCACGCTCCCACCTGCCATCTGCTGCTGCCTGATTGCCTGCTGCCCACGTGCCCTGCCATTTGCTGCCTGCACGTCAGCCCGGGGTGCTGTTGCTGTGACCACCCCTGCTGGAACCGAAGACTCCCGCTGCTATTCCATCACTCCACAGACCAGCCCCAGGACCCAGTTGCCCACCCACACCTGCCTCTGGGGTTGCCATGTCGGGCACTACACCATCTGGCACCACTGGCAACCCCCAGCCAGAGAGGCAGAGGGCCACCAGCTTCACTGCCACCGAAGTTGGTGTCCTGGTAGAGCAAGTCCAGGGGTGCCGACAAGGAAGGACGGACTCGGATCTGGACGGACATCGTGACTGCCATCAATGCGGAGGGGGTGGCAGTCCGCGACTTCCAACATGTCAAGAAGCGCTGGGAGGACTTCAGGTCCAGGACCCTCAACAAGGCCCGGCGCCTCTTGAAGGCAGCAGATGCTAAGGGGCACCATGGCCACCTGATGTCATCAGATGAGGGTCCTGAAACGCATATGCCTAGCGCTCCACGTCCAGGTCCTTGAGGGGCAGACCCGTCTGGAGTCGAGCGGTAAGTGTACATGCATACTGATTGGAAGCTGTGCGTGTGGTCGTGTGCCAGTAGTGTGCAGGTTGTACATGTGGTTTTGTAGGGCCATGTATGGATGTGTATGTACATGGCTGTGAGGCTGACACATGCAAGTTCTTGCATGTGTGAGACACATGGATGGTGTATGTGTGGGTAAGCACGCAGGCCAAATGCAGATGTGTGAGCACACATGTTTGGATTACTGTGTATGTAAGTTGGCATGGTTGTGGTGTCACACATGGATGTCACACATGGATGGTTCCAGCTACATGTATCTGCACCATGTACATGTGCATGTGTGTGTATTTGACATGGGTGCAACAGTGATGCAACATGGATGCATGTGAGACTGATATGTAGAAGACTGATTGCCAGATGTGACATGGATGCCAATCTCATCACTGCGACAGTTGGCGGAGGTGTATACATGCATGTAATTGTGGTGGCGTGTGTGCATGTCTAGTGCACTCCCTGTGTTTCATGTGATGTCTGGCTCACCTTTGGCTGCTCATGCTGTTGTAGTGTGTGGATGGCGCTGGCTGTTGCAATGTGGCTGTGGAATAGCTCATGTGTGTGAGTTGCAATGACATGTGTGTTGGGGATTGTGGTGCCATGCCTGAAGTTTGACAATGCCATTCATGTACAACTGTCATGTGTGTATGAGTCCATTGTACAGTGTCCTGATGCCTGTCTACTATCTCTCCCTGTCTGCAGCGTCAACTGATGAAGAGGGCGGAGAAGGTGCTGTGGAGCACAGCGGCAGGGATCGCACCGCCAGCCAGAGACACAAGGCCCGGCTCCCCTCCCATGTTGTCATCTCGTCAGGGAGTGAGGAGTCCAGTGCCGCGTCCCAGGTCGCAGCTGCCGAGGGGAGGTCCAAGAGGCAGAGGTTGGAGTTGGATTCCTCGGCAGCCGAAGGGGCAGTTGAGACCCCACAGGGCCCGACGGTGGAAGATGGCACGGAGTCATCCAGGTTGGTGGGGAGTTTGGTGGAGGATGAGCCTGTGCAAGGGACAGAGACGGGGTCTGGAGGTGCTAGTGGTGCAGTGCAGGGGCAGGGACAGGAGGCAGCACAGGCCGCTGCGGAGGTGCCTGTGTGTAATCCTGTCCCCGATCCTGTGACTGCATCATCTTGCACCAGCAGGGATACCTACCTCCAGACCCGTTCTCAGGGAGGGGATTGGCTTACACCAACTGGCCTTCCTCTCCCTGCAGATGTGGCTATCCGGCACCGGGTTGAGCCTGTCCTGGGCGGGGTGGCGTTGAGTCAACGTGCCATGCGAGCTGACCTGCAGTCTTTTCATGAGGAGACTGCACGTCTTCTCGCATGGCTCGTTGACCGCGTGGACCTACTGGGACAGCTCACCAGGGCTGGATTCCTCCGTTTTCTGGATCTTGTTCTGACCCCCTCCTCAACTGAACCCCCTATGCGCCAGTCATCCTCCGTGCCATCTTCCCACCCATGTGTCACCTGGGTGCCCTGTGGAGTTGCCTCTGACCCTGCGGCCAGGCTGGTGGAGGACACACCCCTGCCACAGTCGGGAGTCAGACGTCCAGCAGGGGTGGCCACCTCAACAACTGCACCCCAGCTGGAGGAGGATGCGCAGGCAGCAGGAGCCAGGGCACAGGCAGCGGCACAGCAGAAGCAGCAACAAGGTGGGAGCGATGATGGCTCGGGGCCTTCATCATCAGAGGGGCAGGCATCAACCGGAGGGCAGGAGGACCCTGGACGGGAAGTGTCGTCCGTGTGGCAGCGGTTGGGCCATGCGATAGATGCGGAGCGGCAGCGGGTGGAAGAGGCACGGCTCACGATGGTCAGGGTGGAGAACTCCATGCGTAGGGCCCTGAGGCGGGCCGAGTGCCTCGAGGCCATGCGCAGGGACATGGATTTCCAGATGTCATCGTCCCTGAGCAGGAGTTCGATGATGCCCTGGCCCGGGACATCAACATGTGAGCCGTTGGACTTGCCCGCTGCCCTTGTAAATAGTTAGTTAGTATTAGGTTTCCTTTGGTTTTTTCTTTATTGTGGACCGCTTGGACAATGTACCACATTTTTGTATATTGTTTTTTTATTAGGTAGTAGTTTTTGGTAGGTTTCATTTCTTAAGTTGGGCTCATGGACCCTGTATTCTTCGATTGTACATAGTTTTACATTGGATTAATCTTTTTTAATATTTTTTTTGTGTTCACCATGGAGCAATGGTTTTTACTTTTTATTTTCTCTTGGATTTGATTTTTTGAACTGTGACTTTGGACAACATATCTTTTTGGATTTCTTTTGCTTATGTTTTCTTGATTTTCATAATTTATCGGACATGGACCATTTCTTTTGTTATTCCCATTGTTGTGTGTTTAATTTGATTTACGTTCATGTTATCTTTAATATATATTTTTTTATACTTCCATTTGTGGTATCATCTCATTGGTTTCATGCATGTCATGATATGGGTTTTGACATTCACTTGCACCCATTGTGTGTGACGGACATGTGTTCATTTACATACTTGCCATTGGGGTTGTATCATGTAATTGGCATTTCTATGTGGGTGGATGCAATACTTGGGTGGGTCTTTGGCATGTGGAGGCTGGCCATAAGGGCCAGGGATCTAGATTGTGATGATGTGTTGGCTGGGGACATGTGTCGGAGCCTGCTGGCAGATTCCCCGCACTGCTGGGGAGTGGGGGTGCAGGGGACATGTGTGGGGGCCTGTTGGCAGGTGCCCCTCAGTGCTGGGGGGTGGGGGTGCAAGGGGACATGAGTGGGGGCCTGCTGGCAAGTGCGCTGCACTGCTGGGGGTGCAAGGGGACATGAGTGGGGGCCTGCTGGCAGGTGCCCCGCACTGCTGGGTGTGGGGGTGCAGGGGACATGTGTGGGGACCTGTTGGCAGGTGGCCCTCAGTGCTGGGGGGTGGGGGTGCAGGGGACATGAGTGGGGGCCTGCTGGCAGGTGCCCTGCACTGCTGGGGTGTGGGGGTGCAAGGGGACATGAGTGGGGGCCTGCTGGCAGGTGCCCCTCAGTGCTGGGGGCTGGGGGTGCAAGGGGACATTAGTGGGACATGATTGGAGGCCTGCTGACAGGTGCCCTGCACTGCTTGGGGGGTGGGAAATACACGTACCCCACTCACACAGGGCCTATCATGTGTGAAACTTGCCCGCTCCCCAGAAATACACGTACCCTGCTGAAATCGCTTGTGGAACTTCCCGCGCACTCCTGTAATACACGTACCCTGCTGAAATCGCGTGTAAAACTTCCCGACACACCAGAAATACATGTACCCTGCTGAAATTGCGTGTGGAACTTCCCGCGCACCCCTGTAATACACGTACCCTGCTGAAATTGCATGTTAAACTTGCCCGCACCCCAGAAATACACGTACCCTGCTGAAACCGCATGTGGAACTTCCCGCGCACCCCTGTAATATACGTACCCTGCTGAAATTGTGTGTAAAACTTGCCCGCACCCCAGAAATACACGTACCCTGCTGAAATTGCGTGTGGAACTTCCCGCGCACCCCTGTAATACACATACCCTGCTGTAATCACGTGTTAAACTTCCCTGCACCCCAGAAATACACGTACCCTGCTGAAATCGCATGTGGAACTTCCCGCGCACCCCTGTAATACACGTACCCTGCTGTAATCACGTGTTAAACTTCCCCGCCCCCCAGAAATACACGTACCCTGCTGAAATTGCATGTGGAACTTCCCGCGTACCCCTGTAATACACGTACCCTGCTGAAATCGCGTGTTAAACTTCCCCGCACCCCAGAAATACACGTACCCTGCTGAAATCACGTGTGGAACTTCCCGCGCACCCCTGTAATACACGTACCCTGCTGTAATCGCGTGTTAAACTTCCCCGCCCCCCAGAAATACACATACCCTGCTGAAATCGCGTGTGGAACTTCCTGCGCACCCCTGTAATACACGTACCCTGCTCGGCGTTTGCTGTTTGCCAGTCCTGTATACTGGTCCAGGGTTGACTCAGCCCTTTGCGCTGAATTGGGAATTTTGATGGCTTTTCCTTGCGCGAGGGCGTTCTTGGGGGCGTAACTGTTGCTGCTGCAGGGTCGCTGCGCCACTCTGCGCCACGGTTGGTTTTGGAGGCTAAAATCCATGAATACGCTGTGCACGGATATCGAATTTAGCGCACTCGGCTGGCGCAGACATTCACACGCGCACACTGTGCGCCAGCCGCATGTGCCACTTTTGTGCGAAATTCTATGAATTACCCTGCTAGTGTTTATCTTGCCAAAAAGTAATTTACCTACACTGAATCACAGCATTATATATTTGTGACAGTTTCTTTGTAAAAAAATATTGCTCACTTGATGTCTTCAATGAAAACAATTATCCTGTCGAAAGTATCAAATGCCTTATTTATTTAATGGTGGCATTTCTAGATATCGTGTATGAACTAAGTTACAGATAGTTGTCACAATGAAATTGATTTCATATGCTTTAATGCTCCTTTTGTTGATAGTGAACTCCCGTTCTAGTATATAAGCATGAATCTAGTTTGTTAAATTGGCGGTTTCCAGGTTTGAAATGATCATGTTTATTGGCATTTGTTATGATTCTCTGCTCCTCAAGTTCCTTTTCATGTGGCTAAAAATCACTTTGTTAAGGATTTTTTGGTTCAATGCTCAGCTATTAGCACCCCGGTGGTGGAGGCCATGAAGCCTCCCAACTAATTGAGAAGCTCAGAACAGGGTCTTTCTGAAGCCCCTGTTATGAGTCTCCTCGAAAGCAGGAGGCCACCATCTTCTACGTCGGCACAGCAGGTAAATGTGCCCTTTGCTCCCTTATGCCCCCTTCCCTCCCACACCTAATTTCCGCATCACTCACCCACCTCCACCCCACTTACCTACAGCTTCAAAGTCCTTTCCCGCCACCTGGAACACTCAGTGTTCCCAGCGCATCTCCATTGTGGCAATGACCACCATGGAAAGGGAGAAGGGACTACATGTAGTTCCTTTCCCCACAGTTGATGGTGGCCATCTTGTTTTGTAGGTTTCTTTTTTTTAAAAAAAAGGTTCTGTGAAAGGTATAGTGAGCTAAAAACTGGTTGTAGACCTTCCCAAGTTGGAACCTATCCAGAGAACAGGTTATTTGGCTGTGTTCGTTCTCGGAAGAGGGGTCCCAGATGGTTTGCATAGTTGTTTTTTTCAAGTTGAGAAGCAGCATCCATGCAATTTCCCAACTTTAAAAAACCCAACTATTAGCATCCCAAAAAAAGCATGGATGATAATGGTCAAAAACCCCTGCCGCGGGAGCATTAGCGGGTCTGATAATTCCCCAGGACTAACGTTAAGGCCTTCCCTTTGCTCTGGCCTGTAACTTGGCCCAGGGCATTACCTGGCCCAGTAATGGTTAACAATCCCATCTGGGTTTATTTCTTAAATATGTGTCAGGACAAAAATGTTCTTCCAATTGGACACTCCATTAATTACAAACTATTTAAATCAGATCACAGTCACAAATGGGTTGTATTTCATTCCAGAATTCTTTTTTATCACCACAGTTAATGAAGCATTACCTTTATCAAAACAATTTTTATCAACATTAATTTCATTCATTTTCTTGATTAAGACATTTGTCACAAAATGTTTTGAATCATCTCAGTCTTTTGTTGTGATTCTTTCTATGCCAATGAATTTCAGTTATTCAAGTCTTTGTGTTCTGAATCTTGGGTCTTCTATTGATTGATCTAATATATACATAGATGTTTTAATGCAATTGGTGTATGGTGATGGCATAGGAAAATGATAATGTACATTTAAAAGCCTGGTTATTGTCATTCAACCAACTGCTGTTGCTTGCGTTTAGAAACCAAAAATGACTAGATGGCAATAAAGTTTGCAAGATGTTGGACATTTATAAATAATCCCAGTAGTTAACCTATACACATATGTAGGCATTTATCTAAAAAATGTAACTCATACCAGTGTTTGTTGATTAATGCATTCATTATATTACTTTGTGCACTCGATGTAGTCAATGTTATTGTTGCTGGTCTTATAACCAGCATACTGCCCCTTCCCTCAAGGTTCACACAAGTGCTGCAAGAAACAACTAGTCAAACAGAAAGATCACGTACAGAAAATCCTCCAAACTTTCAACTGAAACCGTGGATGCTAATTTCCCATCACTCCCAAATTCACAAAACATGGATTTGACTTACTTGCACGCTATGGCTGGATTATCTACATCAAAAGATTGTGAAGGCTCGAGAACTATAGCACCCTTAGCTGAAAAAGGAAACAAACCAGGAATAAAAGCAGGAAACAAATGCTATGAGAAATAGCTGTCAGATCTTAAGCGACAGGTAGGAAGGAAATTAAAGAAATGGTGGTGCCTCTTTTAGAAAACTTATGTAAACATTCAATGTGTTTTCTTTGGCAGTGGATACCAGAAAACAACCTCATACAATAAGATGAACATCTCCAGACTAGAATCACAGAGGCCACTGGTAAATCCTCACAGAGCTTCAAAATCCTAATTAAGCCAATAGAACCTCCACAATCCCAATAACCAAATCTCGCATTACCAGATCATGCAAAGAAAATTGCATCCTTTTTCATTGACAAGATGAAAGACATCAGAAACACGATCAGCTCAGCCACCAAGACAAATTCCTGACTTTCCCATCTGCATTGGTTACATCCTTTTGTAGTGCCATTGTCACTTTTCACTGAAGAAGCACTGGCAAAACTGTTCCCACAAGCTGAAAGCCTCCTCTATGGTTACTCAGCTGCCTTCCTGAGGGAATACCTGCGGTCCCTGATATACCCATAATGGTATTCTGAAATGCATCTCTCCTTGCTGGGTTAGTCCCTAAACTCCTCAAGAAATCAAACAATCCCTGGACTTCCTCTCCTCAAGAAGAGGACTCTCAGGAGGATAGCTCAGGGGCAATGTGTTCGCCTTGGAAGTAAAACGACATGGAGCAACACTGGTTCGAACCCCGGGTCCACGCTTAGAAAGCTCTGGGTATTAAGCGCGTTATAAATAACCTATCATATCATATATAAATAACCTATCACATCCTATCAGGACCAATGCAAACCCGAATGACCTGACATTTCATCCAATTAGTAACCTTTGCTTCAAGGCTAAAATCCTAGGAAAGGAATTTGCACACTGCAATCGGAAATAAGGATTCAGACTCACCAATGTATTTATTGTATTTTGTTACATATGGCTTAAATAAAGACTAACTCTCTAAGATTGTCCCAGGGTTTTTATTAAAATGTTTGTTTGGTTAAAAATAAAACTGCAACATTTGACAAATCAGGGAATTGCTATTCATAGACGCTATGGGGCCTTTTCTATGATACCTATTTTCACCTTTTATCGGCAAAAGGTGATACAGGTCTTAACCTATGTCCTATGTAAGCAAAAAAACATGGCCCCGTTATAGAAGGCCACTTTTGGCATAAGATCTTAAGACTTCCTAAGTCTCTACCAATAGCTCAAATTCGGCATGAGTTATGATTGCCCTTGATTGCCTTCATAGTTCTATGGAAGGACATTTCCTTTTTATCGGAAATGTATTATGTTGAAGCCCCCCCATCCTTCCCCTTCTGCCATTTTGAGAGCTGATAATAGGCTAAATAAAAGATCCTTGAATCAGTGGCTTGAGGGAATGAATGTGACACTTTATAACTGCGGGTGGACATCGACATGTTGAGGCAAAACGATCTTAAAGTAAAGACAATCTTGGAAAGGGCGGACTGGATTAACATCTAGGAAGCCAGACCTATCACCCCCGTAACTTTCAGATGGTGGAAGGAAAAAAGGGTCTTAATGATCCTCCGTTATATCTTTGTGAATTCCCCTCAGCATTCTACAGGGTCCTCATTTTGCGTTGCTGTTTGAATATCATGCCTACGCGTGAATGTTCCATTTAAATGGCATCAGGGAGGGGTGGTGAATAACATCTGTCTCTTCTGCAAGAATGTTGATCAGGTGGAATCATTGTTCACATTGCAATGGAATTTGAGGCACTTCAGGTGGAAGGAGTACATTTTATGGGAAGTTATTCGGAGGGATGTCTGTCCCTGGAAGATCTTTGGGATTGGCTATTAATGGGACAAAAAATAGGGCGAATCTTGGCTCTGCTCAAATTTATAGACTCAATAATTGGCTTGAACTCTGAAGGGGTTTGAGGTCTGGTCAACTGATGGAAACCATTGATTTGGAACTGATCTCCTGCAATTGAAGTTTGATATTTCCAATGTCGTTTTTCAATTTCTTGTCTGTTGGTTTTAACTTGGATCAAAATAAGGGAACAAATTGTTTTGTATTTGGAATTGATGGATTTTTGTTTTCTTGTTTTCGTAAACTTTTTATTTGATTTGGAACTGATCTCCTGCAATTGAAGTTTGATATTTCCAATGCCGTTTTTCAATTTCTTTTCTGTTGGTTTTAACTTGGATCAAAATAAGGAAACACATTGTTTTGTATTTGGAATTGATGGATTTTTGTTTTCTTTTTTTCGTAAACTTTTAAAGGTTTCTTTTGCTATTAGTTTGTTTTCAGTTTTGAAACCAATAAAACTTTTTTTAAAGTGTTTGTTTCAGGACTTACTAAAGGTTGTCCCTCTCTTGCGTTTCTCCCATTGGCTTTTCGTTTCTTAGCCCAGGTGTCCCAAATCCCAAGGTGGCTACTAGAGATCAGTAACCCCTACAATCTAGGATCTGGCAGATTGCTAGTGATGGCCTAAAAACAATCTCCTTGTCTATGTGGCTACCTCAAGGAATTTTGAGGTGTATTCTATACCAGGGTCCCAAAAAAAAGCTAAGATCTCAAGCAGTGGTGTCTTTCAATCAACGAGGTCTCACTTGGTCTTCACCCCTCGCATCGTTGTACTCCTCACCCTTCTCTCTTTAATTTCCCTTCCCTACACTCTCCTCTTTCTCCCCCTCTCTATTCCTCTCTATCCCTCTGCTGTTCTTCCATCTACTGCTATTCTCCCTCTCTTTATTACTCTTCCCACTCCACTCCACTATGGTTACCTCACCACTCTACTACTACTCTCCTAGCTCCTACTCTCCACTCTACTACACTCCACTCTCCACTCTACTGCTCTCCACTCTACTACTATTCCTTCTCCACTGTACCACTCTCCCCTCTACTCACTCCCCCACTAATCTCCACTCCCTTTACACGTACACCCCCTACTTTTGCACTTATTCTCAGCCACTTGCTTCCCTCACCAAACATGCACTCTCACACTCAAGTACCACTGTCTCACACCAACCAATACCTCACCTTGCACACACTCTGTATAATCCCCCCAATACTCAACTGCACAGTCATTCCTCCAGTTGGTCTATCGGTCCATCTCATCCTCTCTTGACCTTACCTGAACAACCCCCATTGCCCTGTTTACTTTGTCCCCTTTTATGCTACTCCTCTCCCTTCTATTGGTCATGGCACCCCCCCCGATGCCCCTGGCCAAATGTTAGCTAGTTCTTTCTCCGGGATGTTGGTATGCAGGTACATTGCTTTAAAACGCTTCTGAAACCTGCGCCACCTGTACACTGAGTTCTGCAAAGGTGGACCACTACAAACAGCCATTTGCATTAAACACAGTCAATCTTAATGTATTTATGCAGATGTTTTAGAGCTTCCTGGGTGCTGGTCTGCAGCGTGCACTGCTGCGTGGCCCTGCTGTTAACCCCCCTGCTCTGTGGCTGTTGAGTTGCTTGTTAGCTCCACTGCTGCAAGGACATCTATGCTCTGCGGTCATCGAAGAATGGATAGAGAACAATGGCCCTAACGGGTCATGGCAGGTATGGTATGATAATAGGTGGTACTTGACAGTTGCCCCTAGCTACAGGTAGAAGCGGCTGAGACTGGGGCTCTCCTAACTACCACACCCTGCCTCTGGGACAGGACTGGCTCTGACAAACACACTTGTAGTCCTTATGCTGCAGATTGAGAGGTTTCCCATCCCCTCTCGACAGGGGACGGTGCCTGACCCAGTCACAATTTGTCGAGTGCAGCATTCACCACTTCTTGTATCTTGGAAATTAAACAGGGAGGGCTGTACATTTGCAGCAGGCATGAGAAGTATGGAGAAAATCCAGGTTTTTAAGTCTTCCCTAAAAGGGCAATGGTTTTGGAAGTGCTGAGGTAACGTAGGGAGAGAGTTACACAACTGGGCCGCTTGAACTGAAAAAGATCTGCCATCGATTTTGGCAAAACTGAACTTCGGTCTAATCATCAAATTGCTAGAGCAAGAAACTGGGCAAATCACCAGGGTATGGCATCTACATTTGGAGATTAGAACCTTAGAGTAATTAATAAGAAGAGTCTTAAAGAAAATACATAAGGCCTTGAATTTGTTTGAGAACTTGGAGCCAGTGTTGAGAGCAGATGGCAGAGGAGTGCTAAAATAGCTCTAAGCCCCAAAGGAGCATTACTAGTGTGTTCTGACTGCATTGAAGGCATTTGATGGAGGTCTAGAAAGAACCAAAAAGAGGTTGTTCGCAAAAAATGTGAAAAGCTATTTTGCAACACTCCTTGTATGTATCCTCTATTTGGTACAACTGATCCTGGCTCACTGTTCCATCAACTTGATGCCCCCACAAACCCTCCTGCCCTAACCCCCATATTGTCCAAACGAGTTCTAGTTCACAAAATAGATAAGAAAATATTTTAAATAAGATAGGTAGAAATGTTTTTTCACTGGAGAACGGACAGAAAACGAGATATTACTAGTTACTAGCTGATATACCCGGCGTGGCCCAGGCTTTCATTCCCTTCTAGGTACAGGTAACTGTACATAATTTGGTGCAGATTAGTGAAACGGTGTGGAATTGTAATAGGAACAATGCTTCGCCAAGCCACAAACCCACAAACACATTTTGACTTTTGCTGTAATCCGGAGAAAGGGTGGGGTGTTCAAATGTCATTAGGCAGTAATGTCCGTAGGGTCCTAACAGGTGACTGTGCATAATCAGGTGCAGATTGGTGAAACAGTCTGGAATTATATAGGGAACATAGCAAACCCACAAACCCACATCCAAATGTTCACTTTTTCTGAAACCAGGGGAAAGGAGTGGGGTGTCCAGATGTCATGCGGCCAGTAATGTCCGAATGGTGCTAACAGGTGACTGTGCAAAATTCGGTGCATATTAGTGAAACCATGTGGAATTTTATAGAAAACATACGCAAAGCCACAAACCCACACCCAAATGTGCACTTTCTCTGAAATCAGGGGAAAGGGGTGGGGTGTCCAAATGTCATGTAGCCAGTAATGTCCGAAGGGTCCTAACAGGTGACTGTGCACAATCTGGTGCAGATTGGTCAAACGCTGTGAAATTGTATAGGGAACATACGCAAAGCCAAAAACCCACACATTTTCACTTTTATATATGTAGATGAAGAACATAGTTGTTTTGTAACCACTACATGCCTCCTTAAAGGATTTCAAGTTTAAACATATGTGCACAAGATGTAAATACTTGTATGTTCTACCCAACAAACTTTTATAATCATAACCTTAATCTACTTCTTACTTACCAAAACTTTCTTAAGATTGGTTGTTTGGGGTGGCAGTCATGTTGCTGTCATGGGGGTCTAAAGGCCAGTACGTATCGTCTTATCATTGCAGTTTGCTGTAACATAAGGTTTGCTGCATCATACATGTAGCCCTAACTGGAGA
Organism: Ambystoma mexicanum; assembly: GCF_040938575.1. NCBI lineage: Eukaryota > Metazoa > Chordata > Amphibia > Caudata > Ambystomatidae > Ambystoma > Ambystoma mexicanum. The sequence continues at coordinate 501,800,873 of NC_090927.1, read as the reverse complement.
GGCACTGTTAAAGTCCCTGCACTCTCTCCGAGGGGTATTGCCTTATTTGCCAGATGCTATTTCCAGGTAAGAAAATGAGGGAATATCCCAGTGCTTCTCTTGAAATTGAAGACATTCCTTAAACCCTGGCAAGTGGCCCATTACATACAATGAGGCAGGATAAAAAGCAAAGTGGAGGATAGAATGTAGAAGATAACGCATACACGAGGTGGTCCACATTTGATCCCACCCAACCTATTTGAAAGGAAAAGGTGAGTCTCTTTAGAAAGTTCCACAAGATTCCCTCCCAAATACCCTCCTAAAAAAATCCAAAATGCAGCTCTGCAATTTTTGTGTGGATTGCTAGTAATAGGGGCTGAGAACATGGAGACTTTGTCTCTGCCATGGGGTAGATGAGACGGGTTCCCCAAACGTTTTGTAGAAGTCAGGGTGCTCAAGCATATGAAAGTATAGTGGTCGGTGTGAAATCTGTCTCTGCAATGTGTTCTGTTTCCTATGGGTCACATACACACGCTGAAAATATGTGTGCATGTGTTCCCCTCAAGGCAGGCAATCTGCAATAGTGTAGGTGATTAGTGGCCAAACGCTGTAGTGGTGCCTTTAAAAATCGTGTCTCTTATTCAAGAATACTATAAAAAACTTTTAGTCTTCAGGTTAGGTGCCAAACTGGCCAGCTTGCAAGGCTCAAACCCTTGTTTGTTCACACTGGCACTAGAGAATATTAATGTATTTCAAAGGTCTCTTGTAATACCTCCTTAAGACAACATTTTCTATGTTGGATTGTATGGGTAATTGGTGCAGTCATTCCTTTGCAGTGTCTTTGATCAGTCCTTCTGTCTTAAGCTGTAGGTGTGTTAGCCACTGTTGCTGATCATTCGTGGCTTTCAAATCATTTATACTTCCCTGATCTGGCAATGTTGTACATTGGACAAAAAGGTAATCAGAGCAATGGACAAACATCTTGCAGTAGAAAGAACCAACAATAGACATATGCATTAAGCAATATGACCCGAGCTGCAGGGGCTTTACCGAGTCAGGTAATGTCCCGGGGCTCAAAGTTATAAGCCCGGGCGAAGCGAGGGCCTTAATAAAGGCCCCGGGGCATTAACTGACTCGGTAAAGCCCCCGCGGCGAGGGGCATATTGCTATTAGTACCCCGGCCTGCAAGACCGGGGTACTAATAGCATTCTTTTCTGTTTCTGAAACGCTGCAGCGTTTCGGAACAGAAAAAAAAATGTCCAAGGAAATCGCCGCTGGGAAAGGGAAAACAGAGTCCCTTTTCCCTTTCCATGGTGACCTTCGGGAGCAGACGCACTGGGAACAGAAGTGTTCCCAGCGTGTTTGCTCCTGAAAAAGGAGAAATCAGGAGGTAAGTGGGGTTGGGAGAGGGGGAGGGTGTTAAAGGGGGAGGAAAAAAAACACATACCTGAATCCCCGGCGAGGGATGATGACAAGTCTTCTCATTGGCTGAGGGACTTCCACGCCCAGACCAGGAACAATGGCGTGGAATCCCGGCCTAGGGATTCCCGGCTGTGTAATGACCCGGCGAGGGCCAATCAGAATGTTTCTTACATTCTGGTTGACTCTCACCGGGTACTAATGAGCATTAATTTTTGGCGCTTCTCTTCTTTTTTTGCAATTCCCCTTCCTAGATGAGCAGCAACAGTTTTGTAAAAATTTGCTAAAGCAATTATAAACAAAGTAAATAAAAAAAATAAAAAAATTAAAAAAATCCCCTTTCCCATATTGGTAAGTAAACATCTTCATTCCAAATGATGCTGTTGAAAAAATGGCAGAAAACTGACACAAATATAGAATCGTATGCTCCACTGCAAAGGTCTTCCACTGTCAGGTCAACACGGGAAGGCATGAGCACTGCACATGCCTACTGACCTGCTGAAAGCTCCTGGCTGCCTAATTGATCCCAAAGGTCATTATTGAACTTTTCAGAAACAATATCACAGTGATGATCTGACTTATATTGTTCCAGAATCACAGATGTGGTTGTGTCTGCAATGTGTTGTGTCCAGCCCACCAGTTGCACAATTTCACCAAAATCCTAGAGGTACTGGGAGTGTGATATGTGTCCTTTGACTTCTGACGACATCACATTTAGTCATATACGAAGGCTTTTGACTTCAGTGACACTACAGTGTGCATCATTTCCCTCGCAAATGGTAATTAACATTGATACAAAATATCTCTTCTGCACTCATGCCCCTTTGAGAGTGCCAGGATCAAGTAATAGGGTTGCTGAAAACTGGGTGCAAGCAAATGTCACATGTATGTATTTCCAGTATATGATGATTCACTTTATATAAGCATTAAATGTACAATCACATATTGACTAGTGGATGTTCCTCCAGCAGTTGACTCTAAACATGGCATGCAAAACAGGTCATTTTTCAAATGGTTCTAACAGGCATTGATGCTCCATCAACTTTGTGGCAGAGCATCCACTAATGATAGCAGAGCTGCAGCAGTGTTTCACTATCAAGTGCAGTGTACTGGCCTTCAGTTACTTCCTTCTGCCCTCTACAGTACATTATATGTTCATTAAATCTGTCTCCAACCCCTGGCCCACTTTACATTTTCCAAGTCTGTGAGTCATAAATAGTTAATTGAAAAATGAATTATAAAATGATCATGTTTCCTCATACTCCCATTCTGTGAAGCTGTGTTCCGGCACAAATGTTTGTGTGTACAATTGGTAATAAATCAATGCTACTGCAAATTAAATGTCTTCATATTTCTAGGCACAATGTCCAGGGAATTGCTGCTTGTATATTATTCATGATTACTTACCCAAGACAGACTTTCACTTAGCAAAAGAGGTCAGAATAGCCGGTATACTTAAAGTCATGTCCTTCTAAGTAAAGCCCTTCTATGTCACTTAATTGTGTACTGAGAGAGAGAGAGAGAGAGAGAAGGAGAGTGAGAGAGGGAGAGAGAGAGAGAGAGAGAGGAAGAGAGCGAGGAGAGTGAGAGAAAGAAAGTGAGAGAAAGAAAGGGAGAGAAAGAGAGTGAGAAAGAGAGAGCGAGAGAAAGAGAGAAGGCAAGACAAGGTCTCTATTATCCATTCAACTCTCATTATGTATTTCCTTTAGAGTTCATTTTGTTAGTGCCTTGTGAAATGTATAATCAGGGTATACCTGGAGCAGGTACAGTATAAAACACACAAGAACAATGCATGTGGCACATGTAATTTGCACATAGAACACGTAAGAAAATGTCTAACTGTAGGAATCATTGCAGATCAGAACTGTCACCACTAAACACCACCAGACCACCAACATTAAATGGTACCAAGAGGACCAGACTGACCTTAAGGCGAGCACGCTCAGTCTCTTTAGGAATTCATGTAGCTCCACTGAGAATTCAGAAATCCCCACTGCTAAGGAAAGATGAACCGTGGTGAATCAGACAAAGCACATGAAAGCTGCAAAGACAATTTCGGAACTTTTCCTGCTTCAAATGTGACTTTGTTGTAAAAACCCAAACCGCCTATTGCACAATCCTCCTGGGAACTAATGAAACAGCAGGAACAGAGTCTATTGTCTACTTTTATCTTTCGTCCAGTATTGGAAAAGGAAGTACATCAATTATTGGAGGTCCTTAAACCAACCAATGATTTACTCTTTCCTCTCCCTGTATGTGTAGCAAAGCATTTATCCGTGGACCTGACTCCTTTTATGATCAGGTTCATTCATAAATCACTGACACAAGAGATAGTCCGTCATGTCTTGAAACAGTCTATAGTTACCCCTCTCTTGAAATAAATTACCCTGGACTCAGAGATTCTTCAAATCTATAAACCTATTTTTGGCCTTTCTTGGCCAGCAAAAGTCCTCAAAAAGGTGGTTACTGGCCAATTGCAGGGCCTTGTGGCGCAGGAGTCACTGTTGGATACATTCCAGTCTGGTTTTAGACCAAGACGTGGAATGGAGACTGCCCTTCTGTCTGCTCAGAATGAGCTATTGCGGGCGCGTACCGGGGCCAACTCTTCCTACTGGTGATGTTGGACCTGTCCGCGGCTTTTGACACAGTGAATCGCCTAACCCTGTTGGACCGAATACAGACTGTGGGAAGGGTCTCCAAGCATGCCATTGAGTGGTTTTGAGTGGATAATTTTTGCAAGACCGTCATCAACAAGTGAAATTGGGTGAATTTCTTTCTGATTCGATTGGGTTGAATTGTGGTGTCCCACAGGTATCATCACTCTCACCCCTACTGTTTAATTTATACATGTGGGTTCTTCTAGAGATTTTGAGATGTCACAGTATGAGTCTTCATACCTATGCTGATGACACGCAGATCTTCATCAGGTTTTTTAACAATGACAAAGCATTTGATAAGTTATGTCAATGTCTGGATGAGGTTGACCGTTGGATGTCCAGAAATCAGCTGCAATTGAATCAAGGAAAAGCTGAATTGATTCTATTTGGTCTAAAACACCTCCTCAAGGCAGCAAAGAAACTATCTGTTCCAACTCTTTTTGATGCAAGCCTAAGGTTTGTTCCTAAAGTTAAAAACGTAGGCTACGTATGGCAGTATGACCTCACCAGTAACAGTGAGGTTGTTGCTAAGATCCAGGCAGTACATTACACTTTGAGACTCCTTAGGAAGGTACTTCCCTATATTCCTGAGGAGGACTATGCCTCAGTGGTGGGTACTCTGACGAATGCCCATCTAGACTACTGTAACAGTCAGTTGATGGGCATTCCATCTGAGCAAATTCGGAAATTGCAGAGGGCCCAAAATGCAGCTGTTAGGCTGATTTTTAAGTTAGGCAAAACTGCCCATGTGTCCCCATTGCGCCGTGCTTTGCACTGACTGGCGGTGAAGGACCGTATTAAATTTAAAGTGTTCTACCTTGTTTTTAAATGTATGAATGGGCTTGCTCCTGCCTATTTGAGTGACCTGCTCCACCAATATCAGCCTATCAGAGACTTGGCATCCAGAGATTGCGATGTTCTGTCAAGTCCTCGATCAGTTTATACCACGAGAGGAGACTGAAACTTTGCTGTGTTTGGACCAAGGCTGTGCAATCTGCAATTTTGTAGGGCTCTCAAACCTTTCTGTTTAAGTAGTTCACCTAAACACCCTTTGATGTGTTGACTCTTTGACTCTGGCTCTGTCTTGTTTGCGTACTATATATCACCTGCACCGCTATACGGTTTAGTCCGTTATGTGCACGTTATAAAAATCAAATCAAATCAAATCAAAAACCTCCAGAGATATGTAAAACCATCTCAGCAAGGACGAAGCAGATCTTCAATTTATCACAGAGAACTGGATCACATAGGATTACCCCAGACTACAAGATAATGCTTGCTATAGAACTACAATGAGTACAAGAGGAATTGTACTAAATCAGGGTTAAAATCACACCTTCAGACAACGTTTAGGGCTGTGAATCTGTTTGCTCCTACTCTACCCCACCTTGCCCACCTGTACACTGAGCTTACTTCTTATCGACATACCGCCGTAAAATCTTCCTTTCCCAAATACTCTAGTGAACATTGCTAATCGTTCAGTAGGCCCCCAATATCTCAGCATACTGAAGGATTTCAACCTCTGGCTAGAAAGGAGTGCAAAACAGCCACTGAATCGTTCACTGCAAACCCAGGTGCCATACACCTCAAGAAACTATTCAAGTCACCCACTCATGCATCTGGGCACACACAATGTGTTGCTTTTTGTAACAGAAATATCACTCCCCTTTTTTCACTTGTGTTGTAGAACTGGAGAGACCACCGCACCATCCATTTCAGCATCTTCACCCAAGCAAGACCATCCGCAAATTCGATAAATGCTCCACCAATTTCATTCAGATTCGGGAAGGAGATCAAGCTGCACATCTTCCTTGTAAAACTGGACGCACTCAAAATCCAGAGAAACAGCTCAACGACCTTCATGCCTGGAATTAAAACACTCTCGATATACTTGCCCAAAAAAATCCCCCTCAAGATCTCACAAAAGAAGTAAACCATCACATGAGACAGCCCCAAATTCAACTGTTTAACAAAGGAAAATCTGCAACTCCAGAGAAACCGGAGTGAAAACGATGTTCTGACACACAAAATGATGCACTATGGACAGCTCAAGATCTACAGAGAACACATGTTGAAGGTTAAAAAAGTCACAGTGCAGACCCCATTGAGTCAGCACAACACAGCCAGAAGGAAATGTTCAAAATGATTCATGAGTTCAAAAACCATGTAGTGCAGCACTAACACCACCCCAAGTGATTTGCAATTCCATTGCATTACAGTGTAATGACAAAATCTGGCGAATCCAGGACCACCTAGTCAAGAAAAGACTCTCACCACCAATTTGTGCGATCAAATCAGTACTGATCAGATGTCCAATTCCTACACTGGGAATCTGTCCATTCATGTTGCATGATTTTTTAACCACAGTCAACGGCAATAAACCTGCAGATTCACCTGAAGACCGCTGCCAAACCAACATGTACAAAGAGATGAAAGCATCTACCTTACTACCTCTCCTTACCATATTGATTGAAGAAGGCTTCATCTCTCCTCCTTTTAAAACTGCCTTTTTCTCGGGCTTCTTCTCTAAAAACCCAAAGCAGACCCCAATGACCCAGCAAACTAATGGCCCATCTGCAACACCTTTCACTGCATAAACCCTTGATACGTGTATATGCTTTGGGTACACGTGGAAAGCAACAACCTCCTTCAAAAGTCATAATGAAGATTCAGAGAAATTAGAGAAACAGATTGTATACCCTCCTCTAAATGGGACACAGGCAAAGACAATGCTGACGCGAAAGCACCATGTATAATTATCCCACTGCACATCTCTGCAACATTTGCTACTATTAGTCATAACATTCTGCTAAAAATATTGGAGAGCATGAAGTTTAAAGGAATCACACTATGCTTGATACACCATTATTTATTGAGAAGACAGATTCAAAATGCATGCCCCCTTTGAGGTTATGTTAATGCACCCTCACATGCAAAGTACCCTAAGGATCTAGCCTTTACCCCATTCTCTTCTAGCCTTTACCCCATCTGAGATATAGATGATCCTCTCCGAAACTAATAACTCAGGCCTCAAATGTTACAAATATGTATGTAATACTCACATAGTCTAAAAGCTCACACAAACCTCCCCTGCAAACAAAACTGATTTTACACATTTCTTGCACATATCAATACATGGATGACAACAAAGATACTCAACCCAATCAAAACAGAACTAAGCACCAGAATAGTGAACATCCCCTAACACCAGCAATCTCTTGGGGTGAAAAAGGATAGCCTGTCCACAGCCAACAGCAATGGTCAAAAGCATTGAACTCCTCATGGGCTGCATACGCACATAGAAAACACAGACCAAAGCCACTGTAATGCACATCATACCTTATTTCACCTTCAAGCATCGAACAATGACAGTGACTGCTCTAGTACACTATGAGTTTACTATGTCAGCACAATATACTAAAGGCTTTCAGCTTACTTGATGAACAGACTATATAGAGCTAAAGTGTAGCACCAGTCTCCTTATGAGTCTTTAAAGACACTAGCACATCACCCCAGCCCTAAGAACACTTCACTGGCTCTTGGTCAAACTGAGGATTGCATTTAAAGATCACTCATCTTGCTTTCCATGGCAGAACTCGGACATGGCCCCTGGTTAGTTCATCCATTACCACCCATCCTGAACATTGCATTCTGCTACGGTATGCTTTAGGAAATGTTTAAAACTTAATTCGGAAATAATATGGAGGATCATCTTTCTCAATTCTGTTAACCACCCTCTGAACTCTCCCCCCAGATGGTGACACATACAGATCCACCATGCTTTTAGAAAATCCATGAACACCTGGGAGCTAAAATTATGTTATAGCATGGCACCATGAAAGAGGATATCAATCCCATGGATGACGGCCAACTCCAACAAACATGCCTCCCATTCTGAGAGGCTTTGTCCAGTCTGAACCGTCTCTGCTTACTCTCACAAAAATGCTACGTGCCCCAACACAATGCCTCATCCAAGAATTTGAAAAGTCATACCTTTTGAGGCTGGTAGCCCTATGTCCCTCATAATGCAGAGGATCAGGCCTCTTCAGGCATTCTTCCCACTCATCTAAACTGAACCAGATAAATTACGAACTAATCACTCAGAGACAACAATTAAACAAGCATTAGCAATGCCAACAGTTTGGGCTTTTGCGTAGGCATGGGCAGGGATGTAGGAGACACTCCAAATCTGGGAACTTTGCTACAGAGGCAATCCAAACTGCCATAGCACTTAAGTGCTGAAGCGTTAAAACCCCTATAGACATGTGTTGTTAGATTTATTGTAAGAAAGTACAGTGAATAATGTACGTTTTAAAAAACACAGATACACTTCAAATAAGTTGTAGATGTCTCATCTATGGCACAGAATGTGAAGATGATTGTAATTTTTATCAAAACAGAAATAGAGTATGTGTGCAGTGCTAAAACAAATGTTCAAACATTTGAAATCTAACGAGGGATTTTAAGGAAACACATTTCTCTAAATGTCTTTGAAAATCTCAATGTAGTTGTCGTGAAGGGGATTTGATATTGTTATATTGTATATAGGGTCACAATAATTGGTTTTCTTTCATGCAAAAAAAGGTAAACATCAATACTTGAATGAGGTTCCTCTAAATGAGGAAATATAGTTCAGAAAGTGAAAAGCTTATGGTTGCCTCAAAAAATCTATTTTAGATTCAACAATCAAATAGTCCAGATGTGTTTTTTTTGTTTTTAAATGTACATTTAGAGCGGTTGCTACACAAACTACTTTGGAGTCTTATATCTCTGACAATACATTGCTGGAGAAAGCCACACTGCCTGTGTCGTATAGCACTAAGGTGGCATAGTTGGAAGGAACCCATTTATTGTGATTTCTGTTGCATGGGGTGCCACTTTTGGGGGAGGTTCAGAGTCCTAGGGCCCCAGAGCACTAATGGGACACTATTGATGGAAGCTCACTTAGAATGCTTGCGATAACACATGGTGAGTGAGAGGAGATCAAGGCAGACCCATCCTCCCACCATGCACATGTATACACCATTGACGGGGTCACCAACATTCACAGGCAGCATTATGAGTGTGGTGTGTGCTGATCTGTTTATTCAAAAAACATTTCACCTATCCATACAAATAACCCAAACCACACGATAAGTTGCATTTCACAATATATATTTTGTTTACATACATATGTACTACATAATACACACCAGTTCATTTACAAGGGTATAAAGAAACAAGTCAGAAATATAATGATATAAAATACATTCAGAATGACAAATAGGATAAACATGAAATTCCATCTAGACTGATCAGCCCCATTTCCTTGATTGCTGTTTGCCTTCTCCTTCACCATCTCTCTTTGGAAGAATAGACATATAGTGAAAAGTGCCAATTATTTCACAAGTCAGTGAGGATCATGAATATTTGTTCATTTTTTGTGGCATTCAGTATGCATGACAAATTATTTTGCTATTGCATATTTTTCTTTCAGATCCATGTTATATTTATGTATATGCACACATCAACATGAGTTAGTCTTTTCTGAGGGATTGTTGACTGTAGCAAGGGTTTCAGTCGTTAAAAGGCACTAAAGCATCTATCAGCCTCGCAGGACAGGAAGGAAGACAAAGTTTTTTAATGAAAACAACGACAAGCAGTACAGATTTAAAGCCCGGTCCTGTGCTTAGAGGCTGGGCTCCGACATGAAGCACAATTTACTCACACCATGTACCTTATCTTGCTACCCTATACCAGGCAATGGCATCAAAAACCCTGGCACTCACCATTTCAAGATTTCCTAATCGAAATTCTGGTAAGATAGCTCAGCGGTTTGAGCACTCGCTGCTGTGATCTGTGTGTGATCTGCAGGTCACAGGTTCAAATCCCAGCAAGGCCATCTCAGCCTTTCATCCTTCTGAGATTGATAAATGAGTACTAACTTTGTTGGGTGATATTGTATGTAAATATGTTCTCTGTAAAGTGCTTTGGCAAACGCGCTATATAAATAAACATCTACAAAATTCAAGATATCCATACCATAACCAGCTACTGCCTTCAATAAACCAGGCTCTTGCAACGTTACCATTCAATACCCAGGTAGCCACACCATTGTCAAGGCTATGCACAATTAGTATAACAGTGCCAAACTCCATTATTCCAATTAGGTGGCAGCGGCAGGTTCCCTGATGTCTAGATAGCACAAGTTCCATTATTCGCATTTATCACAGTAAAGCACAGATATCATTATGACCCCCAACATAGTAAGCCCAGACCTCATTTTGTCTGAAAGACATATCCTGTAGGTGTGTGTATGGTGCAGTGAGATAAATATGTGTTGTGCTGGGGCAGAGTGAGCTGTCTGGAGATGTGTGGAGTGCACTGACGGAACATTGTGTGTGTTTGTGTGTGTGCACAGTGCAGTTCTGAGGGAGGTGCGTGCACAGAGCCTTGGAGGGGGGATTGCTGGTTGTGCAGTGTTCTGGCAGTGTGTGTGTATGCAGTGCTGGGCTGTTGGTGTGTGCATGCCGGTTACTACTGAGGTAATGTTGAAGCACTGCTGTGTATGCAATCAATGCTGGGGCAGTTTGTGTGTGCAGTGTTGGGGCAGTATGTGTGTGCAGTTCTGGGCCAGTGTGTCAACAGTGATGGGTTTAGTGTGTCTTTGTACACTACAATGAAGTGGTGTCAGTGTTTGCAGAGCCGTTTTGGTGCTGTAAAACTGCTTTCAGTTTCGGGGTGGTGTTAGTGCCCGGTGGGAGGAAGTGTGTGAAGAGCGGGTTTGGGGTAGTGTACATTCATTAATTGTGTGGATGATGCGACTGCAGCACAGTTTTGGGGCTGTGTGTATTTGTGCAGTGCAGTGGATGGTGTGAGTGTAGACCAGTGCGAGTGTGCAGTGCAGTGGGTGGTGTACATGAACTGTGCTTGGCAGTGGAGTGCACAGTGCAGTGGGTTGGTGTATACACAATTCTGGGGAGCTTTGTGTGTGTACGTGGCTACAGGCTTGTGTTAGCTGGTGTTGGTATTTGCGAATGTGCAGTGCTATGATCTCTCTGGTCGGCTCTGGCATGTTTATTGCCAAAGAACATTTGGGCAATTGTTATACCTGCTTCATAATTAAAGGAGGTCCATAATGATGAACACATCACAGAACAAATGTCCTTTTAATTTACCTAATAAATCGAAACGAAAATCCTTTTTCACACTTTTTAAAGACGTTTTGCTTTGACAACTTTTAGCCAAAATTAAAAATAAAAGTATGCATATTCAAAAAATTACATTGTTCTTATCACTTCCTGCCACAATCATGCAGCTTCTTAGCACTCTTGTAAGACCCACTCAATGGCACTCATTTGATCACTTTCAGTAGGATTAAAGTCTGAGTTGGCTCTGATGGGATGCAGCTGGTGCATCAACCCTCTAAGCTATTTTACCAACTACATCATGTCAATGTAGTAAATGCCTAAAAAAATTGCACACGCACACATTTACTCAGCTTATTTACATGTGTTTATGAATAAAGTAGCAAATCTGGGTTCTGTAGAATTTGAGTCAGAATGGCAGGTTGCTCTGGGGCAGGGCCAGCTGAAAATGTATCAAGGCTGGTGGGGATTTTCAGCATGATGTCTGGGAGCCCTCTTTGTTTTACAACTGGTCAAAACAGTCAAAGGCGCAAGTTGGGTGTTTAAATTTTAATAAAGTTAAAATAATGCAGTGAGGTGGTTAATAGCTGCATATTATCATGGGAAAGGCAGCCAGCAGGAGGCTGAAACACTAAATGTCCCCTGAAAAGCTATTGATTGCTTTTTGGCAGCAGGATGCTAATGGTGGGAAAATCTGAATAAAAAGGCAATGCAGTGCTAAGAACATTCCTAGAGACTGCCAGAAGGAGGTGACGGTCTGCAATGTGCGCACTGCACACATTTAATGCCCCAAATGAAAGGGTTTTGTTTCTGTTTCATAAGACTTCCAACCCGGGACACCTGCTCCCTGCCCCTAAGCTCCAAGGCACATTTCAGCTGAAAAACTGAAAAAAATGTAAAGGCTCTGACACCATCCCTGCTCTGGGATGAATAGTGAAGTCAGCAGGGAGCAACTCTCCTCCAGAGGCAAACAAGTAGGTCCAGTAAGAAATGGGACCAAGAAGTAGCATTTGCATGGCTGGGGTGGGTGGGTGAATTATGTTTTATCTCTTCTTTCATTCTGTACCTGGGTTGTGATTTGCAGAGAAAATGTAGCCCTCCCAATTCAAAATGGTTAGGCAAAGTCCCCCTCTTGTAAAAAATGTGTCTTCGGTTAACAACTGTCACACCTTCTCTCTGTGGCAAACTGAAATATCCAGCATGTGTTTAACAGGAGAGCAACTCTCACTTTGCTAAATCTAAATAAAGCAATGTAACGGTAAATTGGGGCAGGCCAATCTGAAACCATTTGCCAAAGATGCCCCTGCATGTGCTTTTGACACAGTTCAGTGTATGTGGTAGGGACGAGGAGGTGTTACGTTGCTTTTATTTGTTTTTAATACATTCGAAATACAAGCCATTCTATTTGAATATTAATATCTTTTAAACTCTGAATCATACAAAAAAATATTACTTAGTGACTTTGTGGCTTAACATTAAAATATTATCACTGTCTCTGAAAAGGTGCTCTGAAGAGTGCCTTTGATTTTTCGGATTTTCTATCCAGCCTCTGACAGGAAGGTGGGAGAGGGTGAGACTGCATCCAGATATCTGCCTACTCACCACCTGCTCCACAGGACAGTGACCTTAATGGGCAATTCAAAGGAAGGAAAGCACAGTCTGTTTACATTTCTAGCACTTGGGAAAAGAAAGACAGCTTTCTAAACAGAAGGCCATGCTTCCCAGTTGAAAAAATAAACAGTCTTTTCCGTTGCTCCAGATTCTGGGGGGGATTAATCATATTGTATCCCCCTGTTTAAGATTATGTGGGAGATAATGGCCCCCCTCCCCATTTCCTACACCTCCGGGCATGGGAAAGACACTTGCCAGGCACTGCTACAGTGGTGTTAACTGGCCATTTATGATAGCAGGTGCAAAATGGTACAGGATCCTGGCAAATTCCTAACATATATGCACAAGCCAAATATGTTGGCTTTGCCAATGCTTGTTTTTAACAGTTCTTCAGTGAAGGACACGTATAATGCTTATAGTATGAGTGGCTGATGGCAGACCTGGTTGAAACACTTTTATCACAGCTCTAGCGAGTTTAGAGCACAAATTAAGAAGACTGCTTTAAGAAAACACTGGCAAGAACTTCGAGTGCAAAGTTTGATGGGAAGGCTGAATTAAAGAGAGCTCAAAGAGTTCACATGTGGAGGTGTTTTGGGTGAGGGAGAGGCAAGAACTGGGTGGGAATGGCCTTAGGGATTATCATGGCCATGGGCAGTCAATGGGTGGGCAAATAACCAAACAACAGCAACAAGCTGTGTGTCCCTCCTCAAATGCCATTTCTCGCTATCTGTACTCCAATGCAATAGTTTCAACTTATGGGTGTCTCAAGCGACACCTAATAGCCCAAACTAAAAACGACTTGAACAATGATCCAGAATGAAGAGGGACATTTTTGCTTGCGTAATCCCCATCCTTTTTAGACACTAACCTGCTTACAACTCCTTCTCTTGCCACCTTAAATTACTCATGCTTAACTCTCTGACACGTGTGCTAGTTGCGTACTAACATACCAAACTAGCAGAAAAGCAGTAGCTCAGCGCCCCACACAAGCAGCGAACCTGGTCTCACAGCTCTAGTTATCACATTGATTAGTCTATTGCTCTCCTCTCTGAACACACACTGAAGTGTCTTAGCTGCTAACCATGCAGCCGCATACCAACATTCGGGACTTGGATACATCCTTCCTGCACACCTCGACACCTCAGGATTCACATCTGTTTTTCCCTCTATGACACAAACAATCAGACTTCCCCTCTTTTCTTGCCAGGCCACATGCACAAGGCCATCTAAATGGCAAAGGATGATATACAAGACGCCATTGAATTACATTACAGTATATAAGTATTGTACCTAGAACATTTGGAACAAAAATGGGTGCCCTGATGGGGGTGTACTGTTAGGTGCATCATAAACAGAAACATTAGAATATGAAAATTGTCATTTGCAATGAGACATGAGCCACAATGCAGGTGGAGGTGGCAGCCAGTAAAACTCTACATAGCGTGTTGGAAGGAGTCCCTCAAGGCACTGTGTGCAGTGCCTGGGGAGGCTTGTCAAGAAGCTTATCAAGCTTTTGTCTCACTAGAATGTCCTCCACTCATCTAGAGAAGCTTTAGTCAATTAAATAGGTCATACATGCTTTGAGGATGTTCATGGCATCCGAAACAAAATACAGCACATTTGTATAAAGAATGAATACATATCCATACAGAGTGTGCTGAATTTCGACAAGAGGAAGTGAGTAATCTCTGCTGATTCATGAAAATAAATGTGTTCAGATCAAAACAGGTAAAGTGGCACACCGGAAACAAAAAAAAGCACAAGATAAACACAAGAATCCCCAGTTCTCCTGTGCAGGCTTTACAGCTGGTGTGGATAGTCTAACCTCATCTTACATTTTCACAGTATTACCACAGTGCTCACAATTTAGCAACATCCCCTTAAAAAGGTCTGGCAGTTTCTACTTTTACAGGTGGTGGGACAAGTGCCCCTTTTATATTGGAAATCCCTGCTGCAGGGAAGGGTCCTTCACCAAGCTGCTCAAGCTGACCCTTTGGAATGTCATTTAATCACCTGCGGTAGCTACGGCCGAGCATGTAAGGCACAACTCTTTGTGGGTTATTTGTGGCATTAAAAACACTGTGCAACATGTCCATATTTTGAATTAATAGATGGCCTTGCTGCGTTACTAAAACTATCATGCATTTTCTTTTATTTTAGGTGACTTCAATGAGTAGCAACAAAAGCACGTAAGTAATTCACATTATCTAATGAAACTAGATATGTAGTAACAGATGTTAGATCAGTAGGGGTTAACATCCAAAGGATATTCCAAACCTCCTAGTCAGGCTGTGTATGAATGCTGGAGAGTGTTCAGTTCAAAGTTAACCATGAGTTAACTTTGTGGCTTTCCAACAGTCTCCACATTCTTTCAGTTTGCACAAAGCAACAATAAAGCTTTGAAGAGGTTAGCCGAATGCTAGTTTTACATGTGGCCCAAGAGATGGACTCTTAGTTCAACCCCACTTTGTCAAAAGAAACAAATAAAATAGCAGTTATTTTCTTACATCCCTGTCGTGCACTAATTCACAGAAGTGTCAGATTTGTATATCTTTTTTTAGACTAACTGAAAAATCCATGCAGATATTGGCTAAAACATTAGCTTACAAAGTCACACATACCTCTTCATCAGATGTTGCAGTTTTCACTCCCAGTTTCTGATCATTTTATGATATATATATATAGATCTTATTTGCACATGGACCTTCAGAGTTTAAATATTTATTTAAAATGTTGGTCAAACGCAGCAACACTGATTACTCTGGATACAACAAAACAGTACTTGAAAGGAAGAAAAAAAACCTGCAGTAAATATAAAAGTCACTTGAGAAATCGGATCTACGTGAAATTTCCGAGGCGGAATAACCTGCAACGGAAATTTTTGCATGGGAAATGTACCTACTACAAAATGTTCGTGCATTTCCCATGCGAACATCCATTTCAAAACCCTACAAACTTACAGCGCCACCCACACCCACAGCACACCCACAACACACCCCCACCCACACCCGCAACATACCCCACCCACACCCTACTTACCTTTTAAGACGTGCTGTGTCCCTGTGGCACCAGTTCCCTTTCACTTCTGTGATCAGGAACCGGCGCCGCAGGGTCCTTTTCTTTTTACTTTGGGCAGCTGCAGGGGTTTCCCCCGCAAACCCATGCTCACTATACTGTTCAGTATAGTGAGCGGAGTTTTGCGGGGGACACCCCCTGTTTTTTATGAATTAATTTATTTTTATTTTTTTTCTCGGGTGTGCTGTGGGTGTGTCCCCCGCAACCCCCGCTCACTATACTGTACGGTGTAGTGAGCGGGGTGTTGTGGGGGACACACCCCGCAGCCCCCATTTTTTTTTCTTTTGTCAGGTGTGCTGCTGGGGTGTCCTCCGCAACACCCCGCTCACTATACTGTATACTACAGTGAGCTGGGTGTTGCGGGGGACACCCTGCAGCCCCAGGCTTATTTATTCTTGGGGGGTTTTGGGGGTTTTGTTCTGGCAGGGGTAGTGGGGATGTCCCCGCAACCCCTGCTTACTGTAGTGAGCAGGGTGATGCGGGGGGCACCCCCCCAGTCCCCTGCAGCCTTTTTTAAAATGCTTTTTTTAATACTGACCTCACCAAAACACCTAAACAAATACCACGAAAAGTTCGAAGTTTTCGTAGTTAGAACTTTTCGTGGTGTGTGTTTTAGGACTTTTGGTGGGGTCAGTAATTTTTTTTCTGACATTTCGTCCTATTCCGAGGAATCTACCCTCTATATCCCCAAATGTATTGGTCCTCTTCTGGCATTGCAGGGCAATTCTCTCAATATTCAACAGAAAAATACATCTCCTGAAGCCGCAGGATTTTGAGGGGAAAGTGGGGGATTTCCAGTTCCGTAAGATAATTCTCTTGGCCACCACAGAAGCCCTAAAGAATCAGGTCATCTACGGAGAAGACAGGTCTTCCAGAATGGTATCCTCTTCAATAATTAAAACTGCAAAGTCATATTCCATATGCACACCAAGAACTAAGTTCAGAATTGTTAAGATCTCACTCCAAAATGTCTTCACTTTATAAAGTCCCACATGTATTCTAACAAATATTTTTTTTGCTTACAGCCCCAGCAGGCATTGGATGTACTGACACTTTGTTTACACATCTATTCTGGTGTCCAGAATACCCTATTCATTAACTTGACTTTCCTCACCCTTTCATCAATATTGATAGACCTCTGAGGAATGTTTCTTTTTTTTTTAATATTTTTTTTATATGGAACGCTTCACGAATTTGCGTGTCATCCTTGCACAGGGGCCATGCTAATCTTCTCTGCATCGTTCCAATTTTAGTATATGTGCTGCCGAAGCGAGCACATGAGGAATGTTTCTACAAAGAGCTTCCCATCTTGAAATTGTCATCTCAGGCGTGAGACAGCTCAAACAATTATGCAACAGCTGAGTAATCAATTCTGAAGACCTATAGAAAAGTTTGTAGACAACCAATGCCACATGCTCCTGTTCACAAAGGAGAGTGATGGTCCCATTCAGGACATCCACAGGGAGCTTTCCTAATGGCATTGCAGACTTAAGGGACCTTTATTCCCCTTATGTACAGGCCCTGAGGTCATATTGGCCTTAAAAGGTCTGTAAGGAAAGCCAAGACCCATTCTGAAACAGATCACCAATCTCACAAATCCCTCAGAGGCACCAATTCAGCCAGAAAAACATCATGGTTTAACCATATCGAAGCCCCACTTATAAGTAGCGCCTCCCCTCCATCTTCAGCAATTTAGACATCTCCAACCAACATGTGCGTACAAATTGAGTTATAACAGAGGAGTCTTTCGTCTTTTCATTTCTTGTAGTCAGCAAAGCAGTTGGTTCCAACAGACTGGCCGGATTCATCTCAGCCAATGTTCAATCATCGCATTTGCTTGCAAGAAAGGCAGTATGTGATAGGTCGTAAAAGCAAGGTCTTTTTTTAAGTTGGGCACGCCCAGACCCCCCTAAACACTCGGAAGCTGCAGTTTAAACAGCTTCAACCTCAGAGGTATGTGATCCCATAAAAACAACTGGATAAACTATCCATTTTCTTCATCAGAGATTTCGTAGGTGGAAAGGGAATCATGCTCATGGTATATTTGATACGTGGAGCCATCGTGATCTTTAAAGCATTTGCTTTGCCCCCCAGTGAAATTTTGAGAGATTCCCATTGTGTTAGATCTGTTCATAATTTGTCAACAGCCAGTTTCAGCTTAGTCTCCACCAAATCCCTTATGTCAGTAGTTAACCAAACTCCCAGATACAACATCTTAACAGGACACCTTCTGAATCCATTGTTTGTCAAATTGGGTTTACGGCAGGAATTAGAACAAGGCAAGGCCTCTGATTTGAGCCATGTTATCATGTAACTTGAAAGGGGACCAAATCTTTGAATATGATCCATCAGTAGGGTATTGAGGATGAATGGTCCTGCAATACCAACAAAAGGTCAGAAGCATATAACCATAGTTTCTCCATAATGCCATCAAACTGGAACCCCACAATTCTGTCTTCTGTTCTGATGGCGGCTGCCAGATGTTCCAACAATAGAACATATAGCAAGGTCGACAGAGGACAACGTTATCGGGTGCCCCGTCTTAGCTCAAATTTTGTGGAACAGATACCATTGGTCGTCATTTCTGCAGTCCAACCTTTATGTGAGAGTGTCACCCAGCTCATAAATTCTGGCCCAAAGTTTAACTATTATTACTTATTTGTTTCACCATTACTGATATAGTTGTTCCCATAAATAAGTTCTTCTGAATTTTGTAGGCCCCTTCTGAAATGCAAAGCAAGTTCTTTGCAACACATATCGCGAACATCGAAGATTTTCTCTTGATGTGTCTTCCAACTGCTGCTCTTTGAACCAAACTCACGGGACAGTATCTAGATTATTTTAGTTCTCTACAAACGCATAGTAGTATGTCTGAATCTTGAGTACCTAAACTTACTTACTACTGAGCATCTTACTATTTCATTCAACAAATGGTAAATAATCTCAGAGGACTGCCTATATTTGCCAGAAGAATAAGTACACTCTATCTTACCTTTATGTGGTTCTCTCCTTGTATCTATAAAATGCAGCACCTCCTACATTATTTAAGATGTCAAAGGTCATTATACAGAATTATTTAAAAAAGACAGTGTTACTTTAAATTGAACTGACAATGACCTATACAATTGAATTAATCGAATCACTTACCAGATTTGATAATACGTTTAAATTAATCATATGACAGTAATTAGCTCCACATGTGATATGATTTAATCATATTATATGTTGAAAAAATTTCAAAATACATTTACAAAACATTCAAATGACATAATTACAAAAATAGTAATACAAAACTCAAAAACATTACTTATTTTGTACATCATGATAATTGTATATAAAAATGCCTTTAACAATGTGTACTCAATTCAAGTGTGGGTGTAAAATGAATGTATATGGAATATTAATGTAAAAAAACCTGAACAAACTAGAATAAGCCAAACCTACTAATTTGAACTAAACAACCCATAACTTAAGTCCATGCATTCATCAGGGCACTAAAGGAACTATATTAGGAGAGACAGACAGAACTGCAAAAATGGCCAAATACATTTTTCAAATTGTGTCTCAATATTAGAAACACATTGAGTTAAACATGCTTATCTATACCCCACATAAGTTAGAACTGCTGTACATCATTGTACATGGCAATGCTTTTCGACTGCAGAACACTTCATGCATTAATCAAAGCCATAAGGACAGAATTCAACTTTCAAAATCACGGAATTACATGGAGCGGAGAGGTACCACTCAGAAAGAACTTACATTAAAACTTTACAGAAACACCAATTGAATTCTTAGTTATGCTATAGAACATCATTCACTAGAGTCCGGCTCGAAATGATTCAGAAGCATGGATCACAAACAGGCACAGCCAGAAGGCAACATGAAAACAGTACCCACTAACGTACCAGCTCGATTACGAGAGAAATAAGTGCTTAATTCCTCTCCATGGTATATGTGCTTGCATCTAATAGGACCAGACAGAGTAGATCAGGGTCA